>NC_135512.1:9302500-9658125 GCF_051989575.1 Stigmatopora nigra
ACAACTTTGGAAAGAGTTGCGAGGCCTCGTAAAGACACGCCTGAATGAATTTGAGTGTGGAGGAGCTTCTTCCAATTGGTGACGGATGAACTAAAATGGGGAAGTTCTTCCCAGAAGAAGCCCCAAATAACCCTCCGAAGTGGACCATGGAATTTAAAACATTGACTGGCATTAATTTTGGATATATATTTAAACAAGTGCTCTATAATATAATATTTCCAAACAAAAAAATATTTTAAATGGATACTTGGAAGCTGCATTTTTTTTCTAAAAGTAGCGCCATCCCTGGCCATTTTTTCCCTCTTTTCTCAAAAAAATTCCAAAAACAACAATAAGGCATCTAAATTGCTCCTAGGTATGAGTGTGAGCGCAAATATGGTTACCCGTCTCCTCATGCCCTGCGATTGGCCAGAAACCAATCGAGGTTGTTGGCTAGGATAGGCTCCAGCACCCCCTGCAAACCCTGTGGAAATGAATGCAAATATTCTTAAAACCACATAGTTTACATTGAGACTTAATTCAACCATAATGTTAACGCCTTTGAATATGCGTGTGATTTTTTGTTCCTGCAATAAAAGGTTTCCACGAGGACGGCGCTGAACATCTGCACATTTGTTTTTTTTTCTTCTTCTCAACAATTCAGCCGGGAAAGCCGCTGGAAAAAAAAAGGAATGGTTGCAGGTTGAAATGATCCAGAAGGATCGCATAATAATAATAATGTTGGGCAAAGTAGAAGAACAATAAATGAGCACACTTCATTGTTTGGATTAACGTTGTAAAGCGGCTCCAGAAAGTTGACTAAACACATCTTGCCTTGTTACGCAACAGACAAAAAGTGCAGCACTGACAAGTGGAAGCTTTGAGGTTTAAAAAAATTAAAAAAAATACAAATATATTAGATGTCTACTGCCATTAATTTTTTAAAGGTTTAAATATAATATAATATATACATATATATACATATACATATACATATACATATACATATACATATACATATATATATATATATATATATATATATATATATATATATATATATATATATATATATATATATATATATATATATATATATATATATATATATATATATATATATATATATATATATATATATATATATATATATATATATATATATATATATATATATATATATTTAGATATTTGTGCAATACGCTGTGAAGCATTATTGTTCGACAACTGTTATCCACCAATTTGGGCTTCAAATAATCATCTTTTGAACCCCTTACACACATGGGGGTGCTGGAGACTATCCTAGATAACAATGATCAGTAGGTGGGGGACACCAGGAACCCATAGTCAGCCAATCACAGAGCATGGGAAGGCATACAACCAGCCTACCAGGCATGTTTTTTGGGATGTCGGAGGAAACAAGAGTACCCGGAAAAAATCCACACAGGCACGGACGGGGAGAACATGCTTACTCCAAATAGCAAGGTGGCATTGAACTCTCCATTTCAAAACATCGAGGCGGATGTGCTAACCACTCATTCACTAATATTTAGCACAAAAATAGCCAAACCGAGCAGGAATTTTCACAATCTGGCAACGGTTTTCCTTGCTTTTTGTATTGGACTTTCCATCTAATTGTGGCCCAAGTGAAGAATTGGTATAAAATGGAATAGGATAGCCTTAATATTAATAATAGTTATTATTAGTAGTTGTATTTCTTATACATTTGTGAACTATTTTAATTTTTCACACTATAGATGATGGCCTTAACGTGAAATAAGGACAAGTCGCAATGGGCTCATCACTTTGTGTATTGAAGTTCAGCTATAATAATTCAATTATGGTACAATACATGTAATAAAATAAAAAGTACTACATGATTACACAAGAGAGAGAATATACAAGAGTCATTCAAGTACCAGTGAACCATTTTAACATTTCTGTACTTTTTTTTTTAAATCCCAACTTGCCTTCTGTTTTCAAGAAGTGAAAGTAGACTAAAAACGACGAGGATGCAAACAACCTCGTGGAAACGCATAAAAATTGCAGACATAAGAACAATGATACTTTGGTTTTAATACTATTGTAATCTTACATGAAGTTTTTTTTTTCCTTCTCTTAGCTTCATGTTGCTAACTGTTCCATTAAAATCGTACAGCCCTTTTCCACAGTTCACTTAAAGATGTAAAAAGGTCACACATACAAACACAAAGAATAAAAATCAAATGTGTGGACAACTCATTGAAATTTGAAAAGAAAATTTGACTTAAAATGCGACACTAAAATTGCCTTACGAGCCGAAAGGATTTGTATTAATAAGGATTAACCGGTAAAAAGTTCACATACACATGACCGGAAGTGTATTTCTTACATTGAGGTAAAGTCATGTAAGACACATTTGTGCAAATTCAGATTTTAAAAAACATAAAAAAGCACAATCGAGTGTTTCATCGACGGAGATGATGACGTGGCTTTGACGGCGTACCTTTCGCTTTCGTTGACGGATCGTCGGCATCCTTCAGCGGACCTTCGGACCTTGGATGTCTGAAATGAAAGACGAGTGGTCGCCGTCAGGGTTTGTGGGGGCCATAGTGCTTGTAGCGGTTCAGCTTGTCTGGGTCGTTGGAAGCCATATGGGTAAAGTCCTGAAAAATATCCTGGTAGGTTTCATCACCTGCAACAAAGTACGACAAAAAATATATGAATAACTTGAAAAATGGACAGATTCATAATATTTACACCTTAAGCCTCATTGGATGCCATTACAGAAATGGATCGTCGTCAATGGAAGTTAATGAGTTTAAAAAACAATAGGATGGAGAAATGACATACTACATTAATAGTACAACTATGTAGATTAAAAAAATGAAATCCATGTGACAAAATAAAATTAACTGTCTGAAATTATATTATAACAAATGAACTAATCCTTATAAAATAAAATTTTGGGCCTTAAAGAACTCGCTATTTTTAAATCTCTAACACAGAATATATAAACATAAATATGTAGTATAGTAGGATCAAGTACTACATGTTTAAACTAAAAAAAAAGATAGTACAATCAAGTACTACATGTTTGAACTCAAAAATAGTATAGTACAATCAAGTACTACATATTTAAACTCAAAAATAGTATAGTATGATCAAGTCCTACCTGTTTAAACTCGAAAATAGTATAGTAAGATCAAGTACTACATGTTTAAACTCAAAAATAGTAGAGTATGATCAAGTACTACATGTTTAAACTCAAAAATGGTATAGTACGATCAAGTACTACCTGTTTAAACTGGAAAATAGTATAGTAAGATCAAGTACTACATGTTTCAACTCAAAAATAAATCATAGACAGGAAGACATTTGGGTTTAAGCCCATTCCAGGTTTTCGCCATTGGTTATCTCCTACTATAGAATTTAGAAATACAAGTTCCTTTCAAAGCTACCCTCATATTTGAACTAGCAGTTAACATCTCATGATGGATGGAATACCACAAGAACTGATCAGTCACTCAAAAGAAGAAACGGGGAAACAAAAGGCCCACATTTAGAGAAGCAGAAGGGGAAAAGAAGAAAAGGTCAGCCATACCTGTAAGCGGACCGGCGTGGCTGGACGTACGAAAGAGAGCTCAAGCCCAGCGAGACGACAAGATGAAGTAGAAAAAGCAAGCAGACACCCACATGACTTATCAACTGTATTTTTTAAAGTGCAGCTTTTTTTTTTTATAGAGAAAGAAATACAGTTGGGTGGAGAAAGAAGCCAACAGAAGAAAAAAGGCACAAACTCCTGAGGGGGAAATGGACACCA
The DNA here is from genome assembly GCF_051989575.1 of Stigmatopora nigra. Lineage (NCBI taxonomy): Eukaryota > Metazoa > Chordata > Actinopteri > Syngnathiformes > Syngnathidae > Stigmatopora > Stigmatopora nigra. The sequence continues at coordinate 9,306,282 of NC_135512.1, forward strand.
AATAACCCAAAGTTCTCCTACTTAAACAATCTCTTTCCTCCCTGCCCGCTTCAGTTTCATTATAGGTCCAAACACTGGTTATTTTAAACAAAAATGACAAAGGATTCCTTTTCTTTTTAAATATATTAAAAAAAAAGTTGCGTGCAAAGTCATTCGACAGTCCAGCACATCCTAAACACGTGGCGTTGTGGTCATTTCTGACAAAAGTCTGTTGGTTTGGCCACCACGTAACTACCGTCATACGCGCGGATCCTTCAATCAAAGTGCATGTGCGCTGTCCAAATATTTGGGGCTGGCAAACCACATAAATAGGTGCTATGTTTTTTACAACGCAGTATATACACGTTCTTTGCAATTTAGTGCTAAATGCACTGGGGAACAATTTGAAACACGCTATTGTTGCAACATCAAATGCCATTGACTTAAACTGCAACTAGTACTATAATTAATATATATATATATATATATTTTTTTTATCTTAGAAAACATGGATCCTGTAGTTCAACAACTCGACATGTTAGAGAAAGAAATTAGATCAGTTTTAGATTCTGCACCCAATTTTGTGTTGTTTTTTTTCCCATAATCAGCTGTTGGACTGAATTGATCAAAATATCTGTTCCCAGTGCATTTACTATGCCAATTTGCATTTAAAATTCAACTTTTGCAAACTCCATTCATTTCCAACATATGTTACAGATACCCTGCATGTTTTTGACAATCATAACTTATTAAAGAAACGTATCCTAAATATCAAGGTTTTTTCCCCATTCTAATTCGGGTATAAAAACCTTTGAATACACATTATACCAAATTGGTTGCCATTGATGTCCAATTCATTTGGACACTGCAATCGACCATTGCCGTCAATGACATCCATTGCATTATGCGTGTATACTTCAGAATATTTTGGGAACCAAAAAAAAAATACCTGATCACTATGTTGTATAGCAACATCATGGCAGAAAGATGCTTCATGTTTGGACATTATAAATAATAATAAAAAGTTGCATTGGACAAAAGAGTTGCAACAACTGACAGGAATTTTGGTGAATATACGGTGAAAAAATTGATCATAATTGTACTACCTTATAAATTAAAGAGTAATTTTAGGCCTACAGCCACTTTTGCACTGTTTTATATTTAATATGTAATGTGTGACATCAGATTCTATTTGAGCTGTTGTTTATTTTTTATTTTTTTTACCGGAATACTGCATCTAAGGTACAGTATTACACTGGAGCATCCCAGGATGATGCTGGCCCCTGATATTTCCCATGAAACTGGAATTGTCTTTTTGCAAGAAAAACACTTCCAACTTATAAGAAGCTGTTTGCTGTTGATCATGTGCCAACTCTAAACAAATGGTCAACAATCAAACCCAGTATTTTCTCCCCTCTGAGCCTGTATTTGTCACACCCTGGCACCGTGCATTAGGTGTCATCCAACTGCAGACTGATAAACTCCTGCATACACTTCCTGTATTGCATCTCAGTGGGGCTGTTGGCATTATATTGACCTGACTGACTGTAGGGTCCCTCTGCTTCGCGCATCTCTTCGTTCATCTTGGCCAGACGCAGCCTGGAGAGCAGCAAAAGAAGGTAAAAAAATTACTAAAGATTCCTAACAGCGATCAATAACCTGAGAACACTTTTACACATACACGTGACTGTGCGTTGAAACATGACAACGCTGACACCTTGTGGTTAAAACGACATTTTCAAAGATGCAATAAACTAGGCATGGGAACCATGGTTGAAATTCCATCCATTTCTATTATGTTTGTCTTTAGAGTGGCAAGAGTTGGCGCTGTTTGATTTCATTTGTAAAGTACCATGTCTAATTCATAATCAATAGTAATTTCATAATTTGTTAAGGGCCGTTTAAAACTGGGCAGGAGGCTGCAGCTGGCTTGCTTGCTGTTTGTAGTTCAAACACCCGTTTGTAGATTACTGACTATTCTATGATTAATTTATGCACTTTAGACCATGATTAACAATAAATATAACACATACCACAGTACGATATATCAGATTAATTTCCTCAGGGTGCCACCTGTATGCTGGGATAGCTTCTAATGTTTCAGTTTACTACAAATGTATTAATGGTATCCGTAGTTTAAGTTTCCCCATGTAAAAACTAAATCAGGAGGCGCTACTGTGTTGTTGAACTACCTGGCAAAGAAATGGTAGACAACACACATATATCCCTCCCCCCAAAAATGCGATTTATAATCTGGTGCGACACGTTGATTTTCTTTAACAAGATGCATATAATAAGTAGTCAGAGTGAAAACTCTGGAGTGATATACCGTTTAATAAATAAAGTACTAAATCACAAAGACTGCCATGCTTGTGATATCAGAGCACCTGTTCTACAGACCTCGAAATATAATTTCCTCCTGTCAGACATTATTTAGTGACATGGAACAGCTCCCAGCATGTCACATCTGATTATAATGATGGCCTATTCCGCAAAAAAAAACCTATGCTGACTCTGTTAAGCAAAATTGATGGCATGTCTACAAAGCCGGAGCTCGGAGATGGTTCATAAACAAAAGAGATGGGGAGGGGGGGGGTTAGCAGAAGAAAAATAAATGAGACTCACAATGTAACAATGTCTGCATTGGCCGCCTCCACCGCAATGGCCAACGGTGTTTTCTCTTCTACGTCTGCAGCATTTTGATTGGCTCCTCTTTTCAAGAATAAGCACACTTGCCTAAAAGGGAGATATTCGTCATGTATGGTGTCATGAGCTTCATTTCACAAATCAAAGCGTGCTACAAAAAATAAAAACCCTGACCCTGTGCGTCCCAGCATGGTGGCGTGGTGGAGAGGTCCTCGACCTTGTGCATCCTGCTGATTCACATTAGCTGCATTTTGAAGTAGAAACTCACAGGTGACCAATGAGCCCTGAAATGTGACAAATGTAACGACCGAAATGAGAATATTTGTCATATATTACTGAGCTGGTTGAAGCCAGCTTACCCCGCGGACAGCCATAATGAGCGGCGTCCGCTTGTCATCTTCTGTGTTGACCCAGTTCACCGGGGCTCCGTGAGCCAACGCCTCGGCCATGTCGGGCAGATTGCGGGCGCACGAGGCCCAGTAGAGCTGAAGGCCTGAAGTGTACTCCTTGGGCTCGCAGAAGACCGTCGTCTCCTTACAAGGTGATGGCGGAGGCAGGATGGCTGGCATGATGGCTGTGGGCTGAGACTCAGCGACTTCTGAATAATAAAAACAAAACATTTACATCTTTCAAAAGGGAATCCTTAAAAGAAACATAAGTCATGTCCACACCCAGTGATATCAAATATATATTTCTGTCAAAAGGTTAAAAAAAATGAAGAAAAATAAAAATCCAACAATTATACAATTATATAAAATACCTGTTAACTTTAAAAAAACACACACACAACAAACATTCATATATTCATGCATTGATTCAACTTTAGATTTTAGATTATCTGACAGGCATGCTTTACTAAGAGATCACAAAATATTTTTTTGCATACAAAACCCATTATTTTATTTAAAAAAAAAAAAAACCTAAGGAATGGTAAAATGGCTTTGTTTGACTAGACTGTTTGACTTTTTTTTTTTTTACCTGTTTCTGCCAAACTACTATTCGAGGGTGTGGTAGCCAGCATTTCCCTACTGCCATCAGCACTTTGCTGGATGCCACTGTCTGCACTTTTGACTGTTGAGAAAGAAAATAATAATTGAGAAACACAAATTTACAACAATCTGATCATTTCTTTGTTCCACTCTTTTGGTGACTATTTCAATCATTTACAAGAATCACCTTGCCAACCCATCTTTATGATCAATATTAGTATTAATACAAACATTTAAAATCTAATTTATTATTCTCCCAATTCAAGCGTCAGCCCTTTTTTTGTGTCAGTTCGTGCTCACCATTATTGCTACCAATGAAGCTAAAGTTTATCATTTGGAATGTCTTCTGAAAAAGAATGAATCCAGTGAAGATAATAAATTCCAAAATATTTTCCATTTCCATTCAAAACATCTTGATTTAAAGTCTTTAAATTTCCATATGTTTCAAAAGACATTCTACAGATTGTGCAAAAAAAAAACGAAAATAAAAAAGTGCCAATGATGGTGAGCAGGATTTTGTATATAACTAAAAACACAATTTATATGATTTAAATTATCCTTATTCACTGATGAAGACAGGATGCGTGGGAAGGAACAGATTCCCACTATCGGTCTTTGACATCCCAACAATACAAAGACATGTGCATATTAATCAAGGAACCACAACCACTTGTGAGCATCATTCCTTGCCCCAGGAAAAAGACAAAAAGGAACCATTCTCTTCACACAAAGAAATCCTCTATTAGTAGGGTCCGAATGAGGGAAGAGAAAGCAAGCGGATGAATGAAGGGTTTATAGAATCACAGCCTCCAAAAATATCAAGCGCCAAATGGACAAATGGGATGGAGAAGTGCCCCAAACATTAACCGTTTAATACTTACTGCTCCTTAGCTTGGAGGAGTTGTCAAAGTAGGAGAAGAGTGAGTGAAGCTCGTCAGGACAGAAGAGAGAGTCCCGCCGGGCTTCCGAGCCACTGGCAACAGCTACTCGAGGGATTGTGGGATTTGAGGGATGGGATCGAGGGGAGGAGGTGGGTTGGGGGATTGATTGAGCGGCAGGGTGGATGGGATTGGCAGTTTTAAGGATAGGCAGGCGGGGTGGAGTAGGTATTAGTCCAGCAGCAAAGTACAGCCAGGGCAAGAGGACAAAGTGTGACAAAAAAAGAGAGATAACGAGAGAGAGAGAGAGAGTGGAAAGAGAAAGATAGGTGAAGGTAGAAATAGTTAAAAGTTGCAGCCTGGCTGACACTGAAGGAAGACTAAGAGAGGCGATGGGAAGCAAAGACAGCTAAAGACATATGCTGTTCACAGAGAACACACACTATGCCTAAAGGCTCGTTCACTACAGCACAAATAAGACATTAAGAGCACAGGAATAGGACAGGCTGCCATGAGGAAAGGAAGAGTGACTCTCGAGATGTTTAGCCGGTGGAATTACCTCTATCCCCCGCAAACCACACTCAAATAATAACGAAGTTCGGATTACTGTATCCCTTACAAGTGCCATTGTCGGCGAGCGAGAGATCATAAAACTGAGCGTTCCACTGACCTGACTGCCCAGAAGTGTTGGAGCCAGGTCGAAGTTTGGGGGTGGGTGGCGGAGGTCTTGGGGGCAGGTGCTCAGTGCTGCTGCTGCTGAGTCTCTTCTCCTGTTTGCTGAGGGACACCACCTTGTTCCGAAGCTCCTCGTCAGACGGTCTGCGCACAAATCTGCGATCCACATACTTGGCTTTGATGTAGGCTTCTACTTCATGCCTGTACCAAACCAAAAAAACGAGAAAATAAAAATGAACAAACAGGATAATTTTTTTCTTCAGAAAATGTAATTAAAACAGATGTGGGTACCGTATTTTCACGACTGTAAGGCGCACTGCATTATAAGGCGCAACCTTTAACGAATGACACTTTTATTTTTTTTCCATATATAAAGCACACTGGATTATAAAACACACTGTCTATTTTGGAGAAAATTTCAGACTTTTAAGTGCGCCTTATAGTCGTGAAAATACGGTACATAAATCCTGCTTCGGTTACCCTGAGATATAGGTACTTTAACTGAGGTTCTGCTTACTTAACATTTTGAGATTTTGGAAATAACAATAACACATGTTACTCTGGCTGTTGTCGTGTCTATAGGAAATACATTGAAGCCTAAACTTTCCCCAATGGAAGCACTATTTTTAAAACATTTGGAAATTACCATTACTCAAATAAGTACTGTGTAGGAATTTCCTGATTTAAAAAAAAAAAAAACATTCTGTGCCTAATAAAAGTATACCTTGGGTCTCCTGGCTGTGGTTTCTTAGTTCCCAGCTCTTCTCGCCGAGCTTCATATATCAGGTTAATAACTCCATTCCCAAGTTCACACATAAGCTGTGAAAGATTGGTTACAAGAGTCAGAGAAATGACACTTCATTGTCCAAAACGATCCCACGAGTACTTTCTAAGCATGATAAAACAGCGTACATAAGTATAGTTAAATTTAAAATGCATTGGGTTCATGCTCCTGGTTTAAAGGATGTGTTCACTATGCAAAAAGACAGGATTAGTTACCCACAGCACTGATAAATTCAGTGAACATCAATCAAACCATATTCATTGTCTATAAAGACATACTAATTAATGTGATAGGTACCCATAACAGAATTTGAAGTTTCTCCAAACACTTCCAAAAGAATAACTTTTTTTTTTTTTTTTTTTAATCATACTAGGCATCATTTACTTGAACTTTTAGCCCTCTTTACCTTAAGCAGTTCTGGCTCCCACGAATCCAAAGTCAGGGAGCGAACCTTTGAGAAATGGACACCCAGACTCCTGCGGATAAAAAAATATTTTAAATATGCTGATCCGAACTGGCCAAGTTGAAAATGGCCAGGGAAGATTAATTCCCATGGGGTTTCACATACTGTACAATAGTCAATTCAAAATGGTGCTTCAGTTTTTAGAATTCCTATTTTTTCCCCTGACTTCACGACTAAAATGCTATTATTGTATGTCATTTATTCATCCAAATATTACAGTAATCTGCCTATATGCACGTGTAATAAAAGAAATTTAGTTTTATATTTGGTTTGATGAAAGATATTTAAAATGATCACGAAGCCATGCAACATAGCCTAAATTGCCAAGTCTTTTGAATATGAAATGGAAAGTTGTCCCATTGACATTACATTTTAGTAACCCATTAAAATCAAGGTTTCATAGTATTTTCGCAAAGAGATGACATTAAATGATTTGTTTCTCTGCCAATATATATTACCTGTGTATTCCAGAGCACTGGATACAAAGTGTAATGCCCAGATTGATGCTGGCCCAGCGTGGATCCTGCTGGCCACAGTCACAGCAACATGCATTACCCGGGATGGCGATGACTTTCTGCAGGGCGCTCTCCCCTTTCAGTGATCGCTCCTTGGGCTCCCCACTAGAGTCTAAGCTCCCCGTAGATGTGGATGACTTCCTATCCAGCTTCTGAGGTTGTAAGATTGCAAAGAAACGATCACAATTTGTATTATGTTCATTGCGTGCATATTACTAATACGCATGACTAAGGTCATTATCATCGCTAGATTGTAAAATACGTTTTATAAATATAAATCAACCATTCAGTCAGCGTGACTGCATTTTTTTTTTTTTTTTTTTTACCTCTGTGTCTTCTCCCTTATCACGAAAAGCAGTAGCAATGCTATTCTGGACTGCTTTGATCCATGCCTGCCGCAGCTTCTCAGAGTCCGCTTGCATCATACAACTCCTTTTGGGACACAAACACGTCACACCACTGCTGTCTGCTCAACGTGAGCAAGCAGTAAGACTGCGTGAGAAACCAATATGTTTTTGTGCACTTACTTTGTTGGTGACACAACCTCGAAGCAGAAGCGCCTCTCTATGTCTTCACAGTGTTTAACTGTGCATAGCCTCAGGTCTTCCACGACTACTGTCGGGTTATCCTGGGTAGAGACATAAAAGCAGTGAAGAAAACCTTACATGTCTAGTTTGTGTCACTGCATTGGAAGTCACTTACCTTGAATTTTTTCTGGTAAACCAGTTGATTGTTTTGGATGGAGAACCACCGTCTGTAAAACAAATTGTATATGCTCTGTGAAAAATACTTCAGATAATAGTGAGGTGTACTCGGGGTATTTTTAAAAATGTAAAGATGTATAAGGTTGCTGTAGTAGTAGTAGTCGTGCCATGAAATGTGCTGAAAGTGATGAAAGATTTTTAGAAGTGTCCTCAAAATTAAATATTGCTTCTTTTTTTAACCTAAGACGATGGAATGAATGTTATTCAGTGGGAATCACTGGTTCAACAGCAAGAGAAAAATAAAAGGCGCACCCCTACGGAACGAAGGCTTTTTGAAAACTAGAATTGCTATAAGTGCAGATATCTGCAGAATATAACTGGAGAATCTTTCTAAAGCAAATTCTGGAAGATTTTTCCGGTATTGAATACTTGAGGCTTGAAATTAGCGATTCAAGAGTTAGCACTACTAGGAGTGAAGTGGTGAGTCTCTTAGTAGACAGGTGGAGGGGGCAAAAGTAAGAAATAGTAGCCAATTACTCCACAAGTGGTGGACAATGCAGTGCCAAATTGTATGACTATACGTTCATATAGGTGTCAACAGTATTTAGTGAGTAATGTAAACAGTTTCCAGATCACGGGAAGACCATTTGGTGATGCTATACAACCTGAAAAAGGTCCTGTCCCATTGAAATCACATTTACCACCTAAACAGTCTTTCAATTATATGCATAATCTTACATCCCACTTTCCAAATTGTCCATCTATCTGCAAAATTATTTAAAGTAGTGCTGTGATTAGCTTCATACCTGTTCCATGTTTTGAAGGCATTGCTGGCCCTCTTAAACAGATAACCCTCCATGGCAATGCCATTATCTGCATCCACGTTGTATTCCAACTTTGTGTCGTCGTTTGAGAAGTCCTAAATGGAGGACAAAAAAGTGGGAAATGAAAAGCAGAACGTTTGAAAAAGCCATCTTTCACTAATTGCTTTGGTGATGAATTTTCCCCAAGTAAAATAAAATAAAGAGTATTTCGTAGAAAGTGACCTAGAAATTTTCAGCGGTCATTATGGTTACGCGTATCAATAAACACAAGGTTGTTTTTAAATAGGTTGAAGTTAAAAAGCCTTTCCTCCATTTTTCACTTGTTTTTTCTTTTAAATGCACTTTTCCCTCTCCTAGAAAAGAAACACATTTTATACATTTGGTCCAAATTAAACATTTGAGTCATGAAATACATATTGATGTGTTTAAATTATAAACCAAAATCTAGTATTCTCGCTTTTGTAGCAATCCCTAAGCAATAGAATTTTCTAGACTGCTGCAGTAAAACATTTTAATGTGTTGTCATGGGACCTTCACTGTTCTCCTATGACTTGAACTACCCCAGTGAGCTAGTGTTACACAGTGATAAAATCCGTCCAGCTTACGCCGCTTCAAATGACATTGAAAACTAGGACATAGGCACGTGTGTGATCACGTATACCTTACATCAAATGCAGTTGACCTGCTAACAGATTGCAATTACATTCTATACTCCATCGAGTAGGGTTTAGCCATACAATCTAGAAAAATTGGAAATATATCATTCTCAATCTGAGGTGTTTAATACTCCACTTTGTTGGTTTATCTTCTTCTGAATGGGTGTGTAAAACACCCAGTACGATAATCTAATAGGTCAGAAATCATCAAAAATTGCATGTTCATCCCAAAGTGAAAGGGAAAAGCTTTCAGTCTATTAACTGGATTAAAAGATGTCCCAGAATTTGAGTGGGGAAAAATATTTAAACACAGAATTATATTAATAAACTTGTATGTCACAAAATGTGAATTGATTTAGGTGCGACTAAAAAATGTACTACTAACTGTCTGTTTATTTTAATCCCATTCTTTTAGACCACTCAGTGAGTATTGGATTATGCTGTAACTTGATTTCATAAAAGTAACTCGAGCATGTCTGCTGAACGCCCACAGCTGAGTTAAAACCACTATTTAATACCACACACACGGGTAAATACCATGGTCCACATGACACAAACTAATAATACAACAATAGTTAATTTTGATTGAAAAACAAAAGTCCTGAAAAGGAAGGCAATGGGGAAAAGTCTCACACAAATTGAACCTGTCATCTCTTGCTTAAATCAGACAGTCTGCTGGCTAACAATTACAAACTAAACTCAATATTTAAAGCTGGATAAAAATAGGATGCTCACTCAAAAAGGAACAAACTTTGGAACCATGAACACAAAAAAATGACTGAATAACAACACTGTTGCTCACGTCAAGCCAACAACATTGAATCAAACTAGAATGGCAAAAACAACGAGGCACCACAAAAAAAACATGCCACATAAAGAAGAGACAGCGACATAAATGTATGGAAAACTCTTAAAATTAACTGGGCTTTCATGGGTGCAATCACATACACAAACACTGATTAGTGCAAAAAAAGGGAGAGGTCATGGCCAAAGTTTTGGTTAGAAAACATAAATCAAAACAGGAATCAATGAGGTGATACTACGTACGGAGGAGGACCTCCAAGCACAAAAGTTTCGGTGGTCTGAGTCGAACTCCGTCACCTCCTAAATGTCACACACAGCAAAAGGAAAAAGAAAGATGTACGTGATGGCTCTAACAAAGATTTACAGAGAAGGGAAAAAACTGAAGACAGAAATAGTATATAAAAAAAAAAAGTCGGAATCAAATCTGAACAAAGACGCACACAAATAAATGCACACCTGAAATTCACTCACCAGATACCAAACATAATGGAAACGACTGAAAATCTTCATTATTTTCACACGCCTGTCTGTACAATCCGTACGATCTTGTGCACCCTTTTGGGGTCAAGATGTTGTCTGCATCATAAGATCCAAGTGTAGCATCTGACTAACAATTTCATAGTATGCCCTCAACAAATATGCCTCCTCCTCTGACTGCGCCTATCTGCCAAAAACTCCGTCACAGCAACTGCTGCTCCTCCTCCTCCTCCCCCTTTTGAGGAGTTATCCTTTTGAAGGTCACCTGTGTGCCTATTTGTTTGTTCGATATTAAAGTAGACCGTGTCATCAAACATTTATATGCCACTAAGGATAGCGGCCAAACACTCAGCCTTTCCTCAAAACAAGCTCTGAAAAAAAAAACCTCCTGAAAGCAGACAGGCTCTTTCCTCAGTGGCCCGGGGTGTCACGCCTGAGTAATACACACAGTGGACATGATTCAGACGATCATGGATGTTCACCAGAAGTGGAATAAAATCACTTGACTGGGTGTAAATACAATGCATTGCAGCAGGAGTGCTCAAATAGTTTATTTTGATGTTTGCCTCATAGTTTGTTCAACAAAAAGGCTGGTTTAAAAAAAAAGCCAGTTTAAAAAAAAATATTAATGACTTTTAAGCCCTTCATTAACATTTTTCCCTTAATTGTTCTAGATTGAATTAATATAGGACCTAAACTTGAGGCCCAAGGTCCAATATTTTGCCACCCCACATTTGACATCCAAATATAGTGTAAGTGTTGCTGGCACATATTTAGCTATGCACAATAAGTCATTAAAATGATATAATGAACATATAAATAATATTAAATAAAATTAATGAATTAGTCGAAGGACGTTTAAGGAAGGATATTTAAATAGTCATAATTTTAAAAGTAAAAAAAAAAAAGAAGGTTGGCCGGCGTAAATGAAATGCTTCCTTACCTGCAGAGCTGCCTGGAGTAAGTAGAAGAAATTGGAGGGAAAGCGAATAGGGACAGCGAATCAGACAATCAGTTAAAAAGGTTGCGATAGAGAAAGTTAAAGACACAGCTTTCAAAAGAGGAGATTGAGGACAGGTGTTAAGTTGAATACAAGCATGCAAGAGCAAACATTACAACTACTAAAAAAAGAAATATTACTAAGAAAATGTAAAGCCAAAAAGAAATATTACTAAGAAAATGTAAAGCCAAAAAGAAATATTACTAAGAAAATGTAAAGCCAAAAAGAAATATTACTAAAAAAATGTAAAGCCAAAAAGAAACCCATTGTAACACTACAGACAATTGAATACCCGGGTTAAAATTCATTTGTAATAACTGTTATATTGCTACCACATCCAGTTTGCAAAGTAACTCACTCAATTGTTATCCTGTGAAACATCAACATTTAATAATGGATGGATGTGTGGTTGAGATCATCAAGGGCATCAGGTTCTATTACAGCTACAGATGGAGTACTTCCTCCATTACCTCAGAGTATTCCAAGTGTTTTTTTTATATTGTTTTAGGAGTGTTAGTGAAACTTATACAACTTACATGAGTAAAAATAGACAAGGACAGCAAGATTAGGCATTGCCGATTGTTTTACGTCAAATTTCAATCCAAAGACTGACTTAAGTCAATTTAGTCTATTTTTTAGCGATTTCTAAAATGCAGTTTTCAAGCTGCTCGCATGATTTGAATGGATTGTCACGTTAAGCAGAGTTGATTTTTCTACACGAAAATATGTAAAGGATATATTATAGTGAGGTCCTATACTTTTAATATGTACAGTATTTGGAGGAAATTACAATTGTATCAGCTATTTGCTTCATCGTAATTTCCATTTCATTGGAACGAGGTCTACAGTTTATTTAAATATGTACCTTTTGCTGGATGGTGGAGTGTTTTTGTTCCATATCTCGCTTCTCTTTGGCAGCGTCCACCACCAGCTGGTCCAACTGCAAAGGACATCAGATTAGTCAGGCATGCTAAACCACCTGGTCACACTCATTCCAACAAAACAACCACTCAGAGATTAAAATAAATAAACAGTGATGGATCTTCTTATCATCTTATTTTCAAGCCTTTAATAGGGAACTGTTTAAGATTCAGAAACAATTGCACTGGATGAAACCGAAGTCTCATTTTTCCTATATTCTAAAAATTGTAGTATAAACTTCGTGAGAAAATCCCTGTACGATAAATGACACTGAGGCCTCAGCAAATAACTCATCTTGTGCAAAATAAGATGGCAAATGAATGAATCTTTTCAGTCTTGAATGTAATCATTGCAGTCACAGAAAAAAAAAACAAATGTTCTTCTGATCAGAGATAAAAACATCAAAAAGCCTGGTGCCGTAGGGGTAGGCCTCAAAGAATTTAGATTCAAGTCTATTCATACACTGTGCCCTCAGTTCGACCTATTAATCAGAATGCAACACAAATGGATCATTTTCTGATAACAGGTCAATCCATAAATAGGGTAAAAAGAACTAAATGAGCCAAATTTGAACTCTTAACAGGGTCAAAACCCATATTTTTTAAGCATAGTAAAAAATATCCAAGTTTTACTTAGTTTTCTTTTTGTTTTTATATGCACTTCAATTTTTTTATTCAGCCCACAAGCTGAAACTATGGTCCATTCATGAATTGCAGTTTTCCAAACTTGCTCGCATGATTTTAACGTAATCTCATATGCTTTATCAGGGTTCATTAGTAAAAAAAAACAATTTTTATTATTGAGGCTGGGACCATAATTTATATTGTATTGCATGAGGTGTCTCCAAACTTTTGGCCTTTATTGTGTAATAGTACTACTATGTACTAATGTATTCATTTAGAAATGGTTTGACAACCCTATGACATAATCCCAAATTTTATTAGCGACTATTAACACGTGCAGCTATCCAATGTTTAAAATAAAAGCAAAAAAAGATGCCTTTTGCTTTTTTTTGGGGGGGGAGCAGGAAATGGGTGGACTGCAGAGCAGAAGTATGATAGCATCAGATGGGAAATATTTTCCCGCTGGCAGAGCCATAACAACAAGTCCAGTCCAGTCCAATCCAGATTGTCTATCTACCTACATTTTATTCAAATGTGTTTTAAACCACCCTACATACATTTGGGGAGTGATTCACCTTAACCTGATTATTTTATGCCCACAAAACTCACTCAACTGAGAACACCAAATTCAAAGAAATATTCTCCTGTCATCTGTATAAATGATTTTTTTAGGATTTGCAAACCAGAATTATTTACCCCCTTTCATTTTCTTGTCCATCCAAAATAACATCTAAAGACTGATGTTTGTCATGAAACCTTTCCTGCCCTTAGTCCTAAATTGACAACAGACCTGCTGACAGCTCCTCCACACTTCCCTGCACAGCCGCTCCACCTTCTTCAGCTTCATGATAGGAGATTTTAAATCCTCTTGACCTTCCTTCGACCCGTTTGGATGTTACTTCTGCTCACTTGTCACTTTTGTACACATCCAAGCCCAGTATGCAGCCGTTCAGATTGACACAGCAGGGTTGTGCTTCATTTCCCTCTTTAGTCCTTTGACTGTTGAAGCCACATGTTTCCATACGTGACTCTTCCTTCTGCGTCAATCACTATGGAAGAATACACTCCACCTCTCATCCTGTCCTAAATATGCATCAAACAACAGCTATTTTCCCTGATACTTCTATGTTGCAAAGAGTGGTTCCAATTTCTACCCGAGAGTTGCTGTTTGAACTGTTCAGAAATCAATCAAGTAAGCCTTTTCTCCATTTTAGCAATTATACTTTACTATTCTCTCCTTTACAAATTCACTAACTACTCACCCACTAAATGAAAAATGTCCTCTCATTTCAGTTTTTCTTTTAAATCCAGCCATAGAATCGACTGCTAACCATCCACAAGACTTCAATAAGAATCTTGGGTTTCTCCATCGCATTCTCTTAGCCTACTCGAAACTCCAGTGAGACTGACAGTGGGAAAAGACATCTTTAGCTGCCTTCTTCCTCATTCTACTTGAGATCATCATCTCAAAGTTAAGCACAGCCTAAAAGGGAGGGCTGTTTATCATAGGATGCACAGAGATTTACTTCACAGAGAAACCTTAATTAAAATAAGCGTGTTTAATTCATCCTCCTCAAATTTTAAATCTCCAAATGTTAGAAGAACAATCTTTCCCACAGACAAACTCTAAATGAGTTCACAAGCAGAAATGCTGTCATAATCAAACTATAGATAACCCCAAGCATAATAATGAATGTTTACCCACCACATGGTACTGGTATGTAAACATTTCTTTCAGTCAAGTCCTCTGTTTCGCCCAGAATAACTCCAGGTTTGCATATAATCTCTTGTACAACCAAGTATCATCAACAAGTATTACGTACATTAAAATGCCAACAAAATTTGCACGATTCTACAAAACAAGAAAAACTGTCTTTTAGCAGTTTTCATCTATTTTTTAAGTATATATATACTGCCAAGTAAACCAGTAATATACAAAATTTTAAAACAAATGTAAATGTAGATAATGCTAATATTTAATAATAAATATAATAATGTATTTTATACATGTTAATTAGCAAAAGTATATTAGCCCTTTATAGGGTGCCACTCACAGGGCTTAATGTCCAATTATTTTGAATGGTAGTCTTGCAGCCGATAATCATTGCCAGCCCTCCCAGTCAAAATAGAGTGGACATCAAAGCACAGCCAGTATAGAGAAAATTTGTATTTTATCTATTTTAATTGTAGTAATATTTTTAATGAACATTATTTGCTTTAATTTTGTAACTATTTATGAACATATTACATAAAAATATTGATTCATCATAAAAATACCTTACAAAGGGGTTTAAATATATGGTTGTAGTATACATAGGCATGTATATTTTTCTAAACTATCCTGTATGCCTTACCTGCCCTCCAAGATGTTTCATTAGTGGCTGTAATTCACTGAAGAGGTCATAGCCTTGGTGGAAAAAGGTCAGGTGGGCATACATGAAGGACAGCATCTGTAGCAGGGGCCAAGAATACTCATTAATATCCAGCAATCAAAATGTAGCCGTGTCTTGGTGTCATGAAATATTTAGTAATACAGTACTTACAGATTTTAAGATTTCTGATCTTCTCTTAGACTGTAGAACATTAATCTGCAGAAAAATACAAAACAAAATGTTGAGTCAAGTGATTGTGGAAATATATAGATTGTAAACAGTAGACGGCTGTCACAAGGAAAACATGAACGTCACCAGAAGGTCTGAGTAGTGACACAAGGGGGAGCTTTATAAAACCGCAGGTTATAACCAGTAGTAGCTCCTAAATCCTTGCCTCTAGCCTTGCCTCAGTTTCTCTATCTGCTTTCCCCAGCTTCTTATTCCCTTAAGATCTATCTATAAATGTGCTATTTAATCGGCTTGTAAAGTAATTATATGACATTATTGCGACATGAATAACAGAATGCAATATTCATACAGTCATAAAAAAAGGAATAATATTACATTAGTGCATTATTATTCTTATTTGTTCTTGACAGTGATACCATGATTACCATGATTTTATTTGCACTTGTGAATGATTACAAAAATTGACCATAATAACTTATAACACGTCAGAAATGTACCAGCCTGAACACTTCCAACTTTAAAAACCTCTTCTTTTATTATATTTTGTGTCACTAAGCTTTGTGATATGTAATTGCAATAAATTCAACAAAACAGCAGCAAAGATAGAAATTTCAAGTCTTGACTGTTTCTTTATGTTTTGCCAGGAGCTTGCTACATTGATTTTTAATATACAACCAGAGGGTTCTGGATTTTGATCTGTTTTATAGTCACTGCCGCATTTAAATGTTCTTCACATTTTTAACAAAACAAACACATACTGTGTCCATCATGCATCTCAGGCTATGCAAAATAATTCTAATAGGAATCCTCACTGGCAATAGTATTATTGAAATTTTAGCAAAATCCCTATCATGTGGTACTGAATTACTTTGCATTTAAAGAGATTAAACACATTTGAGGTTCTTTCCTCCTGGTACCACATCAGCATGTTTAACACTGACTCAGCAAATGAGACTTTCAGTTCAAGTGTTTTAAAGCTAGTTCAGCATTTGAGACCTCCTGCTTAAGGAAAGAAATAAGCTTCGAATTAATTTCAGTCTTTATGGAAAAAAAAATCATTTTCCCACAGATTCTTTGACGAGTTTCAGAAAATATTGATTAAGTCATTTTATTCCTTATCATCTAATTATGCCATCCTACCTGCAAAACGTAGTCGAGGACAATGTGTCGGAAGCACTTGCGGGTGGCAGTCAAGATGTTTGTAGCTTCTTCTACTTCGTGCTGTTTGTTGCGTGGAGCTTGGGCATTTTTGTTCAGTGCTGCTTCCTTTTCTTCACTCACCTTGTCAAATTGCTTCTTAGCTTCTTTAAACTTACGCAGATCACTGGAAATTGGACAGAAAAGGAAGAGTTTTAGGTGATTTTGCACAGGCATCAGTATACAAAAGCCAAACAAGTGAAATTGACATTTGAAAAGAAGCCAAGTTATCATTCATTTTTATCCAACAGTTAACATTGAGTAAGGAAAATGATAAAATGAATGTACATTAAAAAATTCTACACCCCCACTACCCCCAGTTTTTCATTATACTAACGAAGCGAACACTCCTCTGCAGGGCAGACACATTAAATATTCTTGTCTCTCACGCTGTGCTCATTTTTTTGGTCTTAGAAAGATTAAGTCATATTTAAATGTGTTAAGGCAGTGCAAAAAAAAAATGAAGAAACGCATTTCCCTGCTTTATCAGAGAAACAAGATGTGGGTGTTGAGCCGTGGTTAAGCTAGAGGCAAATAGGGCTAATCCCCAAAAACAATTAACAGGGGTGAAAATCCTACCACTTATTTAAAGTACAAGCCCACCAGTCGTCCTATATTTGGACACAAGCCTCAATTTAAAACCCATTCTGCATCCTCCATCTAGTCTCAATGATACATATATACACTACTTTACGCTTATATAATTAACATGACATAACTGATAACTGAAATCAGTTCACAGTCTTCTTCTCAAAGCATTCATCATTCTTTTCATACTCACTCTTTAACAAATGTTTGAAGCTGGGTCTTGATGGATCTCTGGGCCTGATCGAATAGTATCTGTACAGTGAAAAGGTGAATTAGATTATTGTATGAAACAAGGCTAGCAGTTCTCCAAGATCACTGAAAAAAAAAAGCTAAGACGAGAGCAATATAACTGTAATCATATGGCGGGGTGGCACAAGAAGTTTTATCAATATATTTCTCTTGTTTATTCAATGTGAGCTGGTCTTGCTTATTTTTGTTTTTCAATTTTACCTGAACTTCTGCTGTGCAAAGCTTTCTCACGACAATTTCCCTCGTATTTTGGATACTATGCATATTGGGAAACAGAGAACAATACAAATGGCGTAGCGAGGAGAAGCTATCAAAACGAGCACTGTTTGAGATCATGTGCCAAATGATTCCTGAGTGGCAACAATTACTCTTAGGAAACAGCTGATGTGACAAGCATTTCCTTAACAGACACATTCTCATACTTAGTTGATAAATGTCCAAGAATAAGGTCAACAAATTTAAATAACATTTGAGAATATATGTTCCTATTCCGATGGCCTGTCCCTCAAATGTGTCCTACAGGACATTTCCATGTCTACTTGGGCAGCAAGGCAATTGTTAAATTGAAATGCAGCATCAAACAGTCATTGCAGTTGCATTTTGTCATAAACCAGCTACCAACAGGGAATTCATTTTCTAAAAACACATCCGGTTTCACAGACATAAGCATACCGTGTGATAGTTGATCATCTCTTGGAGGCTTTCTGCAAACTTTGAGAGACTGGACTGTGGAAGGAAAAAAAAGAATGGTCAAATGAAAAAATAAAAATTAGTACATGATTAAGGATACAGTAATGTTAGATGTTGGCCCTATAAGGGGATGTAAAGGAAAGTAAAATAAATTTAATAAAATTAATATGTCATGCATGCACACATGTAATAACACACAACTGTTAGTTGTCAAATAATATTTGCTCTAAAAAATGCTCTATGTTTTGTATTTACCTCAATGACTTCATCTTTGGTAGATTGAAGGGCTAGCTCCCGGATACCGGTGACAAACTGTTTGTTGGCAGCATTGTAGGCTTTCCCAGCATCAATCATCCCGATACACAACTTCACAAGCTGAAGAAAGATAACATCGAATCGGTATGTCAAGAAAAAAAGGTGTAAGAATATAGTGCCTTTTATTCGCTGGTGTGAAGCATGAGTCAAAAACTTTCAGACAAGGTAATTGTTTTCCTTCTAAGCAACGGGGGGGGGGGGGGGGGGGGGGGGGAAATATAAGATCATTTCAGGTTATACAAACAAAGAGAGCTTGGCCGTGCTCCTAGTTCTCCCACAGATGTCGAATTGTAGCAAAGAAAAGGCAACCTTAACCTTCAACATCAGTTGCACCATTTTCTCTACCAATGAAGCAAAATGTTGTATTGACACTTGCTTTAATTCTCTACCACTTTGTCGTGTTTTCCATCCATTGTTTAATGCTAATCCTCCTCAAGGTCAAGTCAAGGGAAGTGGTTGTAGAGTCCCTGGTTAAAGCCACCGATGATTAATGTCAAAACTATGTGAAGAACTCATGAGATCTCATGTCAATGTGGAAAAGGGTTGAAAATATACACAGTGGTCAGCAGGGAGAACATTTGTGTCTGTGGAGAACTCACAAACAATTATGGGAACATAATCTTTTCATATTGTCTCGTTTTAAGTGTCTTACTCGTGTAACTGTAGAAAGTTTCCACCTATCAATTCACACGAACTACTGCTAACAGACACACCCACTGCCTCGTAGATCCTTCCTCTTAATAGAAAGAGGGGAAGTGGAGGCTGGACTGAGTCACAGAGAGATGGGGTTATGAGTACAGGGAGGAGGGTGAGGACCCTATTAATCCAGGAAAAATAACTATGAATAGTATGGGCCCAAGGTCTTTCTCTTAGATAGTAAACAGTGGCTTTTGCTGCCTTGACGACTGTTTCCTGTAAAATATGGGGATTGCAGAGAATGACGTTTATCTCATTCTGATCATTTCTACAAAAAAATATATATTTTAACATTTCAGTTGTTCCTTTTGCCCCGTGCTGGATTTCATTGTGGAGCAGATGGTTGTCTAGAAAATTTTAAAATGCTGTAATATAATGATTAAAAACATGTATATGTACTGTTGGTTTAGTTATTTTGATTATGTATTTAAGAAAATCGACACCCAAAAATTAATACTCATCTAAAATTCAGTCTACTACAAGCAGTGGCTATATCGTGGGTTATATTTCACAACAAAGTTTTTGAAGTGGTGTATTTTTGTTGATATTTATATTTTACAAGTCCAAATATTGAGAATTGATAGACATATTTTCTCTGTATGTGTTGCTAAACCAAGAATGTGTTATAAAATAAATATGAGCTAGTAAAAAGCTCATCTCATTTAACAGTTGACATAAATGTTTTATTAGGGGTGATGACAAAAACAAAAAGGATCAAATTACAATTGCAATATCACATTAACACAATTGCTTCTGAGGTTGCAACTTAACACAATAGAACAAAATGGACAATTAAGAAATGTTTTTCTTGGGTGGTACTCACTTTGTCGAGCTTAGATTCCAACTCACACACATCCCCCTCCACTTCCTCTATGGTAGCTCTGCGGGAGAGAAAAAAATACACCATTAGAAAAGAACAGTTGGCTTTGTCAGCTCTTTATAGACTATTACTTAACCGAAAAGATACAAACTGAAATCTTAAAAATCTTAGAAAATTATTCTAAGAGAGCTAGCACCATTGTAATGTTAACTTCATTGGGTTTTTCCATCAGGCATGCATTACATAATATATAAGGACATGTAAGTAATATCATTATAAATGCATGAGGTCAAAGTCGGTCCACTCAATGACAGGAAAGCAGTGTTTGCGAGAGTGATGCGGTCAAATTGGGCAGATGAATGCAGATGGATTAGGAGCAACACCCATCTGTAACAGTAGCGGGATATTTGCCAAAGTCCCTTCAGCTGTTTGGTCCTCTCAAATGCAGCTACAACTGGCATCATGCCAAAGCAGAAGAGGCTGCTCAGCCAGCTAGCCGCTTTTAGCAATGGATAATCAGAAAAAAACAGAACCCAGAAAAAAGAGGAAATTGTTTGTTTGAGTGACTTCACACCTTGCATTTTTTTTTTAAATCGCAAGTAGGGTCACCCCTATAATAACTTGTTTTTTCTTCATTGCTGAGACCTAGTAGCAAGACTGGCTTCCGCTTACGAGTTTCAGTGTGGATTTTCACATTTATGAACTAATAATAATAATTAATAGCGGGGGGAAAATCTAAGTAGTGTATTTGCGATAAAAACACTATTTTTCTTGGGTTTTTCTTAGTATATGCAAGGGCTTTATTTTTTGGGGCAAAAACAAATTAAAATTTAAATATATTTTTTATTTTTTTACTTTTATTATTGCTGGCATGTGTTTTATTGTGTAGAGATGTGACAGGGCAGGGCACCAATGAGATTTCATCTATTTTGAAGCCCACATGCTCCTATGTAGTGGCTAAGTGTACAGGTATTGGCAAATCTTCTGATGTCTGACTCCAGCAACCGCCTCCCGCCTCCCTGTGGAAGTTTACAACCCCCATCTCATTTAAAATGTAGAAAAGTGCAATGGAATTTGTTGTAATTTCAAATTAAAGTGAATTTTACATTAGATTATGTGTGGTATATTCAATTTCCTTCTTTGGACAAGTCATAAGTAAATGTGAGATTTACAACATGCCAATTGCGTTATACTTTAAACTGTTGTCTTTCTACTAAATGCTGCCTTTTTGTCCTAGACATAACAAATGCGAGAACCAAGATTTTGTGGACTGAGTGTAGTCCTTAAACAAAAAAAGCAGTGGATGGGCCAACTCTTAAACCACATTAGCAAGGAAAAGGCTGATACAGCACTGAAGGAATGTTTACATCCCTATTCTGACTAAGGAGGTATTTCTTCAGTTTGTGCAGTCTTTCTTTAAACTGGAATGTTTAGGCAATAAAAAAAAAGTTTTTCAAATTGTGCAATCTTTCACTTCATTCTGATTGTAGGGACCAATGCGATAGCTGAATTGATGCCATTTTTCACAGTCTGCCAGCATAATTTTCTGAAATAGAAAACATAAATGCGTATTGTTTGGGAAATGTATTTCCATCTTAAAAGCGAGTTGAACACAAACAAGTGTAGTTTGATGCTGTAGGCCATGTTTCCATTATGTGTATGGTGATACCCAAAGCAAGAAGCTGGTCGGACCCCACCATTAATCAACATTAGAAACGCCAATTAAAATGAAATGACCCGTAAAGTATTTAAATCCCACAAGAACACGGGGGTATGTTAACAAGGATACATCCTGCCTCTTGAGAGACACTCAACTCTGGCAATATGAGCTCTCGTCACCAGGTGCAGATTCAGTGCCCCTGATCTGCTGACTCGACAGCTGTCCATGACTCAGGAGGGCAAAGCAGAAAAATTGGACCAATTCCTTCATATCACAAAACTCAACAATGGTCCAAATACACGCACTGCAGATGCAAAAAGCCCATCACGAATAGGAACAAAGAACAGATTGGGACAATAGCTTTACTAATGTTGTGTGGTCTTTTACGGATTTTGAAGCAGACTATTAGCAACCTGTACCTTGTGTATAGTAAGATGATAAAAAATTACCTCTTCACCCCTTCATTTGGAATTTGTGGATATGTAGTTAGTTATGCTGTAAATGTATTTTGCCCTATTTACTGTGGAATAACACACCTTACAAGTTAACCAGTTGATTGACTGTCTTGGTTTCAACATGTCTGCTACAGGAATATCTTGTGTGATAACCTTGTGTGGGCAGTTTTTATTTTACACTAAGTGAAAACAGGGTTGTTCATCACACTCTGCTATAAAAGGAGGAAGTGTTACATACACCATCTCAGCATTAAAATGATCTGATCTCTGCCAAGAATAAATTTAGATTGTCTTTAAAGTAGAGCGAAGGTCCGTTTCAAAATGTTAGGGTCTGTCCAATTCTATTTAGTATTGTCAAAAAAGTATGAGTAGTTTGCACATTGCTGATATATGTTGTATTGACTTTATAAATATCCATGCCAAAGCGTATTTTTAAATAGACGTTATGAAGAGCCAATATGAACTGCTATTATTGTGGGTTACTTCATGCTGAATAGACTGCAATCTCTTTTTTTGCAGTTGGCTTTAGGCAAAGAGTCTCTATTAAAAAAAACATAAACCCTTTGTAGGTCAATAGTGAAGAAGTGACTTGAAAAAAAGTGTAATTTGCCTTGACAACGTTTTAACTTGGATGGACTTGATATAACCTTGTAACTCGACTCAACGTGACTTGCCAAAAACAGCAAAAACTTGGTCTTTTTCGAGACTCACACCAAATGTCTTGGAACTCGCTTGTAGGTCATTTTAGGGGGACACTACAATTCTCTGGCAGCGTGCCATTTTCTGGTTAACATTAGCTGAGTCATGCAACATTACAAAAAAAAAAAACATTAATAAATTGACAGTTCTGAAAGTGTTAGATGTATATATATGATGTATGTATACATCATCATCTTTATAAAGCCAGAATTCCTTTATAGTTCTTGTATGGTAACAGTACTGCATTACAGAGTGCAACTACTTATCTACGCCTATAACCCCAACAATTATCTGGAAATACAATTTGATCCTCACCATAGCCAGCATTGTTAAGGAGTTCTAGGATAGTTCATCCATCTCAAGACTCTTTGTCATGTAAAGTTGACAAAAAATAAATAAAATTGACATCCTTTCTTTGACCCAAAGTTGAAAGCAAAAAACAGTAACTAGAAACAGATGTTGGTTGAGTGAATGAAATCTGTTCCACCGTTCTCATGTAAGGATGATCTTCTCATCAATTCTCTTCTGCTTTATCCTCTTCTCATGCAAACATGTCGTTGGGCAAGGGGATGGGCAAAATATCCGAGGGAAATGTGGAAAACTGTTTGGAAATACTCTGATTCATTAAAACACGTGATAAGCCTGAGGGCGTGCAGAAAGCCAAGCGATGACTTTAATGCCCGACTAAAAGGTCACCAACAAGAAGACAGCTACAGGCAGAACAGCAAAGACAACTTCATATAGACAAAAATGACATTTACAATGATGAGATGTACTGTATATAACTATTACTGAGTTTTGAGTTGGAAAATGCAAATGTTTTTGGCCACTTGGGTCACCAATCTCATTTATTCGACTGTAATATATCTGTGACTTTGAATGTTAGTAAATGCTTTCATTGAGGACAATCAAAATCAGTAATATTTACTGGTTAGAGGCTAAAATGAGAGGATTTTCATAATATTAAGTTTGACAATGGCTTCAAATAGTTGTTGACTATTTTTTTTTGCTTTAATGAGTATTAATTTTGTACTAATTTAGGTTACAATAGAAATGAAACTCCCATTCTCAGAAAGAATCCACCAGTGCAAAAATGCTTAACAATGAAGCATTAAACATCTGTTCCTCATTTCTATGAGCAGAGAGGATGTTGCAGCAACACAAAAACATGTCACCAAGTACTATATACTTCTTGGAACTGCAAAATTAGATCAGAGAAGGATCTCGTGGGCCAAAAAAAATCTTTTAAAGTATACTTCACAGGCTTGACAGTCAAAAAAAAATCTTTGCTGCAGTCAAACAACATCAACATCTTTCACTCACCAAAAAAACTTATCATAACAGTGAAGTGTCTCCAGTCATCATGCAAAGGTCACCCTTCTGATTAAATGAAATCACGTCATAGACCATGAGTGACGTCATAACTATCATAAATGACATCAATGGTGAATTCTGGGAAATGGAGGCGATGAGATCTCAAAGGCATTTAGTTTGGCTGTAAATCTATACAAGTCAATAAAGTCTAAAAGTACTGCAAATTAATCTTTGTGTCATAAAAAGGCATCAGAAAGTAAATTGAAAACAATGTGCACTTAAGGCTATATGGATCTGTTATTGGTAATTTCTCTGTTTTTGGACAACTTTTACATCTTTGATCGCTATTACAGAATCACTTGCTACTATGGCGACTATAACATTAATCACATAAAGACTTTGTCTGCCGACTCTACTGGCGTCAGCTTTCTTGAGAGACCAAAATAGCATCGTTGCAGAAACTATTTACTAGGGATCTCTCCGAAGCACGCAGTTAACTTTCATTTTAAATACATACACATAGTACACTCATACAGAGCCAGATCTTCTCTCACCTGAACCGCGGGGAGTCCTTCAAACATTCCTCGAACTCTACAGTTATCTTCATTTTGCCGGTTACACGTCAACTTTGAACACCCTGTACGTTGATGGATGGTTTAGACGGTAATCCAGAGCGGGTTTTGGTTTGGCTAATTAGCCTGTTTGCTATCGTTAATGTAGCGCTGTCCGACCGACCAGCTGACTCGCCTCGCCGTCACGGCTCTGCTAGCCGGATAGCCACCAAAGGACAGCAGCTCCGGTTGACAAATCGCACGAATATAAGCATAAACAAAGAGAAGTGGACCGCGATGACGTTGAAATGTAAGGCGATTGTTGTGGACGCGGCGATCAGTCACGGGAACAGAAGGTGTCGCCGTGTCGTTCGGTCATGGCAGCCAGTTCGAGAACAGCTTTTTTTCCACGCACATAGTATACTATGGACTCGTGCGTAGATCGTCTATAAACGCAAAGCATGATGCGCCGCAACTGACTTCAAGCAGATGGCCCACATTTGCCTTTTGGCTACCAAGTGCGCATGCCTAAACATCAACACAAATGAAGGGAACGGCCTTTGATAAAATAAGTAAATACGTTTTAAGAATGATAATTCTTTGGTAAACTGTGCAAATAAATGAAATAACAAGATTGTATTTTATGTATATATTAAAAAAGTTTACTTGTGTATCTTGAGCTGCATTTAACTCATTGGTTGCCATTGACAACCATTGGGGTACAATCCAGATTGAGTGGGAGAGGCTGGAAGCGAATGATTGCGTCAGTGTCAAAGACGTCCATAGCCGTCAATGGCATTGGAAGATTAGCATTGACAACCAATTCTTTGAGAATGAATTAGACTACACTAACTCTAAAAATGACTGATAACAGACTAACTGTAAAATAATATGCCAATGTGTTTTTTATTGTGAAATAATATATGATCAACAAAAAAGTGAATATTAAACAAAACTAAAAAATAAACTAACTAAAACTCATCCGCATTGCCCATCCTTTCAAATAGCAATCCAAAATTGCTTCAAGGACCATTTTTAATTATTCTATGTTCAAAGGATGACACACAACATTGCACCACCACGATATGCAACATATGCTTCACGAGTGAGTAGTCGTCTTATTTCAGAATATCTTTACAAGCAGTGGCAGGCTTCCTGATCCGTTGGAATTACAGTTGATGATTCCAGTGCTAAACAAGATCTTTTCTAAATTATTTGCAGTTGTGCAGCGATTGAACCCATTTAATTGATTGTTTGCATTTAACAAATAGATAGATACATCGATTTTAATCTAGCACTGAAAGGAATTCAATGGATTTCTGCAGGTGTTTATGCATTACATGAATGCAAGGTTCTGAATTGTAGTTTCGTAGTAAATCTGTCAGTACTACAGCGAACGTGTAGGAATAATCCTCAGATGAACTCGCTGGCGGCTTTTATCCTATTAGTTGCCAAGAAATCTGAAGGGACATATACAATATGTTGTGAAACAGTGCTACCAAGCGGCGAGTATATGCATTACATGTGCTACTATTTATTCTGTGGCATAAAGGGCGTTTCTGGAGACGGGCAACAAGAAAAAGATGTTAAATTCAGAATAACAAAACAAACTGCTAGTTTGCAGAAGTCAAAATGTTTTGTATTGTATTGTATTTCTATAACAAAAAGCTCAGCACATCCTCAGTCATAAAAATAAATTAGAACAAGACACGGCTCCAACCAGATATTCACTGTGTCACTTTTTCCCTCAAAAATCAAAATGACTATTTGACATTAGGAATACATGAAGCCAACTTTTTATTAACTTAATCATCAGTAAAGTCATTGATTCCTGCTTTAACAGTAATTAGCAGAGCACAAAATCAACTAGGCCACTCATTTAATGTCCCTCGTTAGAAATTACTATTAAATGATCAGCTTAGATGTCATGGAAAAAAAAAACATGTTTTAAAGCACAGTGAACATTAGTTGAACTGAAGTTGACATAGAAAGATTGTGAAAAAAAAGTTCTCTGACATTTGACCATGCTATTGACAAGTCAACCTTTTATGCAACTTAATACTGTCCATCATCGGATGTTACATAACAACGTTACTCCACCCAAGAACAACGGGAAACTGGAGCTTGAACTTCAGTCCTGGCTTTTACACTGATCATCTTGAGGTTCAGATGAAAACAAATCAAAAAAGCATGACATGTAAAAAGTACTTCTTTAAACAAAACCACTGTTAAACCTTTCAGTGTTGATAAAAGTTATTATTCAAGAGGAAATACATGTTAAGATAATTGCATTTTGGTGGTTTTGAAGAAGGGCCGGCCGGGTGTGAAGAAAAAAAAAACCTGATTCACTTTATGAAAGTGTGGACTTATTACAATAGTAAATATGAGCCTCAAATTGAAACGATCAACAATATCAAACCAAACGAGAGAATTATGAGTCACAGATTGAATGTCCATCTGAACTGCAGCTGGTAAAAGTGCAGTCACCACAGGAAATTTCCCTTGCTTCTATCACTAGAACCCATAGAGAAGGAAGTCTCAGTCAGCTATTGTCCTCAATGGTCTCCAACACTCATTCTATTCAGTGTGCATGAGTAAGAGTGGGATGTGGTGACCTTCATGGCATCAACGGAGGATCTTCCCTACTAAAATTTGAGGTTCCAGTGCATGTTTTGGAGTTGTATAGATTGGAAAGTTGAAGGTTACTGTCTGTTAAGAGACGTTAAATGGGTGAAGCAGTGTCTGCTGTTTGGCCTGAAGTTAAAAATAAAAAATAAAAACACAGCGCAGTGATGTCTGTCAGAATGGTGAGCCCACATACTGGAGCGAGAAGAGACACCTCATCTACGAGTCCAGAGAATCGGCTAGGGAGAACAAAACAAACATACGAACAACATGACTAATGCTGCTGCACAATGACAATTTTACTTAGCCCTTTTTACCCTGAACAGATTCATTTAAAAGAACACTCATTTTGATGATTTATTTCAAAATACATTACATATTTTTTTAAGATAAATATCCACATAGGCTTGAAAACAATTGATTGTTGAATCTATGCTGGTTTTTATTTGTTTTTGTTTTTGACCTGAGCATTTAATTTATTTTTTACTTCCACTGAAGTGTTCGCTTTAGTAGTGACCACTAGACCTTGACAGCATAGTGGTTTCCACTATGCCGTGTAAATCCAGAAAATTAAATCCTCGGCATAGATACTTCAATCCAACAAAAATATTTTATTAGTACCTTCCTGAGGTGGGTCAACATTGATCTCCTCTGCCTCCTCCGTTTCATCCCTCATCTCCTCATCTTCGTCCTCATCCTCCTCCAGCTCACTAGCAATGAGCTGCCGAGCCAGTTTTATATTGAGACCTTCGTTGTAGTGCTTCTTCCTCATCATTTGAAAATGTTTCTTTTTGGCTGTAGAAGAAGCAAGAAAAAAATTGTACAATGACAACTTTGGAGGCAAAGAAATGGAACTTACAAAATTTCAATCTAAATACAATAGTCAAGTTCTAGTTGAAAAGAACATTATCTCATTAGAGACATTTAATTCATTAATTACAATTTTACTTAAGAAATTAGTAACATTTTGAAGGGCTCGGTTAATCTATTCTTGGGTTTCAAGTAGTCAAATACTGAATTACTGAATTAGCGATATAAGAAGACAATAATGGAGGGATTACTGTAAAGAGGTCAAGTTCTAATAGATAGTTTTGCTTACCTTCTTCCTCAGGGGACAACTCCTCTTCTTCTTCTTCACTACTTTCAACTTCTTCCTCTTCTTCCTCTTTCATAAATCGAGGTTCTAAGCCTTCTGCTGCTTTAAGCCTTGAAAAAGAAAGTAGAAGATTCTCCAGTTTATTACCTTCCGACTTTTAATTCAGTTGTGACTATGTAGGGAACTTCCTAATGATCCCTATTTGGATTGAGAGCAGATGGAAAGAAACATGATGTGGTTGGCTTGAGCACAGAGCGGGGTTAGGAGATGCAAGCTTGTGATTACTCGAGCGGAACACAAAAATAACAGAGTTACACTCTCTCTCTCTTTGCAAAAGCAGAGGGCAAAATGAGAAATATTACATGGTTGAGCGGATAGTGGTGATTGGCCGCAGGGCAAGATGCCAGTTAATAAAATACTGCTCTCCAACTAAACTGGTCCGATTCAGTATGTCATAAAAAATGGATTTTAGGATGTGAACAAGGAGATGACAACGCATTTAATGTATTTGGAGACATGTTACACCACTAATATAAATTTGAAGTTTTGTCGGGTAAGTGGTAGGACATGGCAATGAGAGTGCAGGGGGAAAAGAGCAGCTGATATCTCGAGGCCGCAGGAAGAAATAGACAAAGGAGGTTAATTGACGTGCTAGCCTTGAGATATACACCGTCCTCATCTAAGCGCCTTTCATTCCTGCATCAATGCATTACCATCACACGGCAGAAAGAAAAACAGTTGCAATCTTACATGTAACATACTGTCAGTCTGATTGTACTGATGTCCTGCTTTTTAACTAAATACAGCGTCAAAAGAAATTCAAGCCATTATTTGGCACACATTTGGAATGCAAATAATTACTGTCATTCCTCACTTTCAATATGGATTGGACCTCTAGTGCCATGAATGCCACTGTAACAACAATTACAGTCAAACTCAGTTAAATTGATTTGACGTCTGTTGTAGTTAATGAATGAGTGATGGAAAAAAAATAATTTACACCAAAAAAATCTCATAGAGTTACAGTTAATTCATAAAGCCGATTTATCATCCAGGCCTAACCATGTTGGTCCGAAATAAAAAAAACTAAGTCCACAAAAAAGCTTTTTACAGAAGGACGTTAGGCCGGATTCCCTGAAATTTCTGCATACAATTGCAATTGTTCTTATTCTTATTGTTACATTGTGTATTCTTGCAGCTTGGAAAGCTTGGGAGTTGAGTAAGATGTTGCAAACAACGCCTGATTGGAGAATTGTTGAAGGGAAGCAGTGTTTACTAGAATCATCAAAAGGGTATTGAAATTTTTTTGTGATACACCTGCGAAAACAAACTTTTGCACACAAGACTTAAATCCATTTTTGTGTTGGGAAACCTATTTGACCCTTCTTCACTTAATATCTAATTTCTCAAGTAGTAGTTCATATTCTGGTTAAGAGTTTACCAGGAGTAGTAGTGTTTTTTTCAATAGATACAATTTGAGCTGATTGCTTTCCTCATATCTTGCATGATAAAAAAATCTTACTTTGACGTCAAGTCATCTGCTGGGAGTGCACTCTGACCTTCTGAGTCACTTAAGGCTCCTTCATCATCGTCATCCCCAACCATCCTAAAAAAAAAAGTGAACACATTTGAAATTTCTCAAGTCAATAAAAGGACAGTCATGGCAGGTTGGTAGAATGTCATGCGAACTTCTATTGATTATTCTGATGCATTTCATTAAAACAAGGACTGAACCTACCTGTATTGCAAATTATTTCATCTTTGAACATTCTATTCAAATATTGTCCTGTTGATGTCAAATCAAACTGCGATTAGATTTGATCACGACAGACCTGTTATAAGGTGTACTGGGCTCATCAATCTTCATTAGGCCATAATCTTTGTCTGCTGGATGATATGTGGCAAGGATATTCATTTCATCCCACTTCTGGGATTTTTTTCTGTAAAAAAAAAAAAAATCATTCATTTAAAAAGAGGAAAAAGTGGGGAAAAGTATTTCTTTGGTTTTCAAAACCTGCCTAACCAAGGGGGAAAGAACATAGCCAACCATAGTTAAGGATAAATATAGAGTCATATGTTGATGAGTTTGCCCAGAGCTGGCTGGCAACATTTCGCTTAGAGATACCTCATTACATAATGTGAGTCATTGGGGCAGTGCTATCAGGTGACACAATTGGAAGGCCATGTAGAAGGGTACTCCCCCACTGACTGTGAAATGAACCCATCACCAACAAA
This sequence comes from Stigmatopora nigra, assembly GCF_051989575.1. Taxonomy (NCBI): domain Eukaryota; kingdom Metazoa; phylum Chordata; class Actinopteri; order Syngnathiformes; family Syngnathidae; genus Stigmatopora; species Stigmatopora nigra. The sequence continues at coordinate 9,336,971 of NC_135512.1, forward strand.
CATGTTCACTGGTTTACTTTGGCGATAGAGTAGAATAGAGGTGGGCAAAACATTCCTCAAGGGCCATTGTGGGTGTAGAGTTTTGTTCCAACCGATCCAAAGGAGACAGTTGAATCAATGAGGTTTGTGCTGAAACAAGAAGCCCGGACTGCAATCCACTGATTGCCATTCTAAGATACCAAATTGGCAAAAAAGTTTTGTCTTAAAGGTTGGAACAAAAACCCACACCCACTGCAGGCCATTGTGGAATATTTTGCCCACCCCTGCAGTAGAACAAAATATAGAAGAAAGCAAATAAAAAAGTGGCAGGAATGGAAAACAGTACATTAGATATGATTGGCAGCTCCACAAGAAGTACTGCCGTCAAATGGTTGCAACGTAATGATTAAGTTACTTCATGATATCTGAAAACATTTATTTTTCACACTCTTTGGGTAGGATAAATGTGGGTTTGTGTCATTGTTTAAACGATACAAACGAAAGTTACATTGTTCAAAAGAAGACAGCTGACGGGATGATGGGGGGCTTACCCAGGATATCCTTTGGTTGTCCAATGAGAACAGTAGACAAAAGGGATTTGCAGCACCACATACATAGGAAAATGTGTTCAAGCTGTTTAAAAACTAAAAGACTACAGAAGGCGGATTGTTGAGGATTGTTGAAGCGGTCTAAAAAAAAAGTCAGGTTATTTGGTGAAATAATGTATTTTTTTCCAATGACAAAAACTGTCAGGAGCATTAGCATAAAAACAGAAATCTATTAAATATTTAGTGTTTCTGGAGTGATATTGTGAGAATTTAGTAGCTGATAGTTAATTTTGATTTTGTGTTATTTTAGTTACTTATTAAGCATACATAATTGATTTAAGATTAATTTTAATAATGATGATAACAACTATTTGTATATGTTTCCTCTATGTCACTTACTTAGTTCATTTTATGTCACCTGTTTCTACTCTGATGTGATAATTGTGTCATGAGCTAAAAAAAAATATAAAAGGTAAAGTTCCCCTCATTGTTTTGGAAACTAAGTCTCATTAGTGCAATGTTCCATACTGGTGCTCAGTGTTTGGTGGTGAGCTTCAATCCAGTAACAATCTAAGGTTTATCCCCCTTTACCTCCTCATTTACTTACAGAGGCTATTTTGGGATCAGCACAGAAAAAGCTTGATTCACTATCGGGAATGGAATTCACTAATAGCTGTCATCTCTGGCCTAATTTTGCAGAGTGCTGCTCTGACATAACTAGCTCATGGCTAGAACTGCTGGTAAGGTTAGCAGGAGGCACAATGACCATTACTCACCAATCATCAAATGACTGATAGAGCAAAGTGAGCAGTGCTGTTATTAATGTCTTTTATGTCTTGTCTCCTACGCAATTTGGTAAATTGACCAATTTGAAATGGATTTTGAAGACATGATGGTGTTGTTGGTAGTGGAATGACAAAGGAGACGTAACCTTTTTGTCTCAGATTACAATTCTGAAATCAGTTACGTTAGTTACAGCTAGGCGACCCAGGGAGGGTGTGGTTAGTGGGTCGACCTCACAGTTCTGGGGTCGAGAGTTCGATCCTCGGTCGGTCCTCCAGTTTGTATGTTCTCTCAAGGCTTGCGTCAATTTTCTCCGGGTTCTCTGGTTTTCTCCCACATCCCAAAAACATGCATGCTTGCTGGTTGAACATTCAAAGTTGGCTCGAGTGTGAGCGTGAATGTTTTCCAGTCTGCTTAAGCCCTGTGATTGGTTGGGCACCAATTCAGGGGGCACCCCGCCTGATGCCAGTAGTTAGCTGAGATAGACTCCAGCACCCCAACAACTCTTGATCTGCTAAAGTTTGGTAAATGAATGAATGATTAATTACAGCTCTTTAAATATTTACACCACTGTCCTAGACCTGAAACGTATACATTGATGACCATTCACAAGGCAGAAAAATACGATTTACATCCACAATGATGCTCTCACTAAATGTAAATTGAACCGAAAACAGTTGTGCCAAAGTCAGGAAGGTGACACAAAACCCTGCCAATGGATTCTGTGCCCATTAGACTAGTAACTCAGGTATCAAGACAAGCGAGAAGGGCGTAACATGATATAACATCCCCAAGTCAGTGTAACAATGAGTGATCCAATAATATCAAGTCGTGCAGGGCAATAAACTTGACCTCTGATACCTTTAGTGTCAGTCATTGGAAGCCCATTGTGTTCTCTTTCATTCATTTCACATAGACGTCAACGTGGAATGAGAAGGCTTGTACAATACAGGCGACCATGTGGTTAAAAATAAAAGGGGGGAAAGAAGAACATGATTCCACTTAGTTGACATTATAACGACTTTTTACGATCGGCAGGCCTGCGATTGTACGACTTTAGTGATCGCAAAGTTACGCTAGTCGCCGCAAACAAGTGCGATTGTTCTTAAGCTAGCCGTCAGTAACGTAACTCCCATTCACACATACGCGCAACCAGACGTATGTTTGTATATAGTATGTCAGACGGCTACAAGAAGTACTCACTGTTGTTCTTCATCTGAAAGCGGGGGAGAGTGCTCCAATTTATCGCCAAGAAATTCGCCAGGGGCAGACTGAACGCTGGTGGTATTATTCTTGTTTTTCAGGATGCCTTTTATCGGCCGTGGAGCTGCCATTCTCACACGCTGGCTGTCAAAGTGGTCTCGCGCAGGTGATCCCTGCCTACTGTTAATTTCTTACTCTTAGTATTACTAGAGGAGATGGAACATGCTCGTTTTGATAACTCAACGATCTTCGGTTCGTTCAGGAAAAACCTGGTTAGGAATCAATAGGGGAGTGTGCATTTCGACGCTGTTTTCCGCGACTAGCGGGGGATATCGTTGAGAGCGGGTGTACTAGGGATATAGTCTCGCGATTTTTGGGAAACGAGACTGTTGTGTTGTGTTTAAGTGCCTCGGAAATCCCCCAACTATTTGCAGGTTTGTAGTTTACTGCCTGATGTGGTTTTGTTTTTATTTCGGAAAGATATTTTGCCTTTAACTATAAAAAAAAACATGTTTAAAGACAATACCAGAATTAATTAATAACAATACTACTACTACTGCTAATACTACTACTACTACTGCTAACACTACTACTAACACTACTACTACTGCTAATACTACTACTACTGCTAACACTACTACTACTACTACTATTATTATTATTAATAATAATAATACATACATACATACTACTACAACAGCTACTACTAATACTACCACTACTACTAGTAATACCACCACTACTACTAGTACTACTACTACTACATACTACTACAACTACTACTACTACTACTACATACTACTACAACTACTACTACTACTACTACATACTACTACAACTACTACTACTACTACTACATACTACTACAACTACTACTACTACTACTACATACTACTACAACTACTACTACTACTACTACATACTACTACAACTACTACTACTACATACTACTACAACTACTACTACTACTACATACTACTACAACTACTACTACTACTACTACATACTACTACAACTACTACTACTACTACTACATACTACTACAACTACTACTACTACTACTACATACTACTACAACTACTACTACTACTAATACGACCACAACAACTACTACTATTACTACTACTATTACTACTAATACTAAAAAATAATAATAATGATAATAATAGTTTTATAATGAAAGGTTGAAAACCTAGCAACTGCCAAGTAGTATAGTATTGCATTTTCAGTGGCATGGAATGTGCTTTCTGGTCAGAGGTGGGAGTGAATGAATTATTGAAACATAAAAATTAGGGATCTAATAACGTGTATGTTATAAAGTCACACTTTGGATGTGGTCGCAGCTCAAAATGTTTTTCCCTGTCGTCACGTGTACAAAGTGTTTACGTCTGGGGTCGTTCCCGGGAAAAAAACATGAATGACATAGATTTTAGCCAATCAGAGCTTTGTGTCGGCGCGCTCGTGTGGCGGAGGTTAGTACTTTCACAATAACCGAAAAAATAGCGGACTGGGGTTTTGCGGTTCGAGTCCAGCGTTCGAACTGGATGAGGCGCAACCCCAATCGATGTCGATCTTTCGCGTGACTCAAAGCGAGATCTTGCGATGTCCTCCGATGGAACTTAAATAGGATAAGATAAACATCGCTGAAAATCGAGGTAAAGACTCCCTTCTAGCTTAGCTGGGTTAGCACCCTTCTAGCTGGGGCTAGAATTAAAGAACGCAGTTATTTTCCATGCAATGACACGTCTAACGCGTCTTCTGACATTTATTTATACGTATCCCAGCACAAAAAAAGGCAACGATTTATTATCTATTTTTTTTCACTGATTGTCATTCCATATATGGTCATTTGCAGTGCGTTTTTTTTAATAGGCATCTGAGATTTATTCAGCATCATCATCAAAACCTCATGTTCTGATTTGATTTTTTTAAAGTTACATTTCATTATGGTTATAATTGATTGCAAGTCACTTGATTTTTTTATGTAATCTACCCATAGCTGTCATGTGATAGAAATTTCAGTTCCCTTTTATTTCCAATTTCAACATGTATAAATGCAAAAATATGTTAAACGCTACCCAAGACTGCTTACATTGATTTGTGTATCAGTGTTAATGACATAGTTTATAAATACTATCTATTGCAAAAATGGCTTTCCTATTAGGATTTGCTTTAAGGCCTAATTCTCATAATTTCAAATGAGCTATGACATTTTGGTCAAATGAATCCAACATTAATTTCTATAGAAGCAGTTCAACTACTTTTGTTCTCCGCAGATAATATTAAATATTTGTTCTTTTGATACCCTATGTCACACAAATGTTGATGAAGCAAACATTCCAAATGATCAACAAATGAAAATTACATAATTCAATTGTTCAATGAACCAGTTGTCAAAGATAATTAATAATTCAGGCAAGACGGCCTCCATAAAATATTTTTGGCATGAAAGAAGTGTAAAATGTTTCAATGTCAACTATAGCAAACATTTAATTTTTGTTGTATGGAAATTTGTATGTTTTTCCTAAAAAAAAAAAAGCTAAATATGTAATTCAAATATTAGGCAAACTGTACATTACAAGTATTAATTTCGATTTTTTTACATCAAATTTAGATTTGTATTGCATATTTTTGCTGAGATTGGCTCGCCACCAATTCAGAGTGTCCCCCGCCTGGTGTACATAGTTAGCTGGAATAGGCTCCAGCACCCCTGCGACCCTTGTGAGGGTTTTTAGCTGTTCTGAAAATGAATGTATATATTTTTGGGCTGTATATTATATTATACTTTTTGGATTTGACCTCCCCAAACTGAAATGTTTTTCAATTACTGTGCTCAAATCGGCGTGAATTTCACAATATTTAATGATGGTTTTAGTCTGAAACAAAGTTCTCAATAGGAAAACAAAGAATGCACATCTTATTGTTTCATTAAAAAGAGTCAGTTTGTATAAATCTGGTGGTTTACAGTTGATTCTCAGCACTTTGAAAGTAGCCACTGGGTCAACTGGGTGGAGTAGCCTTGGCTCTATTAATATGATCTAAAATTATACACAGAGTTTGACATACATACTTGGAACCATGGAATCTTTTAATCTTTAACTCGTTACTTGTACTTTAAATTCTATAAAGTTTAAAAGGTCTATGGCAATTAATTTTTTAAGAGGTGAACTCTCTCAAAACCAAACACTTGACTAATGTTCATTAAAAACAAAGAAAACAAAAGAAAAACAAAAAACAAATAATAACAAAACCAAAAAAAAAAATATTTACTATATAATAATATTGGTGGATGCACAGGTTATTTGTATGTGTAGAAATCAAAAAGATGTAAATATTTTGTCATTTTTTCTTTCACACAACTGATTAATAACCACACTTAATGTAATGTAAAGAAGTGACTTATTAGTTAGTAATGGTCTACCCCATTTGTTTTCCTAAACTTTAAATTGTGTGTTTTTCAGCTCTGACAACAACGGATGCTGTAGTATATCACACAGTGCATGTTCATGAGTGAGCGGTTTGGCAGCTGAGCGTTGCAGCGTGATGCCAAGATGCTGCTGTCCTTGGGAATGCTTATGTTGTCGGCGACGCAAATCTACACAATCTTCACCGTCCAACTCTTTGCTTTCCTCAACCTGCTACCCGTTGAGGCCGACATTTCCGCTGTAAGTCAATCTCGATGCAAGGCCTCACATTAGACTACAGTTAAAGTGCTCTCTTTTTGTGGACGGGTGCAATCTTGCTAGTATTTGCAAGAGGACTGGTTACACAGTATGTGAGTGCTTACTACTTCAATGGCTGCCAATAACAGTGAACCCTCTCACTCCCTTGAAATATGGTACCATCTTTGTGCACAAAACAAAGATGTGTACATAATCTTAGCAATGGATAGGTTAGTAAAATATTTTCACAATAGAAGTGAAAGAGTAGCTATCAAGAAATAACTGATGATAGCTTTTTAGTGACTTGAACATGTCCTGAAACCTAAAAATCATTTCAGATAAACTGTGCCTGTATTAAGAGGATGCATAAAGTTTAATGTAACAAGTGATGCTTGTTCAAGGCCCAACACTTCGAGGCAACGGTAGGAACTACAGCTATAGGGTAACTGTTCAATTTTGCTCATTTATTAGCAATGAATATGAACACTAGAAAAGAGAGGAGTTTACACCAAGCAGGCGCAGGTGCACTGGCAATGCAAATGGAGCCTAAAATGATTTATCTGTAGTTTTTTGTAAGGATTACATGTCTACATTACATTAGTGTCCTAAATAGCTAATTCTTCCCTTTTGGCACCTTTCAGTACTCATTTGACAACAAAACTAAGAATTTTGACGATCTCCCTTCACGATTTGGCTACCGACTGCCTAGCGATGGATTGAAGGTGAGTCTAAAAGTACCTTTTCTTATATTCTATACCAAGGGTGTCAGACTCTTATTGGTTCGCAGGCCGCTTTAACGTCAACTCGATTTTATGAGGGCCAGACCATTTTAGATATAATATTTAGATTTTTATTTTATATAAATGGATAAAAAGAACAGGGTTAAAAGCCCGGAATATTCATTTTTTTATAGATCTAAAACAATCTTTATTTTTAGCTTTTTAATATAATTTTAGATTATTTTTAACTTAAAAACACAGAAAAAATGATTAAAAATGACAATTATTGATTTAAAGGGGTGAAAAACAGCTAATTTAATATACATCTATGCTCTTCCTTTGATTTTGATCCTAAAACAGAAAGTCAGCACTCATGATTGACTTTCCCGGGCCATACAAAATTATGTGGCGGGCCAGATTTGGCCCGAGGCCGCCACTTTGACACCTATTCTATACTACATTACATTGTTATGCATCAAACACAGCCCATTAAAATGATACAATATAAAACATTTAAATACAAATACTAATGGGAACTATAATTTAATCCGTACTATTGTTAAATCTGTATTTTTTAATATATTAACATAGATCATAAAACCCTTTTGCCAATGTGGTTAACCAGTATAACCATTGCCAACTCATGTGTAATCAACCACTATAATGTTTATATGGGTAGTCTTTAGATTAAACTGCACTGGATGAGCAATGAATGAATTGAAAAGACATATTAATGTTTTATATTATATTTTTGTTTTTTAAATTGATAGATTTTTAATTTCATAATGAAAAACAGCAGCATGGTCTCTTGCATCACAAGGCAACACAAGACTGGGCAGCAGGCATTGAAACAAAGCCTTTTCTGTTTTCACTTGTACAAATGTTTCTGTGTATATTCCCACGTTTCCAAGACAAAACCTGACCATCAAAACATGTAATGCAATTCTGCATAGTTACTATTTTTATTTTAGCTTTAGTTTTTTTTTTAGGACAAAAAAGCCTTTCCACATTTTATGCAGAATTTTGCAAAAGGAGGAATATCCCTTGCATCTGTGTGATTTTACAGGTAACCTGACATCATAATTTCACCTTCAAATTTCTAGTTGGGAGTATGCAGCACTTGTCAGGTCTTTATATTAATTTTTATTCAGCAAAAGCCAATGAATTAACATTTTCAAGGCATTTTTAGCAGTACAATTTGTTCAACTTTCCAAACTAATGCTATTATACTTCTGTACTTCATATTCAACATTTCATGAATTAAAATGCGTCCAATTTGGATTTTCTTTTCATTCTAAAGGTTTTCCCTTTTCTTAAATGACAAGACTGTATAAAGCCATGTTGAACTTTCCCTGGATTCGATCTAAGAAGACGTTTCAATCAATTTAAATTTGGTATAATTGGTAGTAAAAGTTCTACATGTCATGCCAGACAGCCGTCTTGTCAGTTTTCATTATTTTTTTCTCAAGTTTACCAGCAACAAAGTGTTGAAACACATAATGCACTGCCCCCTTCCTTCTCTGAGCAACAGATCCCATAACCCTATTTGGCCAACAAAGGGCAAAGGTTTCCCCTTACTGTAAATCCATATTTGGCATACAGAGGGCACCCTTACCACAATTTCCACAGTCAGTAGAGCAAAATAGCAAAGTGACACTTGGGAGCTCCAGTGGAGGAAGTAGCTAAGGGTTATGGTGTCATGTGACCATGGTTCTTGGTAATTACTCACATCCTCTGTTTGATATGCACTTTACACCTATGCTCAATTTATGCAAAACTAACTTGGTATCGTAATAGATTTGTGTAAAGATAGCTTTGGTGTGAGTGTGTTAGTGTAGTCTTGCTCACTTGCCTTGTGAGGAAGCGAGAGGAAATGCTGATGATCTACTTTAAAAAATTTTTTTATCTCAAATGGTGCTTGACTTGCCCACATTTCCTGTTGAAACAGCATCTGACGCCCTTTGAGGCGCTTATGATACACAGACGTGCACATATGAAACCAGTCTTTTGCTTGCTTTGGTCAGGTTTCTATAAGACTATAAATAGTTAGACGCACCCTTATACTTGTGTCATTGGTATTTTTGTATACTGGTTCAATTTCCTTACATTATTCTGGCAGGCTCTTGTTTTATTGCTCTAATTTCTCCTTACACTCTTCTCTCTTGTTCTGCACCTCACGAGACACTTAATAGTGTGTTGGAAACTAGCCTGAGACATTGACCCAGACTTCTAGTGTGGAGGAAGTCATTAGAGATTTGATCTCAACCGGTTAGAATTCTTTAATATCCATCCAGCTGGGCCAACCAGCTTCTTTCCTTTTTTTATCAGAGATCTGGTTGTGTGAATAACAGCTTCGGCATGGAACCCCAGACATCCTTTTACTCAGTGAGTTAATTCGGATCTTCCAGTAGGATCTCAAGGCATTACACCGGGACTTCCTCTATAGGGAGGGCATCCTAACTCAATGCCCAAGCCGCCTCCTCTGGCCCCTCCAAGCCTTTCAGATCTTCTGACCCAATATCTATGGGAGATAACCTATGGAAGTTACTTGTTTTTTGGCTATTTTGTCCTGTCTTTTTCTTTCACTTAGGGCCCTTAGCTCTTTTTTTTAAATTAATCTTTTAAAATTAATTGTTTCTTTTCATGCAGTGTGAATAGAGCAATTTCTATTTATATTTCTGTAATAGGAACGCCACATGACTGCGACCTGTGCATCATCAACAAGTGAAATACGTCATTAATGTTTGACAAAACAAAACGCAGACACAAACAAGCAATGGAACAAGTGCAGGATAAAATATTCAACCATGCTATGAAAGCATAACAATGGAAATCTTACTTTAGTAAACACTGTGACAAATGACATTCATGCATTCATTCTTTCGCACATTAATGACTGCACACTAAAAAATCGGAATTGAAAAATCAGAAATGGGCATTTCACTCGATTCTTAATGTTAAGTAAGCTAAACATTTCAGACCAATTGACACTTCTGCTTTAGTTTGCTATAGGGACTTTTTCTTTAGTCGGGTCAGATCCTCATTCATTTGAAGAGGAACTTCCTCCATTCATTCATTTTCATATCGCTTATCACACACATATCATCCTTATTGGGTCAGAGTGAGTTTACCCTAGCTGACTCTATGCCAGAGGTCATCCATCAAAGGTAGAAAAACATCCGGTCATGCTTACATTTGGACAATTGACAGTCTTCAATACACCTGGCATGAATGTTTGAAATGTGGGAGGGAGTTGTAATGGAGAGAACACACAAAAGAGCCAGAATGTGAATAGAGAGAACATGTTTACTTTACCTAGCAACACCCGAGCCAAGATTTAAACTCCAAACTTTTCTAATTACTAGGTTAAAAAAAAAAACAACAACAACAACTATAACCACAATGTCATATTTTAATATATTAACTGTAGCAGCTCTATCACGGTCAATATAACCCTGTGTCTGGTATAATATATTGTGGTCATCTACAACCCTGCATTTTTTAATATGCTCATTAATGATGTCATCGAACCCTGCAGGGTTTCCTGATTGGTGCACGACCAGCAAATGCATGCGAGCCCATCGAGTCTCCGCCAAGGGACAACTTGACGGGTGCCTTCATTGTCCTCATCAAACGCTTTGACTGCAACTTTGATATTAAGGTACTACTTCTAGTGCATGTATGTAATATGTGCAGCTTTGAATACAGTGATACCTTAACTTAGAAGTGCCCCATCTTATTATTCTTTTCATTTTGGCCTTTAAAATTACACATTCAATTGAGATTTTCTCTAGTACATTTTTGTTGTTGTTTTTTTGGTTTTATAGGATCTTGGACGAAACATTTTTTTGTTTTTATAGGGTCTTGAACCCATGAATGACTGATTTGATATACAAGTAAACAGAGTAACAAGCTTGGTCATAGAAAACAATTAAACTTGTACTCAAGCTAATGTATCTCCCACTATATTTTTTTGCCTTTTTCAATCACACAATAACACTTAAATGGCACCTGAATAATTATTATTACAACTGCAGAAACGCTTTGTGTTGAGTGTTTAAAAAAAAAGAAGTTACTTAACAGTTATGTTATTCTGCTTGTCACTACTCAACATTTGAGGTTTAGCTTGTCTAAAAGGAGCGCAAGAACAGGAAGTGGTTAATATATCTCAAGCCAGCATATATCCATAGGTGCCTTTTGCTGTCTTATGAACCCAAATACATGCTGAACCTTGATTACAGAACATTAAAATGTGTGCTTAATATAAACCACATTCCCAAAACAGTTGGTAAAGATACACATTGTAAATACAAGTTGAATGTGTTTATGTGGAAGTGCTCAGTTTCAATATTTTATTCATACTATACCTTAGATGACAGGTCTAAACTTTAAATGGAGAAAATCATTTGACGCAAATACGCAGGTGCAATCACAGTGATGGCAAAATGACCAGACATAATTTGCATCACATCTTATTTGAATATAGTGAATTCTACAGACGCAAAGTAGAAGGGTATTGTATTGTTGGTCTATATTGTCTACTCTTCAATTATACTTTCTTTTTTGGATGAGCTTCACCCTCCCTCTTAGCCATTTATTCATAACTTCACTTTATTTTTGACACTTGGGTATTTCTGACAGTTAAAGCCGTCCGTTCTGCCCATTTTACTCCTTCGTTCTTTTTAAATGACCTTATAAGGCCTTGCATCATAACCACACACACACACAGTTTGTGTTGCCTTTTGCCTGTGAGGACATTTATTGCTTGAAACCATTTAATCAAGTCCTGGCAAATCTCCCCACAGACTAGACATTAACAAACATGCACACACACCCAGGTATTTGGAAGTCAGGGTTTAGCTCAAATGTCCTCACATTCCTAAAATATTTCCACAACCAAGACGCACCGCAAACGGGTTGGAATATGATAACATTTCACTTCATGTATGTTGCTCAGTTTGTAAGATACATTTCCGTGTGATGTCAGACCATTTGTTGTAACATATGACCTTAATGGTGGTCTGGATTTGTGTAAAGGTGGAATTTGTAATTTGATAGGAAATAATATTACTGTTTGTCTACTCCAGGGGTGGGTAAACTTTTGGGCCCGGGGGCCACATTGACTTTAAAAATTTGACAGATGGGCTGGGTCAGCGCAAGATACGATACAACTAAAAAAGTGCATCCGTTAACAGTACATATGAAACATAAACAGAAAAATAGGACTAAAGTATTAACATACTCATCAAGTAAAAAGTATACAGTACAAAGTAAAGTAAAAAAGTATGTATCAAGAAATATTAAAATGTGATTTAAAAAAAAGATAGAGGGGCTGTAAAACACACAAAAAAAACAAATAAGAGTGGACTGAGTTACTGCCACTGGCTTCCGCGTGATGGCGCCATCTTGGGGAAGAAAAAAAATATTTGGACAATGTCGGCGGGCCGGATTAAAACGCCCCGCGGGCCGGATGTGGCCCGCAGGCCGTAGTTTGCCCATCCGTGGTCTACTCCAAGGTATATTTAAGTGAATTTTCTGATCCATACAGCAAGTGATTTATATAGGAAAATCTTGAAAAGCATCAAGTGTATCTAAAGTTTTCTTACACTGTATCCAGTATATTGTCATTAGTTTGTGTTTTTTTTATATGCATGTATCAGACTCATATAGCTTTCCCCACATACAGTACCTTAGCTGACCTGAAAGAGATGTGGGTTGAACAGGAAACCATATACCACCTACCCCACTACGCTCTTTCTCATTGGCCCCCTTTTTCCTTCCTTCATTGTCAGATCCTTTTCAGATTGACTGTCTCAGTAACGCATGTTCGTGTCTATACACGTGAGGACATAATGTTCAAGTTATGTGGTATGAAGAGTTGAGGCCAGACATTTCGAAACAAGTTTGTTGGGCTTGGTCATCATTTTTTTGCACTTGCAAATAAAGTCAGCAAAACCCATATTGATCAATGACACTAAGTGCGTTAAAACTGACTTTCTTATCTACTTGAATTGATCAATTCATTGAAGAACCAGTTTGTTTGGTTATGCGTCTAAAAAGGAATTTAAAACAATCAAAATGACAAACTTGTAATGACCAGATAAGCTAACATTTACTTATTTAATTCTTGTTCTACTTTTTTTGTTTCATGTTTGCTACTCATCATAGGTTTCTTTTGGTACTGTAACTAAGTAAACACTGACTTAAAATTTAAAAAAAAAAAAACGTTATCCTTTGAAAACAAATTATGTGGTCCACACTTGTGATATCACCTTAGTGCTGAAATTATGAAAAGGACAATGGTCATGACAAATCAGATAATCAGAGGGTGGTTTGGCTTCCATATCTTCATTCATGGTTCTTTATTATCTATTTAGAATGAACCCTTTTATAGCCCAAACCACTAAATAGTGATTGACAGCAAATTAAAATGATTTAAACTCCCCTTTACATACATTTGGCCTTATAAGGTTATTCATAAAGCTCAAAAAGTAAGCAATTATACAATGATCTCTAAAAAGAGCAAGTTTCAACAGGACACAACTATTCATTGAAATGGTGTCTGCAGGGCAAAACAAATGTACTTCTGCATATCTTTTGGGAGTGGCAGTGTAACTTCCTCTCCAGTTTTTTTTTTTTCCATCGGCAGATCAAATATCTCTGAAAGTCTTTGGTTGACAAAGGTGTGGCCTATAGGGACAAATTTCAAAAACCACTCTAATCTGGTTGTGAGTAGACCTAATCATTTTGTAGGAAAGCAAAGTCTGTTTCTGCTGCGCTGACTTCAAATCCCCAGAGCAATAGACACTAACAAACACATACACATTTAGCTTTTATTAAAGTGATGATCTAGCACCCTGCACCCGCTTGCTCACTCAGTCTTATGACTAAGGATGACTGGATGTATGACTTGTAAATGTGTTTCCCTCCTGATTCTTCTAGCTGTTGACTTGTCTTGCAATGTGTTATGGCAAAATACAGCACAGTGTGTTCCCTAGAGTCACGGGTACTGTTTCTGTAAATAGCAATTTCCACTTCATGTATTCTGTGCTTTTACACATTAGAACATCCAGTAATAACAAGCTCGTTGGTATAAATTCACTTAACTGTTGAACTGAGAATGAATTTTACAGAACAGTATTATTTTGCATTTTTATTAAAGGCTATTATCGAATTTATGTCTATTATTAGAAGTATTATCAAGACATCAATGATATATATTAAATTACTGTATTTTTCAAATGATAAGTCGCACCAGCCAAAGAATACGGAATGAAGAAGAAACATTTTTTTTAAGTTGCACTGGAGTATAAGTCACATTTTTGGGAGGGCCTTTTTTCATTTTACAAAACACAGATTAAGGCAATAATATTAAAACAGGCAACAGGCTAAATATGCATCAGTTAAAATAACAGTTATTCAGATGACTATAAGCTAAAGGAACCACATTGGCTGTCAGTGGTCAGAAAATAAAATATATATATATATATACACAAGTCATACTTGAGTATTAGTCTCAATCCCAGCCAAACTTTTAAAAAAAGCGCAAGTTATAGTCCGGAAAATACGGTACACATTTATTTAGTCAGTTAGAATCAGGCCTACCAAATGTGCACATTCAAGTCGCAGAGTTCAACTGGTTATGCAATATGTATTGCCACATCTGATAAACGAATTATCTCTTTCGACACCTAATATGATTATGGATCCAATCCACCCCCTACAGACAAGTGTAAAAAAAAAAAAAAGGAATTGGGCTCTATGGTTATGCCGCGAACAAAACAATCATTTCAAATAGTAAAATAAAAAAAAAAAACAGTTATGCATGATTACCAGTGAACTGGAGTCCTCCTTGGAATTTGCAGTTATATTGAACCCTTTATCTAATCATTTGCCTGGACCTTGGAACTAAAAAAAACCTTGGCGAAATTCTTGTGAAACTGAAGGAGAGAATGGATATTGGGAGGTGGATGGTTCGGAGCAAAACAATGTAATGGAATATCGTTTAGAGAAAGGGTGGGCAAACCTGTCCTCAAGAGTCGCTTTGGGTGCAGCGAATTGAAAATATATCATTCAAGCCACAAATAATTAACAGCCATTAAACGTGTTTAGAGGATTTACATTTTTTACTGCGACAGATGTAACCAAAACTCAAGTTTACAAAACTATCAACAGATCTGGACAGTAGAAAATAGTCTATACCAGGGTTGGGCAAACTTTAAAAATCTGGCAGATGGGCCGGGTCAGCACAAGATACGATACATATAAAAAACTGCATCCGTTAACAGTCCATATAAAACATAAACAGAAAAAAAAGTATTAACATACTCATCACTCATCATTAAAGTAAAAAGTATGAAGTATAAAGTAAAGTAAAAAGGAATGTATTAAGAAATATTAAAATGTAATTTAAAAAGAGGTAGAGGGGCTGTAAAACACGAAAAACAAATAAGAGTGGACACAGCTACTGCCACTGGCTTCCACGTGATGGCGCCATCTTGAAAAAAAAAAACATTTGGACAACGTCGACGGGCCAAATGTGGCCCGCGGGCTGTAGTTTGCCCATGTCTTGTCTATACGGTTGCACCTATGGGTTTTTGTAAACAAAACTATGGGATGCTAGAGTGACAAAGGATAAGGGGAAAGAATAGAAAATTGCATAAGAAAAACCAGTGCATGAAGCGGACTGCTTTAGCTGCTTTACTACATCAAGGACAAAAGGAGGAGATGATTGTGTTGTGAGAGGAGTAATCTGCGGTCATCATTGACACACAAACACACACCGGGTTCTCATGTGGTAATGATGGATGAAGCCATCTATGGTCTATTTCCACACGTGTTGCTTTAGAAAAGCAGAAAAACGGTTACTCTAAGTAGGTAACACCCCACCCCCTTCACTCTTCTAGTTTTGATGTTTATGTTTTTAAAATATTATATTTTATCACATGATGGTTTCCAAATATACTCATTTACCTTGATTAATAGAAGCCACTCAGTTCAATGAGTGCCTTATAAAGCTAAAAAAAAAAAAAAAAGCTACTTTACTGAAACAAATGTCAAGAATGTTGTGACCTTTTTTTTTTAAAAAAAAAATTAGCAATTCAAGGATTTTAGGCGTGACATTTTTTTTCTCCTTTTCCAGATTGGAGGTTATAGAATTTGAATTACTTTCTTAACCAGTACACGAACATCCATTTTCTCAGACATTCCATTTCTGACATACTATATAACACCTGTTGAAAAACAATCATGGAAAGCTGCAACCAAGTTGTGAAGTTTTAACACAATGGACAGTCATTTCAATGATGAGAGGTGGGTCTTGAACCAAATAGTCTCTCACTCACAAATTTGAATAATGAATGTATGTATAATTACACACTTAGCACATGTTAAACCAGAAGAACCTGCAAAACACACTGATGGCATGTGCACTGTAGTGGCTTGAGTTAAATGTCTTTCACCATGAGTCAAAGTAATAGAAGTCATCAGGTTCATTGATTGCCACGGTCCGGGTTCACGTAAAGACAATTAATGGGAGCCTTGAGCATGTTTCAACTGAATGAACTGGCTTGTTCCAACTTGTGCCACATAGCATAGCATTTTGCAAGACATTACATTGGAAAGATTTCAAAAATGGCTTTTTCTAAATACTTTTAAGAGGCACATGCAAGATCCCATTAAACTATACCAAGGTTTGTGAACCTTTTTGATGAAGAGAGCCATAAACAATTCATATTTTCAAACATTATTCCTTTAGAGCCATACTCAGAATTTAAAAGTAAAAATACATGAAAATGTGAACATTTATTATTCATTTCACCACTTTGAAAGTAAAAAAAATTGAATTATTTTAAGAACATTATTTTACTGTTGCTAATCAATGAGTATCAATTAGATAATGCATGCAGAAGAGTCTAATAAAGAAAAATTATGATTTAAGAAGGCGGAGAGCCATATACACCCATCAAAAGAGCCACATATGGCTTCGAGCCATAGGTTCTCTACCCCTGAACTATACGAATATGATCCAGTCCTTAACTTTATAGCTTATACCTTCACTTGTTTCAAGACATTCTGTGCTTAATCCAAGGGTCTCGTCACTGCCTTTGCTATTTCAAAATTAGTTCAGCTTTTTTATTTCATTAGCATAATGTCTGTCTTTAGTTTGTCTTAAATACAAAGTGGATATAAGAAAAACGTTCCGTCCATTAAAGTACCAACAAATCACTGTAAGGTTAAACTGTGGTATTCAGTTGAACCTTGTAAGGTATGTTACTATGTGTTCTTATCAGTGGTTAGAAATAACTTGCCATTTTTATGCGTGCTTACTTGAGACAATGATATATAGTAACTATATGAAAGCGAAGCATTGCAGAAATGTGTATTCCTAGTCTCACAAACACAGTTTTCTTCCCCTCTGTAAACTTCCACTTCTCATTTTCTTGTTCGCTCACTTCTGCTCTCCTTCTGGGCCCCACCCCTTTTGTCTCAGGAATGTATCAAATGTTCACATCTTTGCAGAGGCTGAATTCTTCTTAGCGAAACAAAGCAAAGTATGCAGATGACCGTTATCTTTTAGTGTCTCATGAATGGTAATTCAATCTAATGCAAATGATAAAATTACCCAAAGCCTCTGGGTTTGCAGATAGCTAGCTCTCCTTATCAAAACACACATGCTCACACATATAGAATAACGCCTCATCTAGGCATCACACAGTGGCTATTCATACACTCAAACAATACACCTTCATAGCCCAACACTTGCAGTCACATTGGCACAACTGCCATACACACGGCTTCACGTATGTGTGCACGCTGGTAGAATTATAATGACACGGCACAGACAAAACACAGAGCTATTCTGCCTAAGCATCTGTGAATGTCTTCGCGCACATACACACACGTACACAATTGGCCCGTCACAGGTTTAAATGGATTTTCTTACATTACTGTAGTAATTTTGTATAAAGACCCTAGTCAAATCCTCTCTGAAAGATTTCCAGCCTCAGCTTTGTAGAAATTGTACTAGTCTTGGTATAAGAAATAGAAGCTTATCATTAATGCTGGATGACAACCATGTATATCACCACGTTAGTTTTGTTTGACGAAATTCTTGGGAAAATAAAATCTTCAGTTTCTCTGTATGTGTGAATGGGGACATGTTCCAATGTAACTCACTTTAAATTACACCTATAAATTAACAAGATATTATTCCCCTTTCATCTTGTAACAACAAGTACATTATAATATCTCTGGGTCTGTTTTTTTTTCATTAAGAAAATCAAACTGGCATTCATTTTCAAAAATACCAATCCATTGTAGAGCAAACAGCAGCTAGAAGATAATTAGTATAAATTATGAGCTACAAAATATCCTACTTTGCATCACTAAAACAATATGCCTTTTATTGGTTTGCCATGTGTTGGGAATTAAGATGCACAGCTGGACATTTTTTTGACCGATTTGGTTGTAAAAAAAAAAGTCAATTGTAAGGTTGCCTCACTCTCTTTTTGGAAATGCAACAACACAAATAACTCCAAGATTATTTTGTCATATCCTATTTCCTTCTCAACATCTGCTGTCAGAAGATCACTACAACAATAGCTGAACAGGATACGACTACTTCTGTCCTGCATCATAGCCCCACAGATGGGAGAGATGCTATTTACAGTTCCATTCATTTGGTTTCCTACACATGCATGATGCAGCAGTTATTGCAACAACTGGCTTTATATTTTAAAACTCACATTGTTTGGAATGCACAACCATTGTGAACATTTGGTGAGCAACTGTACAGTGCATTTGTGTAAGCAAAGCATTAGTTTATTTATCGAATGTGTTGTGTGTAGACGTGTATGGGCATGTTGATCATTATTGTCATGGAGAGTGTTCTGGGCCTAGGGTGTGTGTGAAACAAACATGTTGGTTCTTGTACAGACTCTTGGGGAATGGGCTAACTGCATCACTATACGTATAGTTTGTGCATTACTTTTTTCTACATGAAATACTTCCTAATTCTCAGCAATATACCGTACTTGGTTAGCTTTAAGTTCACCACCTTCCGTGACCACTTGCAATTGGCAGCCTATTAATCACCCTAAACATATCAACTAACTCAGTGATTTTCAACCACTGTGCCGTGGCACACTAGTGTGCCGTGAGAGATCGTCAGGTGTGCCGTGAGAAATTATCCAATATCCTTTTTTTTTTAAAATTAACATTTATTAATAGTCCAGTGTCCGTGCTGTAGTAAATATACTATACAGAGTGTCATTTTGTAAAATTTTTGGTTAGTGGTGTGCCACAAATTTTTCCAATGTAAAAAATGTGCCGTGGCTCAAAAAAGGTTGAAAAACACTGAACTAACTGACTGTAGGGATTATTTTGGTTGGTAACAATTAGCTGTTGACAAGAGAATTTTTAGAATTAAAAAAAAAAAACAACTGTGTATCTATTTTGCAATAAGGCTCTACTCAGGGTCCACCAACTCTAGTCCTCGAGGTTAGCTATGTAATCTGTTTTCCATGTTTCCCTCCTCAAACTCACTGTAATCAAATGATCAACTCATCAGGAATCTGCCCAGATGTCTGATAACACTCCCGATGATTAATTTAGTGCCTTCGATGACCGCAGATGATGACCCTTGCTCTAGCGTGACAAAAATGAAGCTCTCTGTTTAAAAAAAAAATGTGAATGAATCAACTAAATGGGATTTTTTCCCCCCCAGGTCCTCAATGCACAGAAAGCTGGGTTCAAGGCAGCCATTGTCCACAATGTGGACTCTGATGACTTGATCAGCATGAGTTCCAATGATCGTAAGTGTACTAGCACTTCCTTTCCTTTGCCCTGTGTATGAGTATGCACCATCCTCCACATCTTTCTGCTTACCAACCCCATGAATAGTACAAATAAGGAATCCTACTCAAGTTCTGAGATGTTTTCTCGGAATGCTGCAATACCCTGCAGCAGTTCAGCACAGCCCACTTTAGTCACTATGAGCGTATCTGTCCCTCGTCCTCACTTGAAGCGGTATTGTCAAGTCATGAATTATCATAGTAATGTGGAGAACATGCTCTTGCTTATCTGCTGAGCATGTTCCTTCTTGTACCTTTGTGGAGTCATACTATATTTAACTATCTCTCCTTTCACACTTGATAAAAGCCTCTGGTACTTTCAGATACAGAAGCTCAAGTCATTGCTTCAATTTTATGTGCAGTTAAATGAAAAGAAGCCAAGAATGACAAAGTTGAATACAATTTTCTCTATGTTTTCCCACATTGTGTGCAAGTTTTGGCAACAGCATCATTATTGGTCACATTTGTCTTCATAATGAGTTACTTTTGTCTTGACATTGCTCACATTTGACGCTTTGCAGACATACAGTATTTCAGGGCAAACATATTTGTTAAGCAATTCACTTGACAAAGGTGGAAAGCCCTTTATACCCACCCAGTTTGGTCCAGCATGGTCCCAATTGGCTATTCTCAACTTTACCTTATATTTGCCAAAATGAAACATCGGAAATAAGAATCCAAGAGGAAAGTGCAATGAGGACACACATTTTCACACTTGGGCCAGTTTGTAAAAAGCCATGCTTTGCTCCCCACTTGTTTTTTTGCATGATGCTTTAATAGAATCAACACTGATTGCCGCATATTGAACAGAAATCAAGTTCCGTTTTCTCTTTGCATTTTCTGTTTCTAGTGGACGTGATGAAAATGATCGATATTCCATCTGTGTTTGTCAGCGAAGAGACAGGAAACTCTCTAAAAGAAGAATACCTATTTGACAAAGGGTACATTGATGTTAAATATAGTACATATGCGGGGGGGGGCTTATTAACGGCTGGTGTAAATCATCTTTCCATTTTTAATTCGTGACTTGACTTTTTTTAGGGGCCGTGTGGTCCTAATGCCTGATTTCAGCCTGCCACTTGAGTATTACTTGATCCCCTTCCTCATCATAGTTGGAATATGCCTCATCCTCATTGTTGTTTTCATGGTAAGTGCCTTGTTAGAATAAAACTCCAATGGATCCAATGACTCTACAATGAACTGCTATTTATTTATGTGTAGTGCTACTGAAGCGGCGTGGTATTTAGTAACGGGACATTTTTCTTATGTTCCAAGATCACAAAGTTTGTTCAAGATCGGCACAGGGCACGTAGGAGCCGCCTACGCAAAGATCAGTTGAAGAAACTTCCAATCCACAAGTACAAAAAAGGTAATACTAATCCTTTTCCCATTGGTTACATTTTGTGAAGATTTTTCACTTGTACTCCATTCAACTATGACATTAAGTAGAGTGTAGTGTATACGATGGCTAATGTATGACCAAGTACACCAATGCCAAACTGGTTTTACTGATTTGAAGTGTAAATAAATGACGAGTTGCCGGAGGTGTTCATGCTTGGGTGAAGGGAAAGACAAAAGTAGTATTTTGCATTATAGTTCCATTTCATTTCTAACTTGACTCTACTACGAAGGGATTGTATTTTTTCATCTACTGGAAGTAGTAGTTTTGGCTATTTTAGTATGTTCAATGTTATGTGCATTGAAAAAAAGGTTTCTAAGGCATATGATAACCATTCATAAAGCAATACTTTGAACTGTACACGCTAAAGCACATTTAGTGTCTAATGCTTGTGATTTCAAATCGTTGGATTGGATACGCATTCCATGTGACTATCGCGATTAGGCTTTTGGAATGTGGGTGTCCCACTTTACATTATGACCCTTCTAGAGGTTCAAAAACACTCCCAGGGTCAATTGAGTGAAAATGGCCAATGTCCAATTTCCAACGAAGGTGTACCTTCCAAAGATGGTATGCACTAAAAAATCTATGGTGCTTGTGTAATTGGTGCACA
The DNA here is from genome assembly GCF_051989575.1 of Stigmatopora nigra. Lineage (NCBI taxonomy): Eukaryota > Metazoa > Chordata > Actinopteri > Syngnathiformes > Syngnathidae > Stigmatopora > Stigmatopora nigra. The sequence goes on from NC_135512.1 coordinate 9,358,731, forward strand.
ATAGCAGTGTGAGACATAGGATCTTTGTCAGTACCCAGGATTATGCAACGGCAGCTGCCCTGCCTGTCATCACATCACTCTGCCGTGTCAACGTCTTTGGTCCCATGTGATTGCGGAGTGTTGCATCATCCCTACCCAGTTTTGTTGTCAACCAGGTTTCTGACGACAACCCCCATCAATTTCAAGCTTACGTCACATATTTTAACACTGACCTCTATCTCTATCTTCCTATACTCACACATTTGGAGAGAGGAAAATAGCTGAAGTTTTTGAAGGCCGAAAACAGAGCCGCTCTTTTGTTCAGTGACAGGCTGCACACTTTTGGCTGATTATCTTCCTAGCACACTTAACACCGCTCAACAGAAGTTCAGTAGGACAGGGTGCCTCCTTGGAAGGTGAGAATGATGATGGAAAATGTACTGATGAATAAATTTAATAATTATAATAATAATAATAATAAAGGAGGCCACTGAGATGGGATGTATCAAGAGTCCTTTTTAGTAGTCTGGGTTCAATAATGAAGGGAAAGTTGTTTGTTGTCAAAAGGCCTCTTGAGATTAAATTGAATGCTTTTATTGTCATGATACAAATATAATGAGATTTAAAGCTTCACCTTGAAGTACGCAAATAACAACAACAAACAAACAAATTGTCTATAAATAATAATAATACATTAATAATAAATAAATAAGTAGTCAACAACATAAATAAGTACTCTACATAGATAAGTAGTCAACATGAATAAGTGGTCTCATAAATAAGTAGGTACAAAAGTGACTAAAGTGATTAGCAGCTTATGGATTTTTATTGGAAGTGCAAGATAAGTCTTGATTAGGTCCTCCTAGGTGCAGAACTATGGTTGACGGCTCTTGGGAAGAAACTGTCCTTGAGTCTGTTTGTCTTGGGTGTTATGGTCGTGTAGCGCCTGCCAAATAGGCTAAGAGCTTTTCATGTTAAAACACAATAATCTCAAGAGGCTTTTAAAAAAATAATTCACATTAACATCCATGCTATTGAAGAAGGAAAATGTCAAATGCGCGGCTAGTGTTACATTACTGGCTGAATAATTCTTTCACAGTCCAAAAAAAGGCATCAGACCAGTTTGTCAAGTTTAAGAAAGAAGCCGGGGTAGGTTCACTGAATGTCAACTTGCTGTATTTGTTTTTGGCTAGTTCTGTTTACAAAAGAGAGAAAAAAAATCCCTTGTTGAAAAAGTGAATACAGGGTTCTGAACTCCGAGGCATTGAGCGTGTTTGTCAAACATTTCAGGCCATTTTTCCACCCTTAACCCACACATTTCTCATATTATTGTTATAATCTAAAAAACATCAGTACAATGTATCGTCTTCCCGATTCAAATTTGTGTCAAAAGGATGAAAATATTTGGCTTCAGACAGAACTTTGCAAGGTGCAATCAAAAATGTAGACAAAATTATGAAAAGCAAGACATCTGAAAGCTTTTTTATGGTCCCGGAGGTCTGGAGTCTGTCCTAGGGGAAATCCACGAAAGACAGACGACACCCTAAGATGGTCGCCAGTCAGTCGCAGGGCACACAGGGTGGGTATCGATCCCACGTTGCCCGCACTGATGCGAGGCGAACGAACCACTACATCGTCCGAAACTTTTAACACAATGTTTACACTTCCTTTTTTTTTTATTTTTGACAAGCGTCTGTGAATGCTCATGTTTTTGGCAGAGAGAGAGAGCACGCAACAAATGGAATGGACCTCTAAGCGATGTCATTGGCAGCCATTACGTGAAATAAGTCCCCTATAAAAGGTTTCGGAATTGATCTCAAAGAAACAATGTTGCTAAACAAAACAGCAACGCCTACCCAAGCACCGAAACCATCGCATGGATGATTTACGAGTGTGGAATCTTACTGTTGCCTTTCAGATGCCATTTATTGTTATGCAAACATGTTTAGACGAACAAAAAAAACAATAATAGTTGACACCACGCCATAGTTTAGCACTCATTCGAAACACATGAAGTGAAAACTTTGCCATGAAATTGAAGTTGCTGACAGTGGAGACAAAATGAGGAAGGGGGTGGAGGAAGAAGCAGATGGTGCCGGTGAATATGACTGGGCGTCCATATAAGGCCACATTCGGTCTTGGCGTCAGCGGCAGAGGAAAACATGTTCACTTAGAGCTTACGTAAACACAGTAGCTCATAAGAGTCCGCCCTCCCTCAAAGCAGGAAGAAACTGTGGAATTTGGACAGGGAGTCTGTTCTAAATTCTTTAACTCACTTCTTTGGACTGGCTTGGATGCTGGGACTTGTTTGGAAAAGGCATTTTAAAATTGTGAATGCCTGAAAATGGTCGAATTGTGCGCAATCCATTAGTGTTGATCATACAGCATCTGCTTTGAGCCACAACTCACGCCAGGGCACTCACATAGAAATCTTGGCATTTTGAAATGATCTTTCCATATTTGTCTTGCATTTTAAAAATTCATCATAGTGAGTTATATTTTCATTGTGCAATGCTATCTGTACACCAAACGTTCTTTCATTTTTTTTTTTTTTTTTTAGTGCGTCGACCGCAGTTTTTGGGGTAGAAGGTTCGATCCCATGTGGGTTCTCCCCATGTGGAGTTTGCAAGTTCTCCACAGAGGTTGCATTGTTTTTTTTTTTAATTTTTTTTTTTTACGGGTACTCCGGTTTCCTCCCACATCTCAAAAATATTCATTTTAGGCAAGTGGAACACTATAAATTGTTTGTAGGTATGCCTGAACATGAATGGTTGTCGGACTCCGTGCCCTGCGATTGGTTGCCAACCAATTCAATCGGGTTGTGGTTGTGAGGATAAGCGGTTCAGAAAATGAATGAATAAATACAATGTATCCATTAAAATACCAACCTTAGTTAATATATATTTACAAATATATATATATATATATATATATATATATATATATATATATATATATATATATATATATATATATATATATATATATTTTTTTTTTTTTTTTTTTAAGAGTTGTATGATTTTCACAAAACATGTTAACATAGTGCACCATGTAGTGTAGAGGTTCACTCGCTTGACTTCATTGCAAAAAGGCATGGGCTCGATTCCCGCAGGTGATGGTTTGATTGGTTGTGAGCATTGTCCTCTGTCTCTTTGTGTGCCCTGCGACTGACTGGTGACCAGTCTAGGGTATAGTCTACCTTTGGGTCCACGACAGCTGGGGTAGGCTCCAGCAACCCCTGCAATCCTTTTGAGGATGGGAAGATGAATGAATGTCAACAAAGATAAACAGGTCTTCACTGTATACCTGAAGAATGTGAAATCAATGACCAAATTATTTATTTTCCTCAGGGCTATATATGAAATAAAACACCATATGGGTTATGTATTTATTCGAATTTACAAAATCCAAAAAATATTGTTTTTTTTTTTTTTCGCAGGGGACATATATGATGTGTGCGCTATCTGTCTGGACGAGTATGAAGAAGGAGACAAACTCCGGGTGCTGCCATGTTCTCACGGTATGCGTTAATGACATTATAGTTTGGTATATAATCTCATTTTATTTGTGGGCGTCTTCTGTAGACATGCATATTCTCATGAATGTGCAGCTGACCGGATCCAAATTGAATGATCTTTGATATATGATTGGCCGTCGTTGGAGTGGGTGTGTTGGTGGGCAACATGCGTGGTTACTTTGACACATCGTGCAGACGCAAACTATAATCTCAAGCATCGTTCGCGGCTATAGTTCTAATCGTAGCTCACCTAACAATTAAAGAGCTGGTGTCCCCAACAGCTTACCACAGCAAGTGTGTGGACCCCTGGCTGACCAAAACCAAGAAGACCTGCCCAGTGTGCAAGCAGAAGGTGGTCCCTTCACAGGACGACTCCGACTCAGAGGAGAGCGGGGCCGAAGAAAACGACGATGCATCCGAGAGCACCCCGCTGCTACGCTCGCTGGCCACCACCAGCGCCCACTCCTTCGGCACCATGTCAGCGGCGTCCCGCTCCGGGCGACATGGGGACGAGGAGTCCTCAGAGTACGAGGACGACGAGCTGAACGACGAGCTGAACGACAGCAGCGACGGCGAGGAGGTGAACGTGGAAGTCCAGATGCGTCAGTCCGGCCCGGAAGTCTGCGATCGGGACCTGCTTCAAGCTTGACCCCGCCCCCAATCCCAGCCGAACGTGCCGCTTACTTTAATATTCTTTTCCCACATGTTCAAAATGTACATTTTATTGCAAGTTGGTAAAAGGCACATTTGGAGAAGTTCATTTTTCACCTCACGATAGAACTTGGCAGATTTATGGGGATCAAAAATGCAAGACACACTCCTACAGATGTGCACTGTATAAATAAACAAATCATATGTAGAAACGTTCATTCCGTCATTAACAATTTTGCTTTTATTTTATACATGCTAATGCACCTTCTATATGCTCCACGTTTTCTGGCTGAGTTTGTGAAAAAGTCATGTAAAATAAAGTAGAACTCTATTGGACACTCTTTGAACTCAATGGCTGCCGTTAACGGAACTAGACGTCCGATTTTATTGAGAGGGTTAACAGCAATTTTCTACTAACTTTGCCAGTCCTAATGAATTGGAAGTGGAGCACCCGTAGACGACACCGAAAAATGAGAATTTGCAGCCAATCCTGCCAGCTGGAAGGGAATTAGACATCTACATATGTATTATTGTCAATGGCAGGAAATAAGTTAAATATTTTCATGATCTGTCAAAAGAAATTCAGATCTTTAAATTGTTTTTTAGATTTGTTTTCACAATAAAAGTGCCATCTTTATTATTGTAGCGTTATTCAGTACAGGCCGTATCACTATTGAATGTTTTAGTGCAGACTAGTAATACTAGTGTCATTAGTCTATTCTTAGACCAAATTAGTTTATTATTTTTTATTTTTTGCAAAAGGACCCAGCTGCAAAAACTGACACGTATTTGAGGCACGACAACGATGACAGAACAAGAAACATTTTTCTGGTTGGAATAAATTTATTTTGATCTGTCTGTAAACAAGGTGATACATCAATATATGGCATTCTTGGTTGTGTGCATATGAAATTCAATGCAGTGACAGACTATCCCAGATACAAGAAAACAAACATGAGAACAGGTATCAGCAAGGGGAACTTGAAAACAGATTTGATTAGGACGAAGAACATGAACAGTGAAATTGAAGCTAAACAAGTAACCTTTCCCGGGGGGGGGGGGGGGGGGTGAAATCTTTTATACAAAAGAAATAGCCCTCGAACATTATGGCACAGGATCCAATGAAACAGTACCCGTTGGTTCCGACCAAACCCGTCTCCCAAACAGTGTCACTACTTGATCAAATGGACGTTACAATTGTAGGTGCTCACCTCAGCAGACGATCAAAAGGCAATAAGTTCCACAGTAAGATGTTAATGGAGCAATGTTTTCAAAATTCTGTTCAGCATCAGAACAAGAACAGAAAAAAAAAAAATTGTTAAACGGTCACCTACCACCACCTAACTTGCTTGCCGTTTCCCCACACATTTTACATCTTAATATCGGCACCCGAGTTTTTACTGCACTTGGTCCTAACTGGGGGAAGATGACAGGAAGGGGTACAAGCAGCAATAATATACACCATTGATTGGAAAGTTGAGATATTCCTCATCAGATGAAATTGTGGCCTCTCTTGGTACAAAATGACAGTTGGTTTTGCAATAAATTTTAAAAAAAAAACATCAGTGGAATGTCCTTTGATGTGTTTAGCGCTTAAGAGCAAGACATATTCACCTTTGTTAACTGAGCCAAACTATTACTAATTGCCAGGTTTGCGCATGCCCAAATCGGAGAAGAGAAAAGTCAAGTGTTCTGTTGACAGTAAGGACTTTTTCCTGAAGGGAGGGATGCATTTGCTAAGACAGTGGAGAGATGAACACACACTTTCCTTGAGCAAATTGTTGGGAAAGCAGGAAGTTGTGGCAAGGGACTGCTTAAGCACTCCAAATAAAAATTAAAAATAAAAACATTGGCCGCTCTCACGTCAACAAAATGTTTTGGCTTTTTTTCTTTGTTGCTGGTCTTTGTCGGACGGCGTCTTGCGTCGTCCGCTCATCTTGGCCATGGATCAACTTCAAGGGCAGATTTGGTTTTGGGCAAGAAAAGATCTGAACTAGGACAAACTGAAATGCTGCAGGGTGGTCGGTAGGAAGACAGCTAGGTGGGCTGGATGGCACGGGACACCTTAAAAGTTGTTGTCCTGCAGGTATTTGACCATTTTGTGTACTATTGGGTTCAGCAGTCCTCCGCCAATACCATCATTGCCCACAGCAATAACCAATGCTGGTGAGCACAAAGAAAACAAAATTCATTATGTAGACAGGCACACCCGCATGCGCTCACAGAACTACTGTTTTTGTATTTAAATTAGTTTTGGCAAAGGCTGTGCCATTACAGTTTAACACTAAAATAGCACAGCTATAGCTCAAGTTTTCAAACTCATGTTTAAGGAAGGTGAGAATGTATCCATTTAAAAGAAGTTACTCTTCAATAATGCTGAGCAACAGGGCCCAACCACAAGAATGGGCTTCATTAGCTCTTTCTGCCATTGACTGGAATTCTTTTTGAGTGGGAGAACCAAAACGAATTGGATACTGTGCTGTCGATGGCGCTCAAATCCAGCCATTACAATTAAAATAAAATGCATCTATGGCAGCAAGAAGTTAAAGACTTGTTTCTTTACAAGAATGTGGCAATAATAGGAGTGTGTGTTGATTTATTTTCAAAAACATAGCACTGGAATACTCTTAGTCTCTTAAGGAAGACAAGTTTGACAGAATGTCGACAACTGCACCAGAATAAAACATTGCTTTTCACTAAAGTTGTAAGATAACTTAGAATATCTTAGATTGATTTGCAAAGCCATATATCGCACTGTTGTATAGTCATATTGAAATATAATTAGTGAACGCCTTGTATCACAAATCGTAGCAGGTATCCCTTATAAGTCTAATAGGACATTAAGTTCGGTAGCACGTCAAATGACCGTATGACAAACTTCCATTCAGGACACAATTTTAACGGTACTCACCTTGCAACGTTTTGCCTATACTTAAGTTGACCGTGGTACCACAATCACTATTTTTTGTCCGGAGGTCCATGATCCAGCATTCTTCATTTTCATTCCCATCTCTGATTACTGAGCACTTGTAAGCACCTAGCGTCACCCCATTGATTAACACATCCGTACGATCACGACTCAACAAAGTGTCAATTTGTGCAGCCTGCAAGAGAACACAAGTCACAATCATTATTCCAGATCAATAGATGATTTAAAAAAAAAACACAAACGCTATTAAAAATACGTTTTTCATCAAGTCAGTGTGTGATTTGAAAGCTAGTTTAGCTTCAAATATAAAATATAATGTATTTGTTTTAATGAGCCCTGATACATGGGAGTTGTTTTAAGAGAATAGAAATTAGGGAAACACGAACCGAGGCAAAGAGCCATAGTATATACAATATATGATAAGCAAAGAGTCATGTGGCTCAATGGCCACATAGTATATATACAATACATAAGCAAAGAGCCACGGTGTCCATCACCCCTGCTCTAAACGAAAGGCTCGTGTAGGTTTTACTCAAGTTTGGATGTTATGTTTAAATGTTGTTTTTTTAAGTGTTGGTTCATAAAAATGTCCTAAACAAAAGGACTGGATTGGATGTGTTTTGCCATCAAAGCCAGCCAATCAGTTTACATGCAAGCAACAGGTCTTGACTGTAGCCAAAGGGCCTCGCCCTACCCCAAGTCTAGTCTACAAGTAGAAGTGCAGTCATTTGGGAGGCACGTCTGAGCACATGCTGTCGGCATCCAGGAAGTAGAAATTCGACCGAGCCCTCGCCTCAGTTTAGCTCGCGAGAGGCTCCAAAGTCCCATCATAATTCGACAAAAAACAGGGCACTTCTCCACTACCCAGCTTTTATCTAGTTAAAGCTAATTGAATAAATGTGGACCCCGAACAGTCCCACACCCTAAAGGTGGAAATACGCGTCATTTATTTAAGTGCTGATTTCAGGTTAGTTTAAGATTGTGGGCTTAACAAAACAATCCACTAGCTCAGTGCGATTCATTTTTCATGAAAGTTTAGGGAAAACTAGTTGAACGAGGTTTAAATCCTATGTCTTATAAACATCAAAAGGGTATTTCCGCAGTGCATACTATTTGATTTTAGGCCGAATAACCCGAGCAGGAGTTGAAGGTTTAGGGTTGGGCGGAAAGGCAGTGCGAGAACATTAGAAAACTTTGCATTCGCTTAGTTTAGATCAGCGGCGAATCGACTTTACATTGCCGAGCGACTCGAAGCCAGGAAATCCCCGATAGGGCATTTCGCAAGTCACGTTTCTTTCCGAATCCACAGCACGCGGTTCCACACTCGTCGTGGTGGACGCCTCGCATTGACCGAGCTAGCCCGGTCGCGTTTCCCTCGAAATTCGCGGCGGTCACGTCGACAGTCGAGGCTCGTTCATGCCTGTTCAAAACGGACCTCGGCTGTTCCATTCAAACGAGGTTTTTCCTCACAGGGAGGCTGAGGGCAAGACACCATGCGGTCCCACCCGGCCTCCACATGAAAGCACACGTCCGACCGCGTACACTTATCTTCGCACGCGGGACTAAATAGCAGTTTAGCAATTGTAAAACATACTAACCGTTATTTCTTTGAAGTCAGGTCCATGGCATGCCCAGGTATATTTTTTGTCTCTGCACCCAACGATGGCTGCGTCCTTGCACAAACCGGATTTTATTATACGATCCACATAGCTGTTCCAGGACATGTTTTCTGAAATGTGTTGTAAGAAATAAAGCAAGATGGGTTATAGAAAGTTTAGTCGAGCGACCGGGCAAGCAGTTCAAGGTTCTCCGCTTTCTTCTGCTCACACCAACCAAGAGTAACCACAGCGGCTAGACAAGGATTTGGGCGTAGCCCTGACTAAATCACTCCGCGACGGTAGTGATTGGTCTACTGCTTCATTACGTAATATAGGAAGTTGCGGACGAATACGTTTGTCCCCTAACCAAGTGGCAATGGGAGACGAACTACATACTACTAACAGTTTGATTTTTCAAAATACAATATACTACATGCTCCCTGTACATAATACAACGATGAAAGCCAGTAATTTTACAAGAAGACAAATCAAATCTCTTTTTTTTTGCTTTAATGTCTGCGTTTTTAGCCAGTGTTTAAATGGACAGTAAAAAATATGCTAAGGAGACGTTTCAGATAAACCCTTTATATTGAGCAAATACCATAATTTAAAATATACATATATAATCAAGACCAGGCATGGTTTACATCAGTGGTCCCCAACCACCGGTCCGCCAGCTTCCTTGAAAAAGTATTGTGTTCCTCATAAATTGATACCTTTTCTCTCCACGGACCGGTCAAGCCCCTTCTATTTTCTCATGGACCGGTTAATCTTAAAACTAAATTGTGTGGGGCTAGGGCAGATATGGGTAAACTATGGTCCGCGGGCGGTTAGGCGTTTTTTAAAGTCAATGTGGCCCCCGGGCCAAATTGTTTGCCGACCTCTGGTCTACACCGTGGGCTGGACAATGGTCGTTGTCCATTTTATGGTCCTTAATTCAGGGACTTAAGGATTATGAATTATGAATGCAGTTGCAAAAGGCTGTAGAAAATCGGCATGGCAAGCCCGAACAGACTTTGCCAGCATGAGGACAAAGATCCACATACCTCACATCCCTAAACAGTCAGTGAACAGTTTCGCTAAGGAATTCTTCCCCCTTGTCCAAACTCGTCCTGGGCAGAAATTCTAGAAGTGGAACAGAAGGAAGTCTTTTGTACTAAAATTGAAACACGACAAAGCGTTTTTGCAAAATATCAGTGCAAGGGCAGAAAAAAAATGCTATTATGCTCTTTTTTCCCCCCTGAATTGGACTTATTTATTGACTTTGCACCTCTTCACTGGTAGCTGATTTAAAGACCAAATAAAACGAATGCCACAGAACAAAATAAAAATAGAAATGTTCCAAAATACGCCCCTATCTATTTTTGAGACAAACAAAAAGGTATAGTTAGATAATGATGTAAAGATTGCATTTGCCACTGATGTTTGACCTGGGTCCACATATCTTTTATCTGTTAACTTTTCACACTACTTACCATGATTAAATCATACCTTAAATTTCATTATACTTGTATAATGACAATAAAAGCATTCAATTCAATTCAGTTCAATTCAATTGAGTCATACACAAGCTGAGATACCTCGACACAAACTCGAGTACTATCAGCCTTGCAAATATCAGCGCCAGGCAGCTATTGTCCTCGATATTTGAGATGATGAAAGGAATTACACTTGTCTAAGGAAACCATGTTCTTCGCACATTCCAAAGACATGCATTTTTGAAGACTCCAAATTGTCCAAAGGTCAAAGTTTTAAGTAGTGCTTTTTTATCAAACATAGCTGAACCCATGTCTAGGGTGTACCATCCCTGTCCCCTGACCAAAAGGATGATTTGTGATAACTTATTTGACTTGAATGCCTCCAAATGAGGGTAGCGCGGTGTCCAAGTGGTTAGCACCTTGGACCCACTGTTCTGAGAGGGAGGGGTCGCTCCTAGGTTCAAATCTTCCTTTGTGGAGTTTCTCCCTGGACTTACGTGGGGTTTCCATGGGTACTTTGGTTTCTTCCCACATCCAAAAAACCTTGCATGGAAGGCTGGTTGAACACTAAATTGCCCCTAGGTATGAGTGGGAGCATGAATGGTTGTACCGTATTTTCACGACTATAAGGCGCACTTAAAAGTCTTAAATTTTCTCCAAAATAGACAGTGCACCTTATATATGGAAAAAACAGAAAACCAAATACGAAAAACCACCACTGTCGGATATTAAAAAAACACAAACGCCTGAACTGAAACAATACTGTTAAATATGCAGATGCCATCTTAGTTTACAACATCTTACATCATATAGCCCCCCCCCCTCCCGACTGCAAGATTTTATACAAAAAAAATCCAAAACATCAACAATGGCTGGGTGTAGAGGTGACTGTGTAGTGAGTGCTTCATACTTGGAAGTCAATAGCAATAACCATATTTTCACGACTTTAAGGCGCACTTAAAAGTCTTAAATTTTCTCCAAAATAGACAGTGCGCCTTATAATACAATGCGCCTTATAATACAGTGCGCCTTATATATGGAAAAATGACATTCATTGAGGGTGCGCCTTATAATGCGGTGCGTCTTATAGTCTTGAAAATACGATACTTCTCATTGTATTCTGCCATTGGCTGGCCACAAATTGCCAGGGATGCAGCACCCCTTGCTATCGTTGAGCAAAAAACAATACAGCAAAAGACCATCTAAATTGGAGTGTCTTCGGTTGTAGTTTTTACACCGCATTGATCAAAATGATTGGTTTTGGGACTCTCACGGTCTAGTGTTTACCTTTTTCTGTCAATTACTTAAGAGTTTTTGGCCTTTAAACCCTAAGCTTCAAAAAATGCTTCTTTGCTTTTACCAACTATCTCTCCTTGACACACAAAAAGAAATTCAATATTAGAGGAAAATAATTTTACAGAGGTCACTATATCATCCATGTTGTGCACTACCTGTCATGTGTTCTATTGGGATTATACTTTTATGAAAAAGCAAGGGTTACTAAATGGCTATGTATGCACAAATGTATGTCTTTATATGCCATATAAAAATATGTGCAATAAATACCTTTGGTTGTCTTTTCTGCCCCAAGTATACTAAAAAATGTTGCAAACAACTGAATTCTTTCCCAGCTGACACTAAACTGTTGACCACTCAGTTCAAGAGCTCACTAAAGAAAACAAGGTGGACTGAAACATGTAAATATTGATTGGACTGAAGAACAGATGTCATCAAAGGTGGTCCATCTGCACTTGATCTCTAAATACTAGTTCATAGACAAGGTGAATTGGCCTTTTTGCTTGATCAAGCCACATTTCAGATTCAGGTACCATTGGCACATGAAGTATTTAGTAAGGCAGCTTTCAGCTTCCTGTTTCTTCTCAACTTCTCTTGATGGCGAGAAATAGGAAATGCATATCGTGTTGACATTTTTCTGAGCAACGTCTGCATTTGGCAGCCAGGCTGCTTGTTGTCCTACTTCACAACTAGTTGGCCTAACACTAACAGCATTGTGTAATAATGTGGAGGATGGAGAGAATGGAATCAGTGTTCAGGGCCTGTGAATAGTTGTGATACACAGAATAGGATGAAGTGAGTTATTCTCTATATGGACATTCTTATGACGGTTCACTCATCATGATCTTCTTCGCAGCTTCATTGAAACTAGCGGTTATCCTCTTCCTTTTCGTACTTCCTGCAGAGGTGTTGCTTCGTTCAATTTTTTGTTTTGAGTTAGGTTGACAGATACCGGTTTTGGTTCCTTTCAAGGATGTGGTAGAAAAGAGAACAACATATCCTGTCCAATTTGAAGTTGTTGAAAAATCAGCGATGAGCTCATGTAGAACTCTCTGGGACTTCTTTGAATCTGCCACCCGTAGTTGGTGGGACATTTAAGATTTGGACAGCAAACACTGGCAATAAACATGTGGCAGTTTTCTTCTTAAAAAAACTAAAGTAAAATTGGCAGAATGGAGATCACAATCTATTCGTTTCAGTCACTATGTGAAACTTGCCACATAATGAGTCATTTATTTGTTTTCGTCTTTTGCTTTGGAGATGACCTTGTGACCAATTATGCAGTTCGCTCTTTGGAGCGCCACACCCAGGCACACAAGATACATATACACTAGGTAAGGTTTACCAATAGACCAACCTCTGACTTGTCAAAAACTGAAGAGAAGAAAATGAAAAAATAAATAAATAAATAAAAAAGAATCTTATATATATATGTATATATATATATATATATATATATATATATATATATATATATATATATATATATATATATATATATATATATATATATATATATATATATATATATATATATATATATATATATATATATATATATATATATATATATATATATATATATATATATATATATCTTTTGATGCAAGTTTGAAGCAGCATATATATATATATATATATATATATATATATATATATATATATATATATATATATATATATATATATATATATATATATATATATATATATATATATATATATATATATATATATATATATATATATATATATATATATATATATATATATATATATATATATATATATATATATATGCTGCTTCAAACTTGCATCAAAAGATACTTTTCATTTTTTGATATCGATACAAAACAGAAAATAAAGTAAATATTATTCAGTTCACACCTGACTGGCAGTATCAATGAAACCCTTTTTGTTGTCTATTATTTGATTGCTAATTTTTAATTGTTCATATAATATTTCAAACTGCGTTCTGAGCTGTGATACCATTTGAACGTATGATGACACCTTGTGGCCACAATGGCATGGAGCGTCATTATTTTGGTGACTAAGAAATAATGGCACAAACACAACTATTAAAAAAATCCTTCAAAATGTTGACGTAAATATAAACATATTCATTTAATGCGAATCTCTATAATTAGTACATACAATTTACAAACAGATCACTAGCAATGTAATAGATCATCAATCATACAGAATAGGAAAACCAATTGTTTTTCCCATTTAAAACTATAACATGAAATAAGATAACTATTTTCAATGTTAACTTAGTATCTTGAAAAGGGCACCTGTATTTTTACATTCAATGAATGGGAGCAGATGCAGATGAAATTGTGAATGATGGAAATAAAGGGGGCTTATTTTTCCATGGTTGTTTATATATATATATATATATATATATATATATATATATATATATATATATATATATATATATATATATATATATATATATATATATATATATATATATATATATATATATATATATATATATATATATATATATATATATATATATATATATATATATATATATATATATATATATAGACGTGAATATAACTATGTTCCTGAATGTGCTTTCCCTTATTAAATAAATCAAACTCAAACCTACAGAAAGAAACAAGATATTTATTCCAAAACCGTTTGCTCTTTATTATATAACGATATCAATTGAGCACAAATAAAAAATAAAATGTATTAAATAAAATGATAAACTCATTATTTACGATCCATACCTTGCTGGGCCTGATCAGAATATCATTACAAAACTTCTCAATGTGCTAGCTATTTCAGCCCTATGGCGTGGAAAAAGCTTATTTCTTAAAAGAGTAGAGAACAACTCATGTCAAGACAACGGTCAACACAGACGTAACGGAACACAAAATATTTTACTACTGCTATCAAAACAGTTGAACGAAAGAATAGATATCTGGCAAATCCACATTTTTGTACTTCTTATTCCATCTAAAACTTGTTCAGACTCTCCAGCATGCCAGATTACATCATCGAAGAGTTTAAAATCAAAGCAATCCAAAGAGGAAACAGCTGAAATGTTTTTTCTGGATTTAGTCTGGTATTTTTGCACCACAGCTTTGAACATTCCTCTGAAAATATTACTTTGTGGGTGTGTTGCCATTCACTAGGCCTATTGTTTCTATGCCTAAATACACAAAACACACATTATTACATGCACACACTCTGTCATGAAAATGTAGGGGAATAAATCATATGCTAGTATTATTAAAAGCATATGATTATATATGATTATATGTGTATATGTGATTAATACACATACATTTTTTGGGGCACACTGCGTATCTAAACAGGCTTTGGCCTATTTTCCAATGTTTCATTGTTGACATGATACAAAAAAACAACTCAACTTGACTCCATTTTCAACTTCTAAAAACGTCTCCATAATTTGACTAAGAATTGCCGCCAAATTAAAAAGAAGTGATCTGGGAATGCTCCCAAATCAACAGGAAGTGACAAATGGAATGGATATCTAGCGCTGTAAGTGGCAATCGACGAGTTAGCAAGGAAATGACCTAAAAATGCCGAAAATTAAGAGGATGTGACCGTAAATCTACAGGATGTGGCCCGCGAGAGAACAAAGTATATACCAATGCAAGTTCCATAGATACTGAATGTTCTTTATAAATCTGGTGTTAGGGTTTGATTCAAATACCACACATTTAATTTTAGAGCCTTGGACAAAGAAATAAATAATAATTTTAGCAGATTTGATGTGGAGATTAAAACATATTGCACCCAATGCTGACTAGTTTATTTTTTGTTTCGCAAAGATGACTACTGTTAGACTACTGTGTCATGTAATGTCATCAATTGCAATGTGTGTTGTCTCTTCTGGTTATGAAGAGTTAAAACTGAAATGTTAAAAGTTCAATATATACTACCATTACCATCACACAAAGTTTTATGTAACACCGCTCCAATTCGGTGAAAAGTCAAAGAATTTGTGAAGTTATCAAAAAAAAAAAAAAACGGAACAGATCGGCCAGTGTTGAACTAAAAACTTTGCTTGATGAGCTCTCAAAATACACCAGACTTTAACTAAGCTGGTTTCTGAAATCAGGTATTCAGTGAATCAAGAGAACAAAGAAGAACTTTGACTCATATACAAGAGATGATCATTTCAATTTTACCAACTTGATTAGTGGTCAGACAGAAATGTGTCATCTAGCTCAAGATAAACAAGTCATTGGAAAACATGCTCAAAATTTCACATGCACCCCTTTATTTTAGTACTCACTGGTCAAGCCCTAACCCCAAGTCGTGTACACTTTCTCCTTCGAAGCTGTTTTTAGCAAATGTTGCCCGATGTTTGGTCACTTTGTTTATTGATTGCCCCAACGTGGCACTGCTAAAAGTCATAGGTCTTCCAAGTTGGGGCTGCTGAAAATGACCACTGGACCAGACCGTAGGCTTGGGCCCCAAAATATGGACAGAACAACGTTTGTCTTGTTTCTGCGGAGTAGCGCTGAAAGTGCCTGGGTTTGTGGCTTGTAACTTGCTGCATGCAGCACAGTCTTTGGATTGGAAGCAGGATAAATAAATACAGGCAGCTACACAAACACTTGGTGTAAAGTATTGAAGGCAAGCAAGGAGACTAAATATATATGTATTGACTGATACAGTGTTGCAATATTGACTTTTTCCAGCTATTAATTGATAATTTACAAGCTTTTTATTGATAAGTAAACAGCTGGAGTTGGAGGAAATTGGGAAAAACCTAATGAAATATAATGCGACAGGAATGACTTCAAAGAGTGGCAATTCATTTCAAATATTTCACGAAAATAAGTATGGAGTTGGCTTAGTTAACAATGATCCTTAAAACTCTATTGTACAAGCTAAATTAGTTAGATCAGGGCTCTTTAATGCTGTGGCTCCCTGGAGCTTATTCAAAAATGTATGAAAATGGGGGAGAGAAATATATTTTTTTGGTTTCTGAAGGAAGACAAACATGACACAAACATTCACAATGTTTTCCAATGCTCTAAGAATGTTCTCTTTCATTCATTTTCTGAACCGCTTCTCCACACAACAGTCAAAGGGGGTGCTGTAGCTTATCCCAACTAATAACGGACACCAATCAGGGGTCACCCTGAATTGGTGGAGGAGATGGAGAACCAATCACGCTCACACTTATACCTTGAGGCAAATTAGAGTGTTTAACCAGCCTGTTCTGCATGTTTATTGCATGTTGTAGGGAACCAGAGTACCTGGAGAAAACCCATGGAAGCCCAAGGAGAACATGGAAACTCCACATAGTAAGGACCGACTTGGGCTCAAAACCTCGACCCAAGAAATGTGAGTCCATGTGCTAACCACCAGCTGTAAGAATGTGTAGAATAAAGATTACATTTTAACATTTTTGTCATTGATGATTTGCGTCATAGCCTCCGGCACACGCTGCTATCAGCAGGGCAGGATGCTCGGTGCCCGTCGTAAACAAACCAAATGAGAAGAGAAAAAAAAAACGTAGGAAAACAGGATTCAACGTTTCATGGACGAAATTGTTTGCATTCATTGCCTGGAAAAAATAAACATTTAATCATGAATGCTCATGATGTATTTGTAGCCAACTTAGTCCTTTTAATAGCTGGCTAATATAGATATGACATCAATCAAAATAGAAGATTTTTATTGTGTTGTATTGTGTTTTATGTGTTGCTGTCATTAGAATGCTTGTATAAGGCTTTTAGTTTTTTTGCAGCTCCAGTGTAGTATTTGTTTGTTGTTTTTTTTCATCCACTATGGCTTTTTCAATATTTTGGTTTGCCGGCCCCTGGGTGAGATGAATAGAATTTGCTCACCACAGTCATTTTTTCTTTGTTTGTTAGGTGTTCCTTTGGGCTTCATTGCTCGTATGTGATTGTTGTATTATTTTGTCCAATCAGACTGCCGAGATTGTTGAGGTCAAGTAAATGTAATCTGCCCAAGGTCTTTCAAAAAACAGTTGTGCTGCTGACAACATCTTTATTTTGCAAAACTTGTTACAACCAAGTATGACGGTAAAAAAAGTCCTTAGCATATATATACACACATACACATATGTATATCTCAGCTCACTTCCATTGAGTCCCCCTTGCCGAATACAGGCTCCCAAAGCATGCCTTGAGTTGTTTTCTTTCTCCAATATCTCATCAGAGGACTGCATGAAATTGTTTTCTCAGAATGACCTTGTGAGTTGCCACCCGGACATTATGTAACCATGTACAGTAATTTGATGATTACTGAGTCACGTTGTCAGAGAATGCTGTATACCATAACATTTTTTCCCCTGGACTTTGTCCACTCCTCCTAAAATATATAGTTAATTGTCTAATAGTACAAAATAATAAGTTTAGAACAGGGGTGTGCATAGGCCATGGACCATTGGAATAAAGCGGAGACGTGGAGAAAGCATTTCATACACTTACCAGAAACATGAGTTACTATACATATATTGCATAAGACTTTGTTTGGTTAAAATGGCAATGAATTCGTTCAAACTAACTGGATGGATAACACTCCATGGTGTCCTCCACCTGGTGCCCATAGTTGGCTGGGATAGGCTCCTGCACCCCCCACAGCCTTGGTAAAATTAAGTGGTACATAAAATGAATGAATGAAATGATTAGAATGGTGGAACAGGTGACACAGGAGGAATTAAACATGGGCTTTGTGGCAGAAAATTGACAATAAATTAATTCATACCATCACAGCTACCATTACACAGGGAAGAATCAATAGTATGGCATTTTCCTTTTTACTTTTTGAATGTCAGGCCCTCATCTTGTGACAAATTCTTCTGTGGTCAAGTGTTGCACAACAAACTAGCAACTGTCAGCCTGTTGCCTATATGAATAATGAGTTATAAAGAAAAAATAAATAGCACTCGGTTGGATTAATTCATTTGAATAAAGTGAGACTGAATATGGAAACAAAAGTCTATGCTGGTCTATCATTTTAAGATATCCCTAAAGTTTTACAATTGTCAGAATGCACTTGTACTACTTGTATATAAAAGTGCAACAAAACAGCATATCAAATTTAGTACATTTTTAATAATATGAAAAAATATATAATAAATAAATAATTGTCCAACCAACCAACCAAGCTGTCAGAAAATGATGACGTTCCAAAATTGGCCAGGGTCGCCTCTGATTGGACACCCAATTTCATGGCGGTCAAAAAAATGATAAAATAAAAAAATGTATTTTAATTCTCAGTGCCGCGACACGTCATAACAGTCAACGGCGTGTGTATAAACTATTTTTTAACAAACCAGAAAATATTACTGTTCCAAGATGGCCGCAAATTTTATGATGCCGCAGACCCCTATATGTGGCATCTTGGATATTAACATCTATGCCTCTGAAATCCTATTAGTAATAGTGTCAAATATGTTGTGTCATTAAAATTGCTAACGAATTGAAATATATCGGACACAAGTAAGACCTTTTTTCTTCTTTCATTGGAAAATATTTCCTACGCTTGGGGAAACGTGTATATGACCTTTTTTTTTTTTTACCCAGGATGCACTTGGCTCATGCCATCTTGTCTGCTGGAAGAGAAGCAGGCAGACAGCAGCAGCTAGCAGCCAGCCAGGCAAGCAGGCAGACACCCAGCAAGCAAGCAGAAGTAAGCTCCCAGTTTCTGTGCGCCTGTGGCTATCTTGTCAGCTAACAGCCACGAGTGACTTAGGACCCGAAGAGGCACAATTTGCAACGACTTTTGGCGTGTTTTTTCTCACTCCTTGCTCCTGATCTATACTTTGTCCACGAAGGAGCCGAGAGGATTGTTTACATTATGATTCCACACCTGTTGGTATTGGGGCAGGCGAAACTCGCTCACTTGAGCTAATTCGGCTAGTGAGTCGGCATATAGAAGAATACAGAGAAGTGGGCTCGTACGCCGACCCTGCCGCGGACTGAAGTTCCGGGGACACCCCCTGTTCAGCTCTGACAAGGGCCTGCTTGCTACGAACTTCTGGGACACAAGGGCGGCTGGCCGGGTGTTTGAAAGAGGCCGGGGCGGAGGTGCAGGGATCGGACAACCCGCAACGTCTCAGGAGTTTGGGAAAGACTTGGACTGTGCTTGCGACTTTCCCCCCCGATCACCTTAGCGAGAGAACCTGCGGTAAAACGGTATGGAAAAGTGCTGTGTCGATACGGCTTGGTGTATTTTTCTCATTCAGTGAATTTATCAGCAAGCCGCGACTTACGGGGCTACGTCGCATGTGGGACTGCACCGACTAGTCAGAGCAAGCCACCATGTCGAAAATGCCAGCGAAAAAGAAGAGTTGTTTCCAGATCACGAGTGTAACGCAGGCTCAGGTGGCGGCCAACAACACGGCGGACGACACCGAAAGTCTGGACGACCCAGACGAGTCCCGAACAGAGGACGTGTCGTCGGAAATATTTGATGTCTCCCGAGCTGACCTTGCTGTTTGTGATAGAAGTTCATCGGAGGAAACCTTAAATGTTGTGGGAGAGGCGCAAGAGGGCCAGGCTGCTTTGACAGCTCCCTTCAATGCGTCTGCCCCCAATGATAAAAGTGCTGGCAGTGGCGGCTTGCCCCCACATAATACACCAACAAGTGTGGCCGCGGTAGCCACGACTCAACCTGGTGTGCCGACACCTGCTGCCACAGTCTCCTCCACGGTCGCTCCTGCTAATACCTGCAGTTCTCGTTTCAGGGTCATTAAATTAGACCACGGTACCGGAGAACCCTTCAGACGAGGGAGATGGACTTGCACTGAGTTCCACGACAAAGACACAGATTCGAATGGCAGTCGGACTATGGATAGCATCAAGCCGTCTGCAACAGTCGATGTCAATATAGAACGGGACAGTGGAATAGGGACTGTTGTGGTCTCTGCCAGTACTTCCTCCTCGCAGGCTTTGGATAGCATTTTAGACAGCGGCCACACAGCGACACATGCCACTCATTCTTCTGAGACTGTGCAACAAGGCTTTGGCACGGTCCCTCAAATAGGGAGCGGAACAAGTGCCTTTCAGCCCACAGGGTACTCGTCAAAGCATACGCAACATGCTCAGGTCAATATGCAACCTGCTGCTCAAACCTTTCTCTCCAATAACCCCAAAGGTCTGCACCAAGGCTCCTTACAGCAGAAGGCTCCCATCATGTCTCCTGTCACACAAGTCCAGCACTTTCCTTATTCGAACCATCCTGCAGGCCAGCCAGATTACGGCCAGCAGCTCTTTGGTTCAAGCTCTCTTCCCATAAACCCTCACGCTGTAGGCCCCTCGTCTCTTATTGTGCCAGCTGGTTCAGTAGTCCAGGGGCTAGGTGTTGAGGCCCCCTCATCCCAGGGCCTCCTGCTACACATCGCACCAGTAGGAGGGCAGCAGCCACTTGTCAACCATACACAGCTGTCGGCAGGGTTAGGTCTTGCTTCCACATTGTCTGTCACCACCAGTGTCCTGAATGTGACCACTACCACCAGTACTCCTACAGGTGGTGCGAGTCAGGTGCTTGCTGCCGGAGGGATTATTCAACCCCAAGGGACACATGTGGGTGCCATTCTCTCTGGATTCAGTAACCAGGGAGAAGATGGTCAGCCCAATTTTGAAGTCCTACCTCAGTCCGGTGGCATTGTGGTGCCAGTGAAAGACAGTATGAAGCCCTTCATCACAGATGGTCTCGTCCTTCCCAGCCCCGCTGTCAACAGCCTGTTTGGCATTCATATAGCAATGGATGGCGATGATAGCAGGTAAGAGGATGTGTTGTGATCTATCCATGTTGAACCGTTGAAGTTGGCAGAACTAACAAAGTTGGAATTTTTGGAGGAGTTTTTGATGGTGAAGTGCAGTGACCCAAAACTGCTTTCAGAAATATTTTACAGGAACATTGCCGGGTAATGTGACCTGGAATCTACTGGGCTCGTGTCTATCAGACATACGGATTGTACTGGTACTCTACTCAGCCACGTTTAAACTAGATGGAGATGTGGTGGTACTTGGCAGCTTTCGTATGCAGCGAGCAAAAAATACGGTATTTAAAAAAAGAAATGTTTAATACTGTACTTTATTTAAGAGTAATGATAGTGTTAAAGCTGTGCCTAATTTCTTTGTGGCTATGACAATTTTGCAATGCTGTATACTTTGTTTATACTTGGTATAATATTTATATATCTATATATAATATATTTCTAATCTTTTAGTTCACGCTGTTGCTGAGCAGCACAGCGTTGTCATTTGCTTGAATTACTTTTGTGGGACCCCTGGACTCTTCAAAGTCATATTTACACAAAAATTTCAAAGAATCACACTCGATTCAGTCAATTTTACTTCTTTCAACACAACCAGAAATAGGCACACTGAATTAGTTTCTTCCATTACGTTCACACTTAAGAGAAAACTGGCAGTGACGGGATGGAGTCTTAGTCTTTGCCATTATCAATGCAATTCAAAGCATTGCATGGTTAACATACGACATCCTTTCTAAATGCGGTGACCCCCCAAAATGTTAAACAGCCTATAAGGGTAGAGTTTAGGGAGGTGTTAACGATTAACAAATACAGCAACAAGTAAGTAAAAGCCTGATTTGTATTTTATTCCCTTGTGATTGAGGGATACCCTTTTGCCCTTTTGGCTCAAAAACTGGATGAATGTTGAGTTTCTACTTGTCTACAATACTCCCCCCACATACGGAATTTTCAGGAGCTGTCAGATAAATCGCTTATATTCATTCTTTTATTATCTGTACCACTTCTGCTCACAAGCTTTGCGGGGGGTGCCGGAGCCCATCCCTGCAGCATCACTACAACGCGCTTCATAATGTGCACAACTCAGGAACTTTGTCTATGTTGTTCCAAATATCAAAGAAAGGAATGGGTGGTGCCACTTTCTTGTTCAGATAGTCAGGCAAGAAAAGTGACGGAAAGTGGCTTTCCATCAATGGACGTTTCTGTAGCTATGACAATTTTGGCAGCTGTACAGGCAGTACAGGGTAGGACTCGGTGACGTTTACATTACTCACACACACGCACACACCTGTGTGTATGTATGATGACATGGCAGGATGATATGCCCTGTGGTAGGTTGCTCACTATCAGTTATGTCTGTTTGTGTTGACACGTCAGTGAACTTAGGTGTTGGTTTGTTTCTTGACTCATTTTTTTAAAAAAAAAAAGTGCAATTCATTTGAGTCATAAATCACTGTTAAAACATGGATAATCCAGAACATTTTTGGTTAACATTTATCCATCATCCATTTTTTGTTTTGTTTTTCCTAAGGGGTGGAATGCTATGTGTCATCACAATTATGTTAACATTGAGATCAGGTTAACCGTCTGCCATATCTCAAAGAAAAAAAAGGTAAAAACTTGAGGCCCTGACATTTGTTATGGCTGATTGTCACCACAAAGCCTTCCGCAAGCACATGTACCTGAGTGACAAGAATGGTTATAGTTTGATGTGCAGTGATTTGAAATAAGTTACAAAATGTCTAACTGTGAAAGGTTTGAGCACACCATCATTTTGTTTACAATTCAGTGGTGGACTTGACTTGACAGTTTGCTATACTTTTTCAAATATTCCAAATCCAATCTCCTCATTGTATTGCAGTCATAAGAACAGACTTATTATTGTGTTTAATTTTTTTGACTTCTGAGAATGGTATTTTTGTTGACGATAGTATTAACGAGTATTGCAATAATTAGGCCAAGTTAAATATATTTTAAGTTGTGGAGGTGATAAATGTGCTGAGTTCTTTTTGATTTAAGTGCTGCATCATCAATATCGTACTGTTGTGATAGGTGCAAAACCCTGTTGTGATGGTGATGTCTTATATACGTTTAATAAAGTTAAAAAAAACTCGGGGTAGACATCAGAAAAGAAACCCACAGCATATTGGAAAAACTCCCATATTGGTCAGATATCTGAATGTGCATGTTATGTATTTATAGTCGTGTGTGCATGTGTGCTGAGTGCAACTTATTCTCTGTTCTCCCTTTTTGGCCGTGCAAGTCGCAGGGTGTGTATATGGGTTGAACTGGAGAGTTGAGCTTGGGGATATGGGCATCTGTTGCAAGTGGTAAATGGGTTGGCCGCCAGAGCTTGTACACAAGGGAGTAGCTTATTTTCCAATGATAGCTTGCCCGCCTTAACTTCCAAGGGACAAATTCCTAAAAGCTCTGAATGGCATGGATTGTCGTTTTGAGTTTATGGCTCTTTGCCAACCTGCTCTCAGGCAACAGGACCACTTGCTGAATTCAGGCCTATATGATACAACTCAAGCGTCCCAGCGGCTGAGTGGTTAAATTGTGAGTTCAAATCCAAGTCAGTCTACCTGTGTGGAAATTGCATATTATCCCCGGGTTGCATAGGTTTTCTCCCGGTACTCTGGTTTCCTCCCATGGTAGGCTGATTGAACGCGATAAATGGCCCTTAGGTATGGGTGTGAGCGTGAATGATTGTTTGTCTCCTTGTGTCCAGTGATTGGCCGGGCACCATTTTGGGGTGTCCTCCAGCCCTCAAGTCAGCTAGAATGGGCTCCAGCACCACCCGTGACCCTAGTGAGGGTATAGCGGTTCCGAAAATCAGAATACACGACTCCTATGCCAGATGGTGATTCTAGGTTCACCTTTTAATTAGGGAAAGTCACTGCATTTGAGTACTTTGGGACCATATATAAAGAAGGCCGTTTTGAAGAATAAAGATAGAAATCTTTTGGAGCTAGATGAACTGAAATTGAATAAATTAGTTAGGCTGGCTCTTTCCAGTGTTAAAATAGATGTTGAATTTTTGTTTCAGATGGGGGAGGTGGCATGACTTTTAAGTGTTTAAGGTCGTACTCCATACATTTTTCTGAACGATATCTTTTCGCGAGCTAGATTTAAGTATTATTTTTGTTAACGATAACAAATATATTTCATTGACTAACTTTTTTTTTCATGATTATAAAACGTGTGTGTTACGAAACTGTTGCTATTCACTGTAAATGTGTGAACTAAATAGTGTGGGCACAAGTTATATCATATTTTTATGCTGGCCCTTTATGAAAAATGCAAGCTATCTAATTAAATGTGTTGCCTTGTTTGTTTACTGTACAGCATGGTATTGCACCAAAGAGGTTAAATAAGCAGCACACACCCGATTTATATTGGCAGTTTGTAAGGATTCAATTCTAATTAAGATGGACTGGCCAAAGTGAATAAATATCTAAAACTCTACTATAATGTAGTATAGCAAACCATTAAATATGCTGCATGCTGTATCAGGACTG
Source organism: Stigmatopora nigra (assembly GCF_051989575.1). Lineage (NCBI taxonomy): Eukaryota > Metazoa > Chordata > Actinopteri > Syngnathiformes > Syngnathidae > Stigmatopora > Stigmatopora nigra. The sequence goes on from NC_135512.1 coordinate 9,383,451, forward strand.
AGAATTGTGTAAACCATTGGTGTTTATTGGTTTTCCAAAATGCCACAACTGGTTAGACCCCTCTTTTGAGAGGTTATAGTATGTTAAGTATGCACAGCTAAATTCAAAGGGAGTCCATAGACCTTAGAGAACCTGTTGACAGCTGCCTGTTACCAGCCTGTACTTGCTGAAATAAGTAGAGTTATTCGAGCTAAGAATGATATTTCAATGCAGGTGTCTAACCTTAGGGATGTCAACAATTAATCTATGATCACTTTTTTTATCTGGAGTTTATTCCCAGCTGATTTCAGGCGAAAGGCGAACAACACCCCAAACTAGTTGCCAGTGAATGCTTGCCCAGCCATTTTTAAATATCTGCTTTTATATATAGATAATTTGTGTATGTATGTGTGCATGTATATATACATAGGTATACTGATTCCCTCCAATTTCGCAGATAATGTAACCCATATATCACAGCAGTAATCAAAAACCTGTGAAGTAATGTGTAAATACTTTGAGTACTACTATACTCACAGTGACAATAGCTCTTCTCTGCTTGATTTGAAAGATGATAGCCCCGTGCATTAAAATGAAGGTGAAAGTGAAGATTTACTGCACAGGTTATTGAGAGCCTTATTCCAAGTTAGGTAATGCGCGTTCGTCTTATTCGACCTTAGATAACCGTAACGCTAACCCAAGTAGGTGAAATCTTAGGAAGTGCCACATATGAGCGATTCCTCCCCTCAAAAATGTCAGTCCACAAAATGTTTTTGCAAAAGTCCTGGAGATTGTTGAATGCTTTGTTGGCAAATATGAGAAGGCCTTTATGTTCTTTTTTGTCTGTGGTTTGCCTTGGAAATCTCGCTTGTATGCCTTTTTTTTTGGGCCACTGTCTTTTTCAAGGTAGTGTCATAAGCACTGGCCTTAATTGAGGCCAGCAAGGACTGCATTTCTTTAGATTTCGCTCTAGGTTGTTTTGTGTGTTCCTGGATCAGTTGTTGTCACACTCTTGAAGTAATTTTATTTAGTTGACCACCCGTGGCCCAGACTGGGAAGGTTTGCCACTGTTCCCAGCTTTCTCCATTTGTGGTTAATCATTCTGACAGTGGTTCTCAGGCTCTCCAAAGTCTTGGAAATTGCTTTGTAACCATCCTGTTAGATTTCAATCTTTGTTTTTCAATACTTATTGATTTTTTTGGGGAGCCATAATGTTCTAGAGATCTTGTCTGACATGTATATTTGTAATTTCTTGATTCAACAAAATTCATGGCAATCAAGATTCATCTGGCCATTTATGACAGCTCAAACGTTCCATTCTGATAACTAAGGGAGGGCAATTACTTTTGCACATAGGACCAATATGTATGTGTGTGATTATTTATTAATTATTTTTTTAAATAAACTGCACTCATTTATATTTTAGTTTATTGTGCTATTGAAAATGGTTGTGCGATATGTTCAAATAACAGAAATCTGGACAAATATTATTTTGCCGCACTAGTGGAAAATATACTTTGATTTGAATAATTAGAAGGAAACTTTGCTGGCATCATCTGGTGAGCTATAAAAACTGCACTGTAGTGAATGAAAAAGAGCAGCAGTGAGTCAAACATTAGTGAGTATGCTCCTCTGTTGTTGTAGTCCCCACTCTCTCAATTGTTTTGAAATAAAATCACCGTGGGGGGTGTTATCGCTGAAACACTGAGGTTTCATTTACCCAGCTGCCTCCCCCCACCCTCTGGGACTATTTGTATGCTTTCGGAGAGGGACGTGTGCCGTTCCATCTGTGCCCTAGTAGAGCTCATTGATCTATGTGACGCCACGACCTGTCGTCTGATGTTGTGGCCTATTAGTTTCATGCCTAAATTTTATCAACATCTACTGTGCCAGCAGGTCATGCTTCTTGAACACATGTTACTCACAAAATTTGGTACTGAACCCATAAGATTGTAGAAGCATATTGCCAGAAACACCCTGTAGCCCTCTGTATAAGACCTTAACGTGTCGTGTCACAGCATGATGCTGGCTCTCACACAGATGTGTGGTTGTTGAAGCACTGGCCGTGAGGCCGGAGGTGTCCGCAGATGGAATGTGCTGAGGGTCCTCGTTGCATGTGTAGATGCAGCTACAGTCTGCCGACAGGCCCGCGTAGATGTTAGCGCAGCATGGGGTGCTTATATAAACCACCACATGTCTTCCCCCTCGAATAAAATGTACTGGTTACTTTGTTTTGGTTGGAAACGGAATGGCAACAAATTAGATCAGGGGATTTTTGCTGCGTTCATCCGAGAAGAATCTCAGTCCCTAAACTCATTTGAATCCAACCGCCATTCATGTCTGTTGTTAGAAAAAGACAAGTCCTTTCAGGTAAAGGTGAGCTTTCTAAACCTTTTTCCTTTTTCTCTAGTTGAAACTAATGTCAATGCTTATTTTTTTAACTGTTTAATTCCTCAGTCAGTCCTTTGATGTAGGATGAGGTTCTGTTTATTTTTAGTCTACACAAATTAGTTGATCTCTATTTTATTGTATGAATTCCGTTGTGATTTTAGGGGATGGGTGATGTGACTGGTCTTTGGGGAGATGGATGAATAGGTCACATAGTGGGAGTTCAGATTTGGTTTTCTTCATATTTAAACACATTCATCGAAAACAGGATGTGTAAGTGCTCAAAAGCCTGGTGAACAATGTGCCTGGTTTCTGTGTTTGTGCCATTTATTACAGCAACCAAATTGCAGCTTTTACAGACATTGTAAATTCTGCTCATCTGCTACAGGGGCACTTAAAATTTAGTAGTTAGTGCTGCAACTACTTCTACTAGCCTAAAGTATACTAAGTGTCACCTTTCCATTTTATTCTTCCGCTGGCATAAGCACATTTAAAAATGATTTTGACTGTTTACATATATAATTGAGTTCATATGTTCGCATTATATTATTACTCACTCACCATAAGTTTCCACCTCTAATCAGTGGGCGAAATAACTGAAAATATTTAAAAAAAAACAACAACAACAAAAAGAAGTAAACCTTGCTTACAAAATATTAAGTGATGATACGGAAGACTTTGAGGAAATAAGTGGTCAGTGGTAAAGACAATTGATCAAAGAGTAATAATTTAGGCTGGTACTCGGGTGTTAACGTGAACTATTTCTATCACACTGAGGAGGAAAATAGAACTTGTTTAACAGAAGAATTTCTATGTGGGGTAGGCGTGCTGCCTACTGAACTCCACCCCTGTATTTAGTTCCCATGTGACCACGCGAGCTGCTTTTTAAGACAGCCCTCACTTGTAGCCTGCATTTGGATACACAGCATAGAATCAGATCAGTTGGAGAAGTAATAACTGAAAAGAAGCTATCTGTAAAATTTCCAATTTGGGGGCCCAAAACTGCTAAAATGCGCTGCACAATGAGTTACAGTTTGTCTTGCTCTCCTGGGTCTTCTCCAACATATTCAGGACGCCTGATGCACTATCGAGGGAGATGCGGCAGGTAAAAACAAAAACAAAACAAAAAACATACAAAAATGTTTTCCTACTTTTGAGGCTTGTTAAGTTTTAGCAGGCTCTATCCAATGTTGTATGACGTCCTATTTTTTGTTAAGCTATGTATAACTTGAATCTCCATGTATGCATTTGTTTAAGGGTTGTTTACGTGCGCTACGTGCGGGGGTCGTGCAGCGCGCTAGACGTGCGCTCCAGCACGGCGCGTCTTGTTAAACAAACAGTTGCACATTCCAGTCAAATCTTTTTCTAAATGTTTTTGTTTGTTTGTTTGTTTACAGTACCCACAAGTAGACAGCATAGTTGATGTGAAAACACTGTTATGCAACAAATCATTACTTGTCATTTGTATGCGCGTCACCATCATGTAAACACAGATTCTTCTATTAGCTCTGATCCAATAATGTAACTAAAAAGGCTGTTGAACATATTTTTCAACACCAAAAAAAAATGTTACACAAAAGTGATGACAAAAATTAACTGTTGTTCCTCTGACAAACAGAAGTATTGTTGTTTTGTATTTATACTAGCATATGATATTAAATTGTGCCTGTCACTAGTTATACCAACAGTATTTTTTAGGACCAATTAACACCTTGTTGTGAATTAATGACATTGATTTGACATTTGTTGCAAACATAAACTTGTATTATTTTTTTATTCATTTTTATTCCTGTAGACTTTTTCAACTTGGTTTGGCAAGCTATATTTGCAGTAATTGAAAGAGAGATGACTTGTTTTCTTTCAGGCTTACTGTATTTGTGCTTTAATCCAATGTGCCCAATTGAATAGGATATGTATTTGCAGAGTAATTCAGTTCATAACTACTGACGTATTTGGTGTAATTAATTTCCCCAGTTGCCCAGTGGTCACTAAATTGTATTGAGAGAAAAGCAAAAAATCTGTAAATCAGCTTTGGGCTGACTGTCCACAACACATTTAACAACTATTTGTGTCCTTATTCTTGACCATGTGTGGAAAAAAAAATAGCTCGTGTTATTTGTTTGTCGTCTCTTGGCAAAAACTATACTGAGTCGGTACCCTCAGGAGGTGGTCGTGTTCTGCTAAAAGAAAATGACAGTATAATTTTTGTGCCGTGCCATTGCAAATTATGTGGTACAAAATACTATATGTCTCATGTTTGTTTTTTGTTTTTTTTTTCCCTCCGCAGTGCATCCGGTGCCAGCGTTGTCGCCATTGACAACAAGATCGAGCAAGCCATGGTAAGTTTACACATCACTTAAAAATTAAGTGAGGAAAAGTCAGCCGGTTTTTCTGTTCCCAGATTAAATAAAACATGTAGCTATACAGATGCTCCCCTACTTACAAACGAGTTACGTTCCCGAGCGATTGTTCATAAGTTGAATTTGTTCATAAGTTGATTCAGTGCTATATTTTGTATAATCATTTATGTTTAAGGCCTATATAAGTATATTGAAGGTTGATATAAGTGCATTTGTATGTTTAAGGCTTGTATAAGTAACCAGCATTGGTTTGTACTGAAAAAAAAACATTTGATCAAATGGAGAGAATACATACAGTACTGTATACATACATTAGAGAGAGAGAGAGAGAGAGAGAGAGAGAGAGATTTTCTAGAAGCTACCTCACTAGAAGCCTTTTGCTTTTCACTAAACATATTAAATAATGGATGCACGAGATATTTAATGATAAAAATGAAAAAGGTTCTTTACGCACTAGAGATACGTTCACGCACTTCCACAATGCAACGAACTGGCCAGAGGAAGGTGGATGCTGGGTGAGCTGAGCTCTCACAGCGCCAGGCGTCGGTATTAGCGGCGAAAAGAAGCACTACTCGAATACATAAACATAACTCGAATGTTCGTAAGTAGGGGAGCGTCTGTATTACCTGTTTAGAGAAACATTGTTTTTATATATATATATATTTTTTTATTTGGAGGCTTTTAGCTTCAATACAAATATCTCACAATTTAGCATTAAATGTGAGTACCGTACTTTAGTTTTAAGAGCAATAATGAGGATAATCATTCTATTGTCAGGATTTGGTGAAGAGCCATTTGATGTACGCCGTCCGCGAGGAGGTGGAGGTGCTGAAGGAGCAGATCAAGGAGCTGTACGAACGGAACTCCATGCTAGAGCGCGAAAATGCCGTACTCAAGTCGTTGGCCAATTCGGATCAGCTCAACCACCTTTCGAGCCACGGCAGCACGTCGCCGCCGCAACAGCAACAACAACAACACTCAGCCGTAACAAACAGCAACAACCCTTTGACGCACCATGACACAACGCAGAGTGTCCCCCACCAGCCTAACATCACCTCGGCGTGATCCCACACCCCAGAGCATCCACCCATCCACACGCTCAAAAGCATACCGTCCCTTCTGCGTTGCGCTAAATATGCTCCATTTAAAGAAAATAGTGACATCGTCTTGAAAGAGAGCTGACATCAGCCCTTGAAAAGTCTTAACGTGGCTACAAGTTGATGTCGATTGCAGGGACAAGAGTGCCGAATTGTGCCGCAACAACGCGGCACATGATCTGTGGGAAGGCCCAAGTGGCAAATAAAGCTCCTGCCACGTTCAACGTGACCTCTCTTTCAGCACGCACACGCCACATCACTCTCAGTCATCGGAAGTGGCCAAGGGATGAGTCATCAGCGGCGGTGTCCGGCGGAGCAAATAGAGTGCCTCATTCATGAAATGCTGCAACAACAAAAAAAAAAAAAGCTTATATTAGTTGTTGTTTCCTCAGAGCCATCATTCTTTGACATGTACCATTTTCATTATTAGTTCACCTTTAGTATTTGCATTTATTTATTTCAGGGCTGCTATTTTCATAATCTCACAAACATTGTCACAAAAGACGAGAATGTCTGTCGTTTTAGAATCTGTCATCTTATCTCGGTAGTCTCTCACAAACAAGCGTCAGTAAGTAGGACAGACGGTAGGAAGGAAACACTAAAGCAGAAATGATGTGAGTTGAAATCCAGGTTGAATGTATATTTTGTAAAGTATTAAGAGTGAACAAGGTATGTACAGTACAGACGAGATAAAATGATAAGATTATTACATATGTGCCGGGAGGTTTTGATAAAACAAACTATTCTGTAGGCGTTCTTGTCTAAATGGTGGCAAAAGAAATAGATTAGGGGCTTGGTTTGGGGATGAAAAACTGTGAAATTGTTGGACCTACTTTATAACCAAAGACTCAAAGCTGTGTAAGTCTACCCCACCCCACCCCCCGGTGTCACATCTTTATTTTTTTTAAATGCACACTTTCTCCCTTTTTGTTTTTGGCTATTTTGCATGAACTGCATGCCCTATAATCAAACCACTTAATGTCATGTTTTTAATCCAGCACTCAGTTTGTATTCTCGGTCAATGGCTGTCTTTGGCTATAATGTTTGATTAAAAGTGAAAGGGAACAAAGTCAGCAGAGTTTGGGACAGAAGTGAGAAAAGGAGCCATTTTTGTTACATTGCAGATTTTTTTCTTAATTGTATTTAACAAACTCAGCATTTAGATTTTGATTACGGTTCCAACACACCCCTAAAAAACACACCAACAATTTCCCGAGAATTAGACCAGAAGGAACAATCCAATATTTCTTGCCTTTTAAGCTACAACAGTTAAAATTTCCGCATTGGGATATTCCTTTTCTGTCTTGTTTCTTGTGCCTCCTTTTGCGTCACCTGCTGTGTCAGGGTATACCCATAGGCTATTGTGGCTTAAACCAAACCAAAATACTGGGTGATTGTACAATGAGTTATCTTGCTACAGGATGGACTTTTTTTGTTTTTTTTTAAACAAATGGGTGTATTCTGCTTTTCATTTTGTGTTTAATTTGAAGGAGCCGCGTACATACCACGTGTACTGTATGGAAGTGATCACTGAGCCTTGGAGAAAATCTTAACGATGCCCTTGTAATGTGCTGTTCAGATTTTAGTTTTCAGACAATAATAAATTACTGTTTTATTAAGGATGTGTGTATGTTTATTTTTCATTACACTTCATGAAATAGGCAAAAAAATACCTTTATTACATAATAGCTGCTGTCAAAATACATTCATACACTCACATTTTAACAAAAACTGTTTACATATATAAAGTTTATGTAATTTGAGGAGACGCAAGTAACCAAAACAGCTGTATGTAACCATTTTGATATATTTGATTAACCTATTAAAAGCCACATCTGACTTACACAAAACAGATGGATAATTACATTTGCCATATTATGTCACAAGCAAGGTGTTTTTCAGTTTGGAAATACATTGGAAAAATACCTGAATTCTGATGAAAGTATGTAAACCGTCAAGTTCATATTTGTTGGAAATTTTCCAGAATGCATCCTTTATATAAGACTAAAATATTTTTTTGGGTTCACCGAGTACTGAATGCAAAGATGCAGTTTAAGGTTTATGTGTTTATCAACATTTCCACAGGTGGATTCCAAGAACAGCTAGAATATTAATAACCACCTTCCTTTATCTGTCATCGCTTATATTTTGGAGTTGTACCAGTACTATAATTTTGCCGGTGGTGAAGTACATGGCAAATTTAACGCTGACAAGAATGAAAGACGGCTTTGGCAGAGGCATGTGTGCAATGCTGAATGAGGTCGTGCTAGGCTACTGTATCTGTACTTGTCAAAAAGATGTCATTCGCATGTACACATAATTACTAATGGATTATTCACAACACCCTGCCACTGACTCATCGAAGCACTATATTTTTAAATGCTAATTTGACTAAACAGTAAGGACAAAAAATAATAAAAAAACCTTTCAAGAACATGCATGCCCCCTCAGCGTTTTGTCTCATTGCAAATCGTCAAAAGAGGTCATATCGAGGTAATACCAGACCTTGTTGGTGTGGCACCTTTGTTTCCCCGAAAGCAGCTGTTTCTACGAAACATTGTTTGTTTTTAAGGTTTATCAGCGCCTTCATGTGAATTTATTTGTCCTTTTAAATGTTTCACGAATCAGTTTAGTGTAATCTAGTTAATGATCAGATAGTCCTAAAAGAATCTCTAATGGGATTTGGATGTCTCAGTTTAATGTAGTTTATGCAATCGAGTTGCATAAATTTGTTTTTTTTTCCTGCTGTGCGATGTAACGGTGATTTCATACATTCATTTTCTGAACCAATTTATCTTCACTCGGGTCACGGGGGGGTGCTGGAGCTTATCCTAGCTGACTTTGGGCCAGAGTCGGGACACACACACACACACTGAATCCGTGGCCAGCCGATCGCAGATTGGCTCTCCACCGATTCAGGGTGTTCTCCGCATGGTCCCCGTAGTTAGTTGGGATAGGCTCCAGCACCCCTTGCAACCCTAGTGAGGATAAGCGGTTCAAAAAAATGAATGAATGAATGTTACAGAGCTCTTAATTGCATGGTGTTCTGACACGCCTCTGTTATCTACGGCGTTGAGTCACACGAACCTTGGAACATTTTGCTCCCCAGCAACTTTGTCATCAACTTGCTCAAACTCGTCTCGACTCCTTTGACATCTTTTTGTGATTTACCAGATTTAAAGGTTATCTGTGCTCAGCCAATCAATTGCAATGCGAGGTATTAAATGAATTCTCACCGCTAAACATCAATATTTTCTTTAGCTTGAACCTTCTATCCAACATCTGACGCCAAATTAGGTCACCCCAATGCAACACAGATGTGTATGTTTTCAGATTGACTTATATGTATACATACACAAAGTATATATTATATACATACATATACACTGCATAACTCAATTACTCAAACTCACTTTGGATTTGTTCCATATTTTCCCTATTCAGAACAATAGTGTATTTATGTTTGAGCTTGTTAAGAAAATGTAGCATAACATTCCTTTTTTTTTTTAAACTTTTGTAGGGTAATAACAATTAATATCTGACTTTAGTTCTGTTTTGACTTGAAATAAAATGTAGTATTTTCAAGCCTTTGTCCCTAATCAGAATAAATGGTAATCTGACTTGAATCTCTTTAATGAAATCTGCAATTATTCTGATCAATACTGTTTGAATCTGAAACAAGGCACACAGTTACAACTGTTAGTGTGCCTTTTGAAATTGTAAATTCAGCAATGTTATGTGAAATTTCCTGTTTGAAAGCATTCACTTGGATCTGTTTGATCCAGTAAGCTAATATAATAAAATTTCCGCTCTCTTGCCTCACTACTTAACATTGGCAGAAAATCACCAGCTTCATATTAAAAAGACACGGAATGTGAAATATCTCAACGTCACACAGTTCCACAAAAACAAGATCTTGTGCAATCCATTTTCATCTCCTCCAATGCTTTTTGCTGCTCTATTGGTGTGTTATGCAATGATTACTCACCCTTCAGTCATCTGAAACCACACCTCATAATTACAATGAAGAAGACTTACTGTCACATTACGTGCTGCTCACTCTAATGTGACCAAAAGGGAGTTTACATGAAGAAACCAGGTGACTTGCCAGAAATAGTCACTAGTACACTATAAAAACATTTTCTATGGAGAAAGTTGTCGAATCTTATTACAAGCATTTCTTACAGACTATTTCAATAATGAGCATGAATCGTATGTAATATTCCATATTATTGTTAATATCACTGAATTAATTGGATCTAAATTCATTAAATAGTGTTTGTGTATGAACTTTATTAAATTGAATTAAGTTGAATGCTTTTATTGTCATAATACCATTATAGAATGAGATTTAAAGCTTGAAGACAAAGTGCACGAATACAACAACAACCAAATAGGTATACAATATAAAATAAAACTCAATAATTAAAAAAAAAACTATTTTCTAGTAGCATTTTAAATAAACATGTGAAAACTCAAGACCAGTGTAAATTATGGTAAGGCGTGGGCTTTGCACCTCAACAGAGTGTAAATGGCTCTCTCTAGTGGTCAAAATAGGAAGGATGTCAGACTTTTTCCAAACTAAAAACATACGCATGCGTAGTGATATTAACTCGCGGTCACTATTACAGCGCATGATATCATGGACCATCAGTTTTTTCTTTTTAATTCAAAGGTATACAAATAACATTTCATAAAGCACAATAAATACCCCCCCCCACACACACACACACAAAAACAAAAATATCCAGCGAAAATAATTATATTAAATTGGGATTGAACCCTCAATTAGGCTGCGCTAACAAATAATACCAATAGAGGGCGCTGTTGACCGACTACCAACACTGAAAGATGTAGTTTAGTCTAGACGCCACAGATAATGATTGCACATTTTAGCCGCTTCAGTTAGCCTGACGATAGAGAATAATCATTCAGATAAAATATACTAGATTAAAATGTAATATTACGATCAAGGTGTAGAGCGCTTTAAAAGTCACAGACGCCTCCGCCCAGTACTTGAAGGTAGCAGGTCATGTGGCCTCCCCCAGTGTTTGGATTCAGCTTCGGGCAGGCGGGGTCGAGAGATGCCGGACAAATGCAAACCCGTGCATATTCTTTGAGAAACCAAACAACACTGCTAATTTAAGATGCAGAAAATGCAGTGACATTTGTGCAGTTACTCAGGAAGATCGGCACTCAATTGCAGTCAGAAGATATGGAGATCATGTCTGACGGAGAGGCAGCAGAACACAAGTGAGTGACAGCCGCAGACTCGAGTTATTTCTGCGTTCAGTTTTAAATAGTAATACGACATTTTATCCACAATATACTTTTTTTGACAACACGACCACGCTCGCCAAAATGTGCAATAAAAATGGGTTTGTCAGATTGGGAACTCTTACATGCTAACACCTAGCTGCTAGGCTAACTGCTAGGTGTCATGTTTGACAGCTCTCAAATTAATACACGTAAACATGGTTGTATTTTTAAATTCGCATTGGTTGTTGGTGTTTTTCGGTGGCGGGCATGTATGTGTTATGGAAGTCAGTGTTTTAAATTCTGTGTTTTGCCAAAAGTGGTCTGATCTGGAAGTTTTGAGTTGGAATTGCACTAGTCAGGCCTGCCTGAGTGGGTGTGTTGACAAATACAATAAAGCTATTGTTAATTTACAAAAGTGATATCATCTTAAGCCGCATGACAGTCTTAAAATAACCTTCAAAAATGTTATGCTTGTCCTAATGATAAGACTTTTAATTGTTCTTATGGTTTAGTGCCAGTCTGCTGACTTGAGGTGAAGGGGAGGGAGTGAGGAAATCTTTCATTATGTGAGCCAGCATTTAATGGCTGCATAAAACAAAACTTTTATCGTTTTTTTTTTTTTTGTGTAGGAAATCAGGTCACCATTCCACAATTGTGATCTAAGGCACTCCAAACAGTTGGGGTAGTCTCTTTAGAATTTTTATCTGCAAAAAATTGAGTTAAAATGTCGGCCTGATTTTTAGGATTTTTTGACTTTAGCCAGTAATTTCAATGATGCTACTTATCTACAGCAAGATAAAAAGGAGACGATTCATCAGTTTTTTTACAAACTATTTCCAGTCAGCACTTTAATTGTGTTGCCGCTTCTAGTTTTAACAGTTACTGCATCTGTGCTGTTTATTCCTGAAAATATATTTAGGTTGACATGTGTAATAAAGCAAACCATAAGGCTGCAAAGGTCAGCATTTTTTCTGTGTCCTTCCTCATTCTTAAATTTCTTCTCGTGCTGTTACCCTCCTCCATATGACTTGTTTAGGCGGGACCTTTGGAAATTGCTGTCCAGCCTGAAGACAACGGTGGAAGGCCTCCTATCCACAAACAATCCCAATGTTTGGTCCCGCTATGGTGGTCTCCAGCGCCTGCACAAGGACATGAACAGCATTCTCAGTCATGGTCTGAAGAATGAACAGGTCAGAGTTCAGTAACATACGTTTCTTTTATGAATTAGCTGACAATGGAATGGGTGTAGGAAAATCAGGTAAATAAGCAAGTCCAACTCATTGATTTATTTAGCACTTTGATAACCACAGCTGCCATCAAATGCTGTACTATACATGAATGCTGGTTAATATTAATACATACGTATGATTTGTTTTTGGATGCAACCAATATATGTTAATGCATGTGTTTACTGTAAATATGTTACAAAAGAGGATTTAGTTTATTTATTTTTTCACCTTTTATTTTAGGAAACAATGCAATTTAAGTAAATGCCCAACAGCCGTTTCTTGTCATTATCAATAGCTTCCTCTTTTTTTTTCTTTAAACAAACATTTCTTAACTTTCATTTTCCATTCTGTGAAAATCTTCAACCAGGCCATGATACCATTCCACTTCATAATGTATTAATTGTATCAATATTTGCTAATGAAATCAGTTCAACTTGTGGCAGTGCTTCAGGTTTGTAGAAACATAAATCTTTTACATGCCAGAATTAACCTTAATTCTCATTTACATATTGGACCAAGAGGTATGAAGATCTATTCTGATGGCAAATTGAACACTAACACAAATTTGTGGCTACTACTTGGTCAATGTTTTATACACATTGATAACATTTCTGAACATTGCATTTATACAAACATGACTTTGTATGATACTAACTACACTTTTTTGGGTACTTTCAGGTGTATTACAAGCAGAGAGATTACTGGCCATTTGTCTGGTGTGTTCGCCACATAAGCCCCCACCTTGCCTCACATGTTGAACAGGTACATATACACTTGGTTGGAAACAGTTTGCATGGCATGAATGAACAAAATTACCATTTTAAAATGGTATTTTATGTTTTTATGGTCTCATATTTAAAGTTATTTTATTTATATTTGAATGGGCAAAATGTAGAAAAATATAATGATTATACTTGGGTTATCTTCATCAAATATTTACAATTACTTTATCTTTCAATAGCGAAAAATTAAAAAAATATTAAATTAGGAGGTGCAAATACTTAGTTTTGAGTTAATGAAAGCATTATGTATTACTACATTACATTAATACAATGTATACTTGATGACATAATTCAGATAAATGATTAACCTTGCTTTATTTATCTATTTAAGTATTTTTTTTCTCATCATCTTTTCACAGTTCAGTCAACTAGAGCCTGTCCTAAGCAGCAAAGTGCAGAGTGCTGGTGAAAGTTACAAGGCGGAACGCTGGTTGCTTTACAGCTTACAGGTCCACATACTGTCGGTTCAGCTCAAACCTTTGCTTAGGCATCAGGGACATATAAGAAAATATTACAATGGTAAGGTTCACACAATTTCCTCACAATATTTTATTTTCACTTTTAATTTTCCTCCTACTCCAATGGTTTTATTCCTTTTTTTTAATTTTAGAAGATGCCTTCTTGCTCAGTGAGCCACATATCACTGCCATGTTCCAGTGTCTTGAAGCTGTGGAGCAGAATAACCCCAAACTTTTAGCTCAAATAGACACCGTAGGGGTGGGTCTGTTTATAGGTTTTATGTGTTGATTTCAAATGTTTTCCTTCTAACCTTAATTGATTCTAGGTCCTGTATCTAATCTGTTCATATGTACATTATTCCTTCTGTAGCTGTCCCCACTCAAAAACCTGCCGTGCCTCGGCCTTTTGAAAAGCCAGAGCCTATGTGTGTTGCCCGGGGCTGGTGGGGCCTGGAGAAGTGCTGACCTGGTGCCCCCAAGAGAATCGTTAAACCGAAGGCTCACCACATCCAATTGTTCGCTCAGAGATGTAGATGTCACGACCAAGACCGACAGCAACAGCGCAAGTCAGAAAATATGCATTATTATACATTAATGTAACAGCAACATAAATGAATACAATACATTTTTTTCCAAACTTTAAATTTCCTTTCTGAATCAAGGGAAATTAGAAAAAACCCAACTTTTTGACCCGGCCCATGAAAGAATTTTCAAACCTGCTCTGATCTGTTTTAGATGCTACCTCACAAGCTAGCACACGTGGTCCTCCCTGGGTGTGTGTTACCAGCCCAGTAGAGAGTCAACAAGATGTGACATCACCATCCAGTCACGCCCCCAATTTTCCAGAGACACTCTCTCCCCCCTCTCCGCAGCCCGATGCAGGAGATTCAGTTGACGGTGAAGATGATGATGGTCCAGAGTACCTTGCCATCGGTAACCTTGGCCAACGCAGTCGCCGAAGCACCCAAAGCTCCATACACAGCAGGGAGTGCAGCGATAGCCTGGACCACTCCCTGCAACCAAGCTCTTCATCTCTACCCCCACCCAGGCGGTCATCTTTTTCAGAGGGCCAAAGAGAGCCAGGTCGTCCGTCTCGCGGTCATACCCGCTCATTTTCCGACACAGGGATTGGCCAAAAACTCAGGAAAGGTAATTAAATCCCAACTATTGTCTACTGACCAATCTGAATATGTAATTAATGGGGTGATTCCTGAATATTTGGTCTTAACTGTGCTTTGAGCTGGATTTGAACTGAATTGCATTGGATGAATCAATATTCAAACATTGGAAACTAGAATTGACTATTTAGCAAAATTGCCCTTGCTGCCTGCAAAACTTGTTTATGTGGAAGCCTTGTAGAGTAATCAAAATCTTGCGTCACCAGGAGTATACAAAATAAATAACCAGTATTTTTTTTTTTTTACTTCATGGAACTGGAATAAGATATTGATCGAGTCAAGTTATTAGATTAATTAGGCACGACTTCCTGGAAAATAAGTATTCTAGTACTGTGTGATTATGGAAAAATGTCCCAAGAAGGAGTAATGGGCAGCTTAGCCTCTTAAATTCATATTGCTTTCGGGTATTCTTTTTGCTCCCACTGTTTGACCTTATTGGTTGAGGTAACACCACACTGTCTTTCTGCTCTACTTTCCCCCCTACCGTTTGCTTGAAGGAGGGGCCCACCGGAAAATCACCATAATAATAGAGGATCCGGTAGCAGGTTGTCAGAGCTATTACAATGTACTCCATCACTTAAACCCCTTCTACCCTTTGCTTTTTCACCGCATGTAAAAGAACATTATTCATTCCTTTTTTAAATGAAGTTCCATTTTGTTTTTCAAGATTGTATGTTTTGCATTGCCTCTGTTGTTGTTGTGCCTTCATGTAGTGAATTTTACATCCTAATGAGTTTCATTATCGGAAAAGCAGTGATGTTTTTGCAGCTCTTGTGGTCTCTATATATTTTTTAATTGGCCATATTAAAGGATAACAGTCAATATTTTATCTGCATGCAAAGGCATTGTCATTATGTCATTGTACACAAGACAACAAAATCCACAATTCTCTTTCTCATGAATGATGGGCCCAGGGCACTAAATATAGAACCCTTTTTTTTCCTTTTAGAAACCTTAACTGACGACTCCAGCATTAAGGACTACAACCCATTTTCACCACAGCTCAGTGACACCAGCATACCTACTTCCAATTACCTTGAATCTTGTGAGTTTGGATTTCCTGACACAGCATACATCACACTTTTACCAAATAATGTTTGCGTTTGACCTTAGCAAAGTGGTGCTGGGGGGCAGCTGTGGCCGCAGCTTTTTGTTCTATTTAAGTATAGAAATTGCTTATTTTTAAAACTTTGATTGAGAAAATGTTTCATCTCAATTTTAAACTAAACTTATTATTAAGATCCTTTTTACTGGGACGCAAATTAGTAAGGTCTCGTTGGTCTTTTTAATATGTTAAAAGGTTCTTTAAGCACATGGGAGATGTACAAGTATCATAATATCCAATTTAGTTTGCGTGCAAGTCTTGAATGCATCACCTGGGATGCTTTTTTTCGGCCTGTGATTTCTTGGAATTCATTTTTCTTTTCTTTTTAATTAACATTTGTTTTGTCATGGTTGCTTCAGATGGGTCGCTGTGTAACAGACCACAAGATACTTTGTTTAGGAAGCCATCAGAAGGTCAGAGTCTCATCAGCTATTTGTCAGAGCAGGACTTTGGCAGCTGTGCTGACCTTGAAAAGGTGCCTGTCTTGTTTTAGCATTACCACTGGGACAATATGACAAAAATATTGAGCTCTCACAACCAGTTTCTGTTTCTCTCAAATTATATAGGAGAACGCTCACTTCAGCATCTCTGAGTCACTCATTGCCGCTATTGAGTTGATGAAGTACAACCTGAGGCGTCAGCAGGAGGAGTGCGAGGAGGAAGGAGATAGCGACTCTGAGATACAGCAGCTCAAACAAAAGATCCGCCTGCGAAGGCAGCAGATCCGTCGAAACCGCCTGCCACCCTCCACTCCTTCCCAACACTGTAAGCTGTCGTTAAATTTCCCCACATACCAGGTTTTTGTTTGCAAATAATAATTTTAATAACAACTAAGTTATAGTTATAGTCCGAACTTTGACTGATAATTTGTTATATTCAGGTATGCCAATCTAAAGTTGTTGTTTTTGTAGTATTCCATTCAACCGATAGCAGTGGTTCAAGGAGGAGCTCCCAGGACTCCCATGGCCTATCTGATTCTGACTCTGCTGAGGAGGTGGAGGAGTGTGTATTACAAGGTACAAATTCAGACAAAATCAAATTAGTAGTCATTTTTGTACAACAATGTGCACCTACCTGTCTATACGCCACCCCCCAAAGTTCACAAAAACAATGTTCTGTCCATTGATAAGATGCACTAGACTTAAAGCAGCATGTGCCCAAGTTGTATTATGGGATAGTCAGACAAAATATATTATTTTGTAAAATTCCATCAATCACCCACGCTGTTGCCGGAGGTGCACATTTTGTGGGGTGTGGCTGAGGGAGGTAGAGGGCATTCTTTGAAGTAGCATTTTTTTGTCCAAAAATGACAGCATATAAATGAGAAGAAAGCCATAGTTCCACTCTCATAACCTCATCTTCGCATTGTCTTCCAACTGTTAACTCATCAAATCACTGTTAATCATTTACCATATATAGTGTGAATTTTCAGAATAGCTGGGTTGATATTTTCCATTGTATTGGTTTAGCTCTTCCAGCTACTGTTTACATTATTGCCCCATAACAATTTAATAGCACAACACTGTGGAAGGGTTTGACTTTTTTTTTTAGATTACAGACCATCTAATGTTAGTTTTGCTTTAAATAGAAATCGAATGCAACTTTACATTCTGGATGGGCTGTAAATTCATTTTTTTTATTACTAGTTTCAAACTTTTTATGGCCTTGAATTCTACTTTTGTTTTTATTGAAAGCTTGAACTTCTCATTTGAGTTCTCATGTGGATTTGTACAGCACATGTCTTGTTCAGTTGGAATGTGTGTCTCTTAGGGCTTGGGTGCTGTGGTCGTGTGTGTTTGCATGCAACACAAGCAATAATTGTGTTTGAAATGTTGGTGCTGTGTGGTGACGGTGGAGCTGAGTGTAAGTTTTTGTCTCTCAGATGGCTGTGAGGGACAGTCCCTGCTGGCGGTGTCTCAGAATGGCCTCTCCTTGTCACTTGCCTCCCTCTTCTCAGGTATCTACTGGCTTTTCAGAGGGACAGGGTTCCTTGGGAAAACAATGCCCTTCTTGACTCCAAACTGAGAAATTCTGTGAAAAAAAAATTGATGATCTATTTATTTGTCCATTTGTATGTCTCATACATGCATCAGGAAAAAGTGAGAAAAGTTCAGGTTTTCATTTTGGAGGCAATCTGGCTATGTTTTGTACTGGTGCTTGTTGCTCAATATAGTTTTGTTTTTTTGAGGGCATTAAAACCTGTGAGTTCTAAGAGGCACTGGTAAATTGGGCCATATATTTGCACAACTCTCATTCATTCTCTTGTGTCCTTGTGTTTTCCCTGTCAGATTTTTAGAAATCTACACTGGGTCAAGAGCTGTCATTTTTTTTCAACTACATGCACTATCATTTTTTCCCTCTTACAAACACAATTCTAACACTTAGATAAATAGCCATTTTTGTAAGGCGATTTACATTCTTCAGTAAACAAACCCTATACAAAAAGTCCATCGGTAAAAAAGTCAGAATTGTAGTGAATGGTTGTATGGTAATTGCGTATAAACATAAAACAAGAACATGAAAATGCCACACAGGTGGACTTATCTGGATTTGAGCCTAGGACCCCAGAACTGTGAGGCCGACACGCTAAGCACTTATCCCCTGGGCTGCTTAATACTACTCATTGTAGCCAAATATAACATGGTTCTCATTGTACTTTAAAAAATCTAAATGTTTAAAAACAGTGATCATAAAATGAACAAAAACTTTTGTAGTTCATTGGTATAGTTTGCCCTTAAAATCAATTCTCATTTACATGCCTGTCATATGTTCCAGAAGCAGACATAAAACGCAGAGCGAGCTCCGGCAATAGGTCTTTTCGAAGCTCCGAGTCCATGTAAGTGGAAAAACAACGATTTAACTTGTCTATTAACTAAATATTTCTCATTTAAATGATGATTTCCCTTGTAATGTTTATTGCCATCACACAACCAACATTGTTTCAATACTTGTATGTCAGGCTGGTAATTGCTATGGGCATCAACTCATCTTTAGTATCAAGTGACGTTTTTTAACATTAATCACTAATCACAACAAATGTCTCAAAGGGCTTCAGTTGACCTAGACATGTGTGTATTAACTATGTAATTTATCCTTTAGTTCCCCATCCTTCCTTCAGTCTAACTCGGCAGAGTCTGTCGCCATGGGTTTGCTCAGACAGTTTGAGGGTATGCAGCTCCCTGCCGCCTCTGAGCTTGACTGGCTGGTTCCGGAACATGATGCGCCACAGAAAGTAGGACTTGAAAACCTTTGAGTATAATTTTGATGATGAACCGAATATCTGTTAGTCAAGGTGTGAGATTTGAATGTACTGAAACACATTCTTGTATACTTAAGTGCATGTGATATGCCAAATGCAACATTGCACACTAAAACATTTGTGTCACTTCAACCAAAGTCCAATTCCTTTTGTCAATTCTGTTTCAGCTGCTTCCCATCCC
Organism: Stigmatopora nigra; assembly: GCF_051989575.1. Taxonomy (NCBI): domain Eukaryota; kingdom Metazoa; phylum Chordata; class Actinopteri; order Syngnathiformes; family Syngnathidae; genus Stigmatopora; species Stigmatopora nigra. The sequence continues at coordinate 9,402,726 of NC_135512.1, forward strand.
AGACTCTCTGCCCATCTCCCCTGATGACGGAGAACATGCAGACGTCTATAAGCTCAGGATTCGGGTACGAGGGAACCTGGAGTGGGCGCCACCTCGGCCTCAAATTATCTTCAACGTTCACCCTCCACCCAAGTACGTGTGTGACAGTTTTTAAATTTTCCTTTGTCTTGTTTTTGCCATATTTTTTGTTGCTTGAAACTCTCGATTGCTTAGATTAGGGGTGTCAATTCATTGTTGACCTGGACAAAACTGTAATTCTCACTAATGATCGACCGATTATCAGGACCGATATTTGGACTTTTGACTTATTGCTACGGCATTTAAATAAAAAAACTGACTGGCTGATATGAAGAATTCAATCAAAACTGAGTAAGTTCGGCTCAAATGCAGCCGCGGTTATCCTCTCTCTCTCTCCTTTGCCTGCTCTCTCGCTTAGACATTTTTGACCTCTCAATTGTCCATATATTTCTTTGAACCTCTTAATCTATTTAATTTTTTTTTTTACGTGTATGTGAGTTGAAAATCGTGCTAGGTGGAACCAAACCTGCAGCTTGGTCATCCTTTGTCTTTTCTAAAGTAACAAATGCAATGTTGTATCAGGAGGAAGACCGTGGTGGCAAAACAAAATTACCGCTGCGCTGGCTGTGGGACTCGCATCCACCCAGGTACAATGTGCTACACTGCTCTTAAGCACTTTACATGTAATAATCGGCAAAATCAAAGATCGTACTCATTTCTCTTAAACACTTTCATTTTTTTGTTGTTGTCGCCAAGACTATATTAAGAGGCTACGTTACTGCGAGTACCTTGGTCGTTACTTCTGCCAGTGCTGCCATGAGAATGCCCAAATGGTGGTTCCGGGTCGAATTCTGATGAAGTGGGACTTCAGCAAATACTACGTAAGCAATTTTGCTCGTGACCTGCTGTGCAAGATTGCTGGAGACCCACTCTTCAACCCGAATGACATCAACAACAGCCTCTACAAGAAAGTGAAAGCTCTGGAGTCTGTCAGAGTGAGTCATTGAAACAGAAATCTTGCTTCATTTGCAAATTGTTAACAGCTAGCTGCAAATGTTGCACATATAACAGCTGTGAATACAAGCTGTTGTGATTTAGTTTTTTTTAATAGGTGCTGTATGGTGTGTGATTACTAAGTTGGGAAAGCAAAATGAACAAAGCCATTCATGCAGTTCAATGTAACTATTAAATGGTTGAAGAGATGTTTTTTTTTACTTCTAATTTTATTGCTGAGTGGAGAGTCTGGGGAACTTGCGTGCGGATTAAAATTAATGGAAATTGGATATTATTAGTGCCATGACTATTTGTTTTAAATGCTACATTGTTATGATTCGTTCATCCCTGATCTTTTCCATATTTTTCTTTTAGGTTTTAAGAATGCAGCTATTTCATATGAAAAATCTCTTCAAGACATGTCGCTTTTCAAAAGAGTAAGTTCACTGTTGTGTTTTGAGATTCATGTAACATCCTTTGTATAACATGTCCCTTTGAAAGCAAACCGTTAATGTATGTGCTTGTCATCGTTTAGTGTTCTTGAGCAGTTTGACATCCTTCCGGGTCACCTGACTGAAGACCTGCACCTTTATTCACTGAACGACCTTTCTTCTGTACGAAATGGAGAATTGGCACCTCAAATGAAGGAGCTGCTAAAAGTTGGGACTGTGCACGTAGCAGGCTGCGTGGTACGTGAAGTGTAATGGAGTTTATTTAGGCTGTTACTTTATTGACTTTAAATGATTGTTGACACTTTACATATATCTTAGCAATTATTAATACAATAACTCATTCAAATGACTGAAGGCATTCACTCTTAAATGCAAGTTGCAGGAGTAGCTGAATCAAAAATGTTTGAGAAAAAGCATATTTTTGTCAATATTTTTTGTTGACAGACTATACTACTAGTTTTACACCTAACACATTTCAGGTGGTCCTAGCTTTATGTTCAATCCAAATTGTATGTCCATCAGAATGGCTTAAACTAAAGCAAAATATACTGAAAAATATTATATTAAGAGCACCGCAAGGCGGCACAATACCAAACAAAAACGTTACAAAATAAAGTGACATCCATTGTTTGAGCTTCAGGCTAGTCTAATTCAACACAAGCTGTTGTGTTGTATAAATATGATTACTTTGTGCCCTCTAGTGGAAGAGCATTGACTTGAACTATATGGAATTTTAGTTAATTTTGGACCATCAATATTAATGAATCTTGTGACAATTAATAGCAATGACTTCTATGTGGTCAAATTAATCCATGATGAATGCTATTTCTCATCTGTGCACTGATCTTCTCCAGCTATGCCAGGCAAAGGGCTTCGTGTGCGAGTTCTGCGGCAATGACAAAGACATCATCTTCCCCTTTCAACTGAGCAAGTGCCAGCGCTGCGAAGGTGAGCCCTCTCTGCTGGTAGCAGGCTTAGGCGGCTTGCGAGTTCCCCCTCGTCGCAGCTCCGCTCCAGTTAGCTGGATAGACTGGAAGATTGCCAGACCTCGTAGGTTGGCAAAGGCTCTTTCCAAAGACCGGCAGGAGGGTGAAGGCGGGGAGGAGAATTTAGAGTCTGTTGAGGGCATGAACAGCAGAAACCAAGTAAAATTATTAGGCAAAGGTATAGCCAAAATGGGAAAGAGGGGATTCTTTCAGAGTTTGTCTCCTGGGAAAATAGCTAAAGCTTTTTCCTGGCATCACGAAACTGAAGACGAGGAGGAGGTGACAGAAGGGAGTGAGTCTGAGACAGAAGGTGGTGATCATAGGAGCGAGGAAAGAAGAGCGCTTTTTGACAAAAGCAGTCCAAAGGTTGAAGAAGAAGAAGAAGAAGACAAAAGAATCAGTTTACTTCAAATTCTCCAGTTAGAGCGGCTCAAGCAGAGCTTCTCAAAGAGAGATCAGAAGAGCAGCGAAAGCGAGACGGGTAGCAGCCAGGAAAGTTTAGATGACCTGGGAACTGGTCGCAGGAGGAAGAAGGGATGGTTTGGACATCTAACAAAAACCTTCTCTAAAGATGTCCATAAAGATAGTAAAACAGAAGTGAAAGAGGAAGAGAAAGCCCTTGAGGTGGAGGAGGGGAAAGCTGGGAAAGAGAGCAAGGGGAAAATGGAGAACATGGCCACATCTAAATTACTGACACGATCATTAGTTTTCCCTCAAGTGCTGAGCGTGAGCGAGGAGGACACTGGAGGCACGGAAAGGGGACAAGTGGATTTGGTCCCCGTTCAAAACAACTGGCGAGCTCGTAAGACTCGTAGAGCACGGAGAGTCACAAGAGGCAGAAATACTTGTGAGGGGAGGGAAATCGAGACCAACGTGACGAATGCGATGAAAGAGACTGATGCCAAACTCAGTTAGGTGGAAGATGATTCATAACCTGAGCAAATCTGGGTAGTTACTCAAGTTGAGTTGTTGCACTTTTTTTTTTTAGATGGTTCTATAATATTATAGTCACTTTCTCAGCTTTTTTCTACACTTTTTTTCTATGTGGTGGTTTGACTTGGCCTTTCAATTTTGGTGGTTTGGGATTGCATAATCTTTTTCATGATTTCTTTGGTGGTGGATCTCTTGAGTGTAGTGAAGGTCTGCAGTGTCTTTTTCTCAGTTGCTCAGGTCCTCCGTGTAACAACCTCTTTGACACCACTTTCCTTCAAAGTTGATGTGACAGAGCTGCAACATAAACTTGGAATAGTTTGGATTTTTGGGTAGCTGCATGTGCTAAGAGGCTGTGTTATTTAAAGATGTTAGAAGTAATTCTTTTGAAAATCCCATGATCGTGGGCACCTCTGCTACAGCTGATTGTTTTTAAAGCCAATAACAACAGAACAGGGTCATGGAAAGGTGGAACATTTGTGGCCTTATACAAGAAGGCTTAATGTTCACACATTTCACTTGGAGCATTTCTGATATATTGCACTTCCATTTTATTCAATAGTTCAGTAGTGTTTGAGAATTGCGGTGGTTTCGGTTCCATGTTGTTTTAATTACTTTGAATTTTTTTCGTTTTTGAGTTTGTTTTAAAATGTCGAATCACCAGCTGGAGTTTCATTCCACATCAACTTGAAATAAACATTTTTGGTATGGTTTTTCATTGTTACTTTGTGTCAGTCTCTTGTCATGGATCATATAGTGTGGACGTGTGGAGACACTGTTAGTGGAATTCGAAAAATGAGATAAAAATGGGAGTGGTAGGGTCACCTTGCTTCTGCCTCTGCCTTTCACCTTTTATAGTCTGCCTCTCATTCTGATTGGCTGGCGCAGTTTCCCTCAGGCAAGACCGGTTGGGCTTGTTATTTTCTATGACTCATGATTGCTATCTGACACACCTATTATGTTCCATGAGAGCTTTACAACTAACTAACTTGCTTTATATGATTTTTATCCACTCAGAGTGCCATGCTTGTTACCACCGTGGCTGCTTCAGGGGCAACAGCAACTGCCCAAGGTGCCTGAGGCTCGCCGAGCGCCGAGAGAGGATGGCGCGCAAAAACATGGAGCAGCAAGAGGACGAAGGTGGTGGACCCTCATGAGAAAGCGTGAAGAAAAGAACTAGTAAAAGAGCACAATGTGATTGTAAATGGTTCCCTCCGTTGCACCTGTCCAATGCTTTGTCAAGCTAACTGCCGTTTATCTTCACAAGCACCTTTCACTCAAGCACTTAACACTGGAGAACGCGTCCAATATGGCGAATGAGATTGGTGCAGGTTTTGTGAGAAGTGTTTTTTTTTAACCATGCAAGGTGAGATGGCTCAATTCCGCTACTAGAAAAGGCATGCGATGCTGCACCACCAGAGAGACAAAGATTGTTCTGTTGGCACTCAATTTTTGCAGTAAACTTGCACAGCTGAGTAAATACCCAGGGTTAATATTTGTCTGTTTTTGTTCCCTAGTCTGGCAATATATAGGTGATTTTACATTTTTGCAAAACTATTTATTAGTGCTTTTGATTTAAAATGACCAATTTGTTTTTAAACATCAAGCTAAACAAAAGACCTGACTTAAAATGAACATTCCTTCTTAATTTTAACATTGCTTGTTTTGTATTTATTTATTTTTTTCCCCAATAGAAAATTCTCCAGACCAAAAAAAAATGCTGGGATAGCTTACTAGGCAAAATGTAGACCTTGGCAGCTGCACTTATAAGCTGAGGAAGAGCCAACTGAAAAGTTACAACCACAGCTGAACTCACTGGTAAGCTAAAATGATTGGCCTTAACATTGCTGCATTCTAAACTGCTGGAAAGTAGAAAATATAAACAAGGTTTGTGGCGCCTCAGTAAGGCCTTTAAGCATCAAAGTTACTATACATATGACAACAAAGTTAGACTGTTTTCTTTTTTAGGTAGTTAGAATTTAATAAATGGATAAAACTGCTTAGGAAAATGCCCTTCCCTTATGTTTTTTTTTTTGCACCCAAAAATCTTGTTTGCAGCTATGAGGAGGGCAATATCATATTTAACTGCCCTGTGTTAGTCCAGTGATTTCAGTTATATCCTTTTACTTTGACTTGTGTCATTTGAGAGGTTTGCGTGATTTAGGGTGGATGTCTAGCTGCTGTATTTCCTGCGCCAGATTTACACATGCCTAATAAGCACTTAACCTTTTCTTAAAATTGGCAATACTGGAAAATCTCTTGTTTGTTGTACTTTTTTTTGAGAGGATATGAAAATGTCACTTGTGTGATTATTTCATGACAATTATAAGAACATAATTCCAAAACAGCATAGATAAGCCCAATTTTTTTTTTTTATAAAAATGAATCCTAGACAAATATAAATTCTGTCTCCTGGATTAACTTTCAAAATCTGTAATATCTCTTGACATCAAGACTACTTGAAGGAGGAGACCATAGTTCTCATTCATTCTGAAAAGTGTCTACTTTCATTACCAGGACCAATTTAACAAGAATTTATGGCATAGCTGCCTCTGTGTATATTGGAGATTCTGCTCCCAAAACAATCTTATGTTATTGAAAGTTCACTTAAGATATTGCATAAGATTAAAATATAAATTGTTAGTACTTTTCATTTTTTTATTTTGCCATTGTTATGAAGTTATATTGCAATAAAAATGGCCAGACTGTTGATGTGGGTTAGTGTTTGGTTGCTACACTCATGCACATTTGAATGTGTCAAGATTCAGTCAGACGCCCTTATTTTTCCCCACATGCACACACGGAAGGCACTTTGTTTAAACTCTGTGGCATGGATTCTGTTCATTGTAATCTAACAATAAGCACTCAAGCTAATTTTTTTAAAACTACAAATATCCAAAAATCACAACAGCCTGAACAAAGTCTCAGTTTAAAAATGAACTTGCTCACATATTTGGTTGACAAAAGGTATCCTTAAAAGATTCCAAATAAAAGCCTTAACTGGGAAACCTTGGGGTGGTTTAAGGCCAACTGAAAAAAAGCATCTGCAACCTACAAGTAAAAGCTATTTTTTAAAGACAGAATCTCAGCCAGCCTACATTTTTTCCTAGCAAATGATCTTATATTAAACTTCCGCTGTAATATATCGGAGTTTTACCTTTTGTTAGAAAGAAAAGCACACACATTGTATACACATTGTAATTACATCTCTAAGGTATGCACTAAAATGACTGCATTGCTAATGAAGAAACAGAACCAGCTTGAAAATCATCTGTAAGTTGAACAATCCTTAACTTAAAAAGATAAAAAATAATGGGGATCTGCAGTATAGAAGATGAATGAATGAATAGCAAAAGAAAAACTTTAGAATTTTTATGATGCCCATACTAGCTCATGGGAATCTAAGGTTTAATATGTCAATAGCTTATATGGTGCAGTGGCACCAGGTGTGGCAGAAATGAAGGGACTTTTATGTGCCAAGGCCTGACAGCTGCATCCTGAAAATTATGGATTTAATTAAAATGAAAATGTTACACATTCTGTTTTGCCAAAGAAAAAAAGCATTTTTTTTGTATATCCACTAGGAGAAGTTGGATCTAATTTGAGAGAAATGCTCATCTTGGGAATCGTAAGTACAAGGTGATGTTGGGAGGAAAGGTGTTTTTGTTTCTGGAATTAAGATTAAAAATGATCTTGATGACTGGCTAATGTTGATGAGCTCTATGATGATGTTTAAAAGTCTCTAAAATAAAAAGTTATTTATTATTATTGAAGGGTGCTATGTTCTATATAAAGATGCCCAACGAAGGTAATGTGGGTGAATGTATCAACATACTATACATGTCAACCCCCCTAAATTCCCATAGGATGGCAAGCCGATTGCAGTACAGACAATAACACAATTGACAACAACAACAAAAACACATCTATTCTAATATTGTAGATTTAAATAGTATCTTGGAGGATGTGAGTAAGAACTGAGTTTCTCTTGTGCAGCTAAGATGGACTGATCCAGATGCACCACATGGAGATGATGACTAGGGCATAACAGGTGATGAGCAGCAGATAGATGCGGAAGAGTAGGAAGTCGAGAACATATCCCACGTGACACCATTCTTCTTGCTGCGTATTTTCCTTCTGCATGGAACTCAGGTGAGCACGGAGCTCGCTCAAGTGCTGACAAATCTGCTGGAGTTCAGCCATCGCCGCGGTACCTGGAAGTGAATGTTAGGATTTTTTCCTCCAACTATTTAGATATATAAACTTTTGGCCAAATACCTAAGAGATTTAAATGTGTTTACCCTCATTGCTTATTGGGTTTTCAGCCAATGTCTTGCTTTCTGATTGGATGATTGGCCCAGGAGCCTCTGGAGTTTTTTCCCCATTCACAGATGAAGGCTGTGAGTTTTCTTGCCAATGATAGCATATGAGGTTGGCAATATGTTTTAGGACCACCACCTTTACCCAGTGTGGGACTTGATGGTGTTTCATGGAGTTGTTATGAAGAACATTCGTAATGATGACAGTCTCCAGCAGACTGATCACCATGAGGGCAAGGCAAACTGAGAAGTAGATGCCTGCATTTAGGAATAAACTTAGATTAGTGAGAAAAATCCAATCATAGGTCAGAGATTGAGATCCAAACTTGGATTTGCTGCTATAAATGATGAAATGTGAGATGATCACATTGCAGGTGAACTATTGATTAGCAGTGTAAATCAATAATTTCTTATGCTGATATACAATATCGATTCTTTGGCAAAAAATGTGCTATTTTGCTGTTATTACATAGAAATGTTCCCACCTCACGGCATTAACAAGAATATCTTGTGTGGTCTACATTCCCAAAATTTACACATGGTGGTCGATGCTGCAAAAATACTATAATCTGGTTTGACAATAATCATGAATATATTTTCCAAATGGATTGTGTTGATTCTGTTTTTCAGATCTACTGTAAAAAAAACATAGCCTCTGACCTATAATGGGCGTTCCGTTTGCAGTACTGGGCAGCAGGTCATTCATGATGAGCAAAAAGACAGTGTAGCCCAAAATTAGGGTCATTTTGAAGGAGGCCCGGTCCACACTGTGGGGTGGCAGGTAAAATGAAAGGATGTCGATAAGCATGAGGAAGGAACTCGGGATGAGTAAGTTGACCACATAGAGTACCGGGCGCCGCTTTATCACCACCTGATCCACAACGAAGAGAATAAATTAGAAAACAATGCAAGAAATGTTTATACTTAATAGATGGAGAAGCACATTTTCTCACCCAAAAAGTAATGATGTCCCATTCGTCTATCCCGAACTTCAGGATGGAAGTTTCTCCCATGATGTCCACCAGTTCCCACTCTCCACTGGCTTCCAGGTAACGCTTTGAGTTGCCAGACATTTCTTTGAACGTGAGTGCTGGACTCACCCTCACGTCACGGACTGGGGAAAAAAAATTCAATGTTTGGCCAAACAACAACCATGTATATGTGTGTGTATATTTGTTTTTACTGGTGTGCATGTAGGAGCCAAAGGTAAAAGTGCAATTCTGCACGTCAAAAGGGAAACTGAAGATCTCCAGGTTGCAGGCTGAGACGAGACGCAACATTCTGTCCCAACGAATGTGACCTGTGTGGTTGACGTAGACGTATGGACAAGCTTGGGAGACGTCATCATCCACACTGGACGGTGGGTAGGCAAAAAACAAAAATAAATCTGCTCATTTAGGAACATCCATATACACGAATGAAAGCAATAAACACTTAGAGTTCACTTCATTAGGGACACCCACTTAACTCACTCTTTGGTGCATGAATAATAAAAATAGAATTTAGAGACGGCTCTTGGGTAACAGGTATGGATTTTGCTGTTATTAAATGTTGTATTTATTTTGATTTGTAACAAAATATTGTATTCAGTATCCCGAAATGCGAAAGCACCACAAGAACCTGTTGGAATAAAGACCTACAACTCATAGATGATGATATCTGGAGACCAGAGTTTCTTTACTGGAAGAGAAATCCTGGAGACTCCATCACACTTGGAGGGATCCCAAACCAGAAACTCATGATGCCAATACTGCAATAAGGTAAGCAACATGGAATGAATTCACCACAAATACACAAATATTTATTCCTGGAATTACAGCTGTGAGGCAAATATGTTGTCTAGCAGAATTGAAGAAACATATTATAATAATAAATACCATTAGCATATATATATTGATTTATTTTGTAGCATAGTACATATTAGATGTTTTTGCATATTAACAAATCCACAGATATTAAGATGAAAATAAGTATGGTATAATAAGAATGCTACATACCAATCTTAGCCATAGGAATGTTGTCAGTATCTGCGTCTTCTCATTCTTAACAACATAAATAAAATAAAAAAAACAAATTGGCAGACACTGTTTAGGATTTTATGCTATTATAATTATTATTCACAGAATATTTAGCGCTTTGAATGAATTCCTTTTGACAAATCAACCCACTCACCACACCAAGTACCGCATACAGAGTGAAGGAGATGTTAGTAACTGTCGGGTTGCTGAGGTTGACCACAGGCCGGAATGCTTGTAGGTCAAAAACAGCTTGCATGGACTCATGGGATGGTCCACTCTCACCTTCTTTGCACGTCAGTTTGTTGTGACACAGTGATGCTCAAAGCAAAAAAAGAAGACAGCCAAACCAGTGAAAATGACAAAATAGTATCAACACAATAAAAGTATAATGAGACAAGCTTTATAAATAAATGAAGAGGAAATGAAACATGGATCAAAGTCACCATGGGCAAAACAAAATAATATTCATACCAGCCGAGTTGGCAGGTTCACAGATACCTGAATACTCTACTAAACAATAGTCATTATTATTTCCAAACATAGTTCTTACTGTCATTAAAATGCATATATGTAGATCATAACAATTTCTGTATATAAGAGAATTAGATTTAAACTGTAATTACCTGTAAGTAAGAGTAGAGTTGAAATGACGTTGATCTTTTGATACCACCACATGTTGGAAACTTCAGCTTTCTCAAATAGTATTCGAATCTAACTAATGTTATTGGACAAAAACTCCCAGTTGAAGCTATAATGACTGTCCTTGCAACAATGACGACCTGCGAATATCGTACACACTTTTATAATTGCAGTTTCATATCATTGGCTGACAGAAAAAAAATCCCTGGAGATTACTGCAATCCATTGAAGACAGTTTAATGTTCAAATGCCAATTGTAGTTTTCTGGTAGTTAAATCTTTACGTAGACTTCTGCTGTTTTGTGCTAAGAGAAAGATATACGTATATATTTTTCTTTTAGCTCAAAACAGCAGAAGTCTACGTAATGATTTAATTACCAGAAAACTAGAATTGCTCACAGACACAGAATAACAAATAGCCAATGCTTCATTAACATCGAATATTGAGGCGTTACTCAATTGCAATCTACTTTGATACATTTAGAGACTTTCTAACTTTTATGTTTAAACCATTATCTTTGATAGTCACAACACAGAATGTATGTATATATTTTTTTAAAACAACCAACCACACCTTAAGCTTGTTTTTCAACACCTCCGGGAACCATTCGCACATATTATTATTTTAACACCTTTTCCTTAGGGATGTTTAGGCTGGTAAACTACACTCTTGCACTTGTGAGCATGATGCCAAAAAAAAGGTACAATCTTCCTCTCAACTACAATCTTGCTAACTGAATTTGTTTGTGCAGTTTTAAGTTACCCCGTATACTATTGTAAATAATCAATTTTGCAAAAAGGGCCTTTTTAGTCATTTTATTTTCCAGAGAACACCATAATATTACCCAACACACTTAGAGGAAAATATGATCTGACAAAACAAAGGGCAGAATATTTTTTTAAAATCACTTTTCTCAAATGAAACCTAAAATAAAAAATGAGAAAGTCTGAGTAGTATATTCGAGTACATCTGAATGAAGTACCTTCAATCAATTACTAAGATACACAAGGCGATAAATTCAGATGCATGGTAAATACACAAAATGCCATTTTTTTAAGCAATATGAGGCTGGTTATATGAGTCGACCCAAATGACGGTGATGCTGACCAAGCTGACAGATAAGAAGATGATGTAGATGCTGAACAACGTGCGGTCAATGATGAAACCCACTTGGTTCCACTCCTCCGCGCTCTGGCTCACATTCAGCTCCCCTTCCAATTTCTTTCGGATGACTCGGAGGTCTCTTCCCAGGCTCCTCAGCACCTCTACGGCCTCGTCCTGGTCCAGCGGCCCCTCTGCTCCTTGGACCTCACCCTCGCCAACTCTCTGAGTGGAAGCGGTCATTTCTGTTAAAAAAAAGAAGGCAGGTGAATATGAATCATTTTCCGTATTTTCCGGACTATAAGTTGCATTTTTTCCCCACACTTTGGCATGGCCTGTGACTAATACACAACCAGGTTTTAGTGTATGTTTTCTTTCTCTCTGACAACTGACAGCCTGTCATGTGGTTTTAATAGGCTATAGTTATATTAAAAATTGTTATGTTAACATAGCCTGTCATTCTCAATTTACTACTGTTACTTAAATGGGTTTTTGTTCTTGGTTTCTGATCAAATAAAACATTGCTTTCCCAAAGATGTGACTTATACTCCAGTGTATGTGTGTGTGGTCCTACCTAGTACGCCAGGATTTTGAAGGATTTGCTCCACTATTTTCTTCTTAGGAGGAAGCAGAACCATGCGGCCAATCACGTGAATGAATACCAATCGTATCCAATAAGGAACTTCTGAGTAGTCCTTGGAACTGTGCAGCAGGTTGGTGATAAAAGTCGTCTCCAGAAGACTTACCACCATCAATGCCAGGGAGAGTGATAGGAACACATCTGCCATGAACACAAATAGTTACTTGTGAAAAATACTATGAGTGCTTCACATACAGATATAAATATGTACTTTTTTTCCTACAGAAATTTCCCAGGGCTCCCGGCTGAGCTTTTAGCGCGTCAGCTTCAAATCCAGGTCAGTCCACCTGTGTGGAGTTTCCATGTTCTTGGATCTGCGTGGGTTGTCTCTGGGTACTCCAGTTTCCTCCCACATATCAAGGACATGCATGGTAAGCTGGTTAGATATTCTAAATGGCCCCTAGGTATGAGTGTGAGCGTGAATGGTTGTTTGTCTCCTTGTGCCCTGCGATTGGCTGGCCACCAATTCAGGGTGTCCCCCACCTCTAGACCAAAGTCAGCTGGGTTAGGCTCCAGCACCCCCTGCGACCCTAGTGTTTCCCATTCATTTGTCTGTTGGTGATTTGTCTCACCGGGCATGATTCTCCCTTGTATGTCCCTTTGTTTACGATACTTGTAAACCTACTTATGAGGGGAATTGTGTTTCCGGTGATAGGCAGCATGTCGTTCATGAGCATCAGAAAGACAATGTAGCCCAGGATGAGGGTCATCTTGAACAAGGAGCGGTCCACCTTTTGAGGAGGCAGCAGGAAACTGAAGAGGTCCACGGTGATGAGGAAGCAGGAGGGAATCAACAAGTTGACCACATACAGCATGGGCCTGCGTCGAAGTGAAACCTGTCGGTGAGAAAATCATTGATGTATTTTATAGTTTGTTACTACATGCCTTCACTGGAGACAAAATGCTACTTTTGGCTGGTTGCCTTGTATAATCAGCAGATTCTGTAACATTGTGCTGCAATGTAGAAATAATAGCGTCACTCATTCACCATCTTAAAATAGGATAATTTCTTGATTCATGTGTTAGGTCAGGGGTAGTTATAGTATTAACATTTACAACCTGCTCCTATCTTTAATTCATCCGGATGAGCATTTACAACATAAGACTGTTATTTTATACTTAAAATGAACTATTTTTCACTATACAAAATTGTCACTCACACATGTAGTATATTATTATTTCATTAATTTCACTTGAATTTTACAAAACACACACACACACACGCAAACCCCGAAAAAATATCTAGTGTTTTTCCACTTTAAGTTTACAATCTTTAGAACAAGAACAATCTATTGATTGAGTGGTGTGACTCTTACAAAAAAGCAAAGCTCCTCATAGGTTTGATTATTAGAAGAAAGTATCAGTCTTTGTGATGATTTGATTCCAATCAGCTCCCATTCTCCCAGAGTAGCCATCATTCCCTTGGACCAGTCGAAAATTTTCTGTGTTGAAAACGATCGTCCAATCCGCAAAGCAGAAACTGAAAAGAGAATATTTGTTGTCAATTTATTTGAAATACAAATATTGTTAAACTACTGGCACCCTGTTGAAATCCACACCAAAAATGTAATTAAGGATGGTCAATTCATCACTACTTAATGCTCAATAGCTAGAGTTCTATGACTAACCCAACTTAAAAGATAAAAAATCTACATATATAAATCAAAGGAAAATGTCCCACAATGGGTCTTATTCGTGAATAAATACAGTTTTATTGTAAATGTTGGTGAGTGAATCTGGTAGTTCAAAAATTACAAATCAAGTTGATTTAAAAAAAAAAGAAAAGGTGTGTGTACAAGTTGATACTTACAATCATATATAAAGGAGTTAAAGGTTAAAGTGCAGTTCTGGATGTCAAATGGGAAGGTGTAAATGTCCAGCCGACAAGAGCTAACCACTCGGATAGGTTTCATGTCCAGCACCATGCCGTGGTAGTACACAACTGTGTATGGTGCAAATTCAACTGTATTCTTCTCCATACTAAAAGAAGCAGATGTTTCCCAACACTTCAACTGATCTGTATTGTTTGTACAGTCATTTTTTTATGAAATATGTGCAAAAATTGAGAAAAAAATAAGATCTGTAGGGTTGAGTTATTGCAATGGCTACTCAGCCTCAGATTTTTGGGCGGGCCGAAACAGTATCACAAATGTTGTAAAACGGTGGGAGTCTTTTTTAATAATACTCTTTACACTCCCAATCAAATTAATTTTAATGATGACTTTCATTTTACAGGACCTTTAACTTGAATTATTACAGGTCGTAGTGACTTACAACTCATTGATGATAATATCAGGGATCCACAGCAGTTTTCTTGGGAGTACAAGCCAACGGGTACTGCACTCGTTTGGGTCCCAGGTAATAAATTCATTTTTCCAAAACTGCAATATATATTAGAACCGATTAAGGAGTCATCTGGTAAAAAAAAACTGTTTAAGATGAAATACAATGACGGCAGATCCGTTTTAACCCAAGGTATGGTATCTTTCACAACACATCAACCACAAGACTATGAGAAATATGTGCTCTACCAGCTGTCCACCTTACTATTAACAACTTTTTTTAAAAGTGAGTGTTGACTCACCAAAATTTGGATGACAAATGTTGTTAAGATCTGAGCCTTCTCATCCTAAAAGAATTCAGTAGGGTTTGGTTGAGCTTTGACACCATAAAATGAGACTTATGACCTTATTTCCAAAGAACGTAAATGACTCTTACCACCCCCAGAATGCCAAAAATGACAAAGTCAACCGTGAGCGCTGTAGGGATTGAAACATTCATCACAGGCCGAATGGCCTTGAGTTCAAAGACGGGCCTGAGAGCCTCCAATAGGGCAGGGGTATCAGGACTAGAGCAGTTCTGCAGGATGGAATTGCATGACGCTATATGGAAACCAAAGAATGTAAATTGGCATGATGGTAAGCCAGCAATAATAACAATAATTATTCATTGTCTTGATATAGTGCTTTTCAGGACAAGAGATTCAGTACATTGCATTATCCATTCACTCCTCACCAGGTGGTGGTAAGCTACTATTGTGGCCAAAATGAAAAGAGTAACAAAGCCAATTTGTGCCTTTGGTCCATCGGACAACCACCAATTAACTATCACAGTACTTTTATACATTTGTAATGTGATGAGTCCAGTATTGTATTGTAATATTATATGTAGTACCTAAAAAATGACCATATACCTATGAGAAAAGCATTTAAAAGAGTCTAATGTTGATTAAAAAAAACACATTTAACTACATTTTTAGGGGATTAAGTTTTAAAATGACTGTTCGTATTGTCTGTTAAATGGAAAAAAGTTGTGCAAAAATAGCTTTTCTTCCTGATGTGAAAAAGGTGATAACAAACAACACCCACAAAAATAGACACGATCTTCATGCTCTTACCTTGGTTGAAGAGACAGATGAAGATGAAGAGAACCAAAGAAGGCTTGGCTTTCAGCAGGCAGTGCTAAAAACATGAATATTAGGTCAAAAGTGTTTTTTTAGGGTTTTTCTTTGTAATGGTGATTTGAAGGACGGTGTGTGAAGGGCACCCATAAATAATAATTGAAATAAATATCAGGCAGAACTATCAAGTAATTGTCCATATAATTTTATTATTATTTTTTAACATTGCACATGACGTGGTTAGACAAAATGTTAATGAGGGATATTAAAGGTCCCAATGTTACCATTTTTCTACACCAATTAATTCATTTCGCTCCATTGATATCGCATCTCAGGCACCTACTAAATGGTAAAAATCTCACATTTATGCCGAGGCTACTCAACAGCAAGCATACTGAATGAAAATCTGAAAACTAAGTGTTCTGATAAAAGAAATTGTAAACAAAAAAGCCAACAATGATAATTCTTTCATCCATGAAAAAAATTCTCACCCCTAAAATCATTTTCGGTTAATGACTCTGGTGTCATGGACATAATCTGAAAAATATAATTACTAAAACAGTGTTTTGTCCTTGTTTGATGTATTTTAAAAACAAAATGACTCTAATTTGTGGCTCAATGAAGTCAGGTAATTCAGGTAAATTACCCTCTGAGATTACAATGCGACCTTAAACAGAATAATTTGATAATCAATCCCATACACACATTTGTCTGCCATCTATGCCTTTAAAACTAGACCCACAAGATCACTATGGTGATGAAGCTGTCAGATAAGAAGAGAAATCAACACAGACAGTTTTGAGACTAAAAAGATAGACCACATAATTTTAAGTGACAACTAGGATTTGGACCACATGATCTTGATAGTGATGAAGCTGACAGATAAGAAAAGCAGGTAGATGCCAAATAGCAGGCGGTCTATGATGAAACCCACCTGGATCCATCCCTTTGACCCTTGGGTGCTGCTCAGCTGTTCCTCCACCTGCAGGCGTAAAACCTTCAGGTCCTCACTCAAGCTCCTCAGCTCACGTAGGGCATTCTTCTCCCCTGCTGGTCTGATCTCCTCATGAAGGTCCCCATCAGTTCCAAGGTGAGCAGACACGCTACTGCCTTTTGTGCGGGATTCTTAAGAGCGATTCCATATCTTGAGTATTTCCAGAAAAGTTCAATTCTAAAGTACAGTATTTATGGAAGCTTTGCATACCTGAGTCAATGGTTTCTTTCCAAGGCAGACCAACAAGACGACCCAGAATGTGCAGAACAAGCACTTTGATCCAGCGAGGAACAGGACGGACATTTTTGGAGGTGAGAAGCAATTTGGTGATGAGAATCGTCTCAAGAAGACTGGCCACCATTAGAGCCAGACACAAGGACAAGAAGACATCTGGCACAAAAGATTCAGGTCTGAATAGAAATCAACAATTGTAAGAGATAATAAGCGGCTTTTTGTGGCTGAAAGCGTTTGCTTGGCATTTAAATTGCGCTGATAGGAAAATGTGTACGGCCTTGACCACATTGTTTATTTCTCATGCAAATCATCAATGCTACCATGGTAGCAGCACTTCTGCACACTTTTTGCACCTTCAGGCATTTGTTTATAAAATCATTTGGTGCGTGACTATTATTGATTCAATTTCACACCAACTATGGAAGTGCCGGACATGAATATGCATTCATTTGTCCAAGATAGTTCAAAACACTAGTGAGACCTGCTCATGTTAAGTTCTCCTGGTTTGGAACTTGAAAAAAGCTCTTTTCCTGTGACTTGAATTTTGATTTATAACAAAAAATGAGGAGCCTTTGAGGTACAAAAGTTCTTGGTTGTTTCTTTTCACTCTCAATTATCTTTAACATAATTGCAAAGCAGACTATCTTGTAAATCGTGCTCATTTTATTACATATATATTTGAAAGCAAAAGTGGTGATAAAAAAGATGATAAATGTAAAACTATGACTGCATGACAACTTTGTGTTAGAGAGAATAACTATCTAAATGACTAATGAAGGCTGCTCGAATGAGAGATTAATCATTTAAGAAAACCAAAAGTCTGCTAATACATGGTA
Source organism: Stigmatopora nigra (assembly GCF_051989575.1). NCBI lineage: Eukaryota > Metazoa > Chordata > Actinopteri > Syngnathiformes > Syngnathidae > Stigmatopora > Stigmatopora nigra. The sequence continues at coordinate 9,420,286 of NC_135512.1, forward strand.
AAAAAAAATCATTTTCTGAATAGCCAACACGATATAAACGACCACAATAAGAGTACACTAAACTCCCATGTGGCATATTGAATTTGTTTCACTCTATAAAATTATCCACATTGAACAGGGCACTAGTATTGTCTAGTCCAGTCAGGATTTATCGTGTTATACTCTAATTTAATAAATGTTAGTACCTGTCACTCTGCCTTATTCAGAAACAATAAATGTCACGGTTACCAAACATGGTGAGAAAATGCATCTTGGCCAGAGGATGAACATGATTATTTTTGTATGGCCATTGTTCAATAAATGCCCTCAAAATCGTTTAAAATATGCCACAACTCAAACAAAAAATGATTGTTTCCAGCCCCAGCCTTGGCCATTGTCATGGGAACCATCCAGTGTTCATTGTTTGGGGAAAAAACAACCATAACAAGGTGAAATTGTATATCAGTGACTGCCACATTTATAAATGGACTCCAATTCACCTGAATAGCTAAAAATATGATAGGCTGCCAAGAAACAGGGACTGTACGATTATTAGAATTTAGTAAGATGAACTAAAGATGTTTTTTTTTGACCATGTATGCAACAGTGTGTTGTCTCCCTCTAATGAACAGTGGACATTAAAGCCATAATGAACTTGCTTTTATAGTTGGTCCAAATGTTAAATATGACATAAAAGGCAATTAATCTTACTGATGATGGGGATGGTGTTTCCCGTTATAGGCAGCAGGTCATTCATGATGAGAAGGAAGACAGTGTAACCCAAGATGAGGGTCACCTTGAAGGCAGAGCGGTCCACACTTTGTGGAGGAAGCAGAAAGCTAAAAAGGTCCACTGTAATGAGGAAGCTGCTGGGGAGAAGTAAGTTCACTACGTATAAGGTAGATCGTCGACGTATTTGGATCTAGAAAAAAAGAAAAATTGACTGTTAGTTTTGTTTCTGTTTGTACCAAGATGTTCTAAATAATGGTACATTTAGATGTGATTTGCTCGTGTGCAATGCAATCAGACATACGTGAAATTGAAGCATGTCCAATTGGTTACTCTCACTCTCAATTTGGTCAGAGGGCTTTACGGCAGTGATCCTGAGCAGCTCCCACTCCCCTAATGTGGTCATCACACTCTTGGATTTGGCTGTCAGGACATCATCGGACATCGATGAGAAAACCTTCATGTCGCTTGCTGAACAGAGGAAAATGTTCAGTTGTAGAGGGTAAGAACGAGATCAATTCACAGTAGTGAAATTCCAACATTTGGATTATTATTTTAAGTCTGCATATGTCAGAAAATCGAACCTTACAACTGGTAAAGAGGCCGCAATAAGACTAAAAGTATTTATAAAGTTTTGGGGAAAAGATGCCTTATAAATTCACCAAAAAGAAAGCGAGGAGCAAATGGTTCAAAACATGAATAAATTGGGCAGCAGTTTTTTATGTTTCTGATATGAAATTCACTTCCAATTTGTGTTCTTTTGTCCAAGTATACAACGGCAGGCAAAGGTCCTAGTACGTGGTACTCTAATTTGCCAGATCAAAATGTGCATTAAATATAATTAGTAACCTCAAATATCAAAATATACTCTCCTCTGGGGTGAATGGTCATATAAACAACTGAATTGAATTGAATGACTCCCACCTTCTGCCCACTCGTGAGTCTCATTCAACTCTAATAGGTATAATACGTGTATATATTTCTATGTATTGAGTTGTTGTCTAGACATGAAAGGTCAATTCATACAGTCAATACTATAATTAACTTCATAGTATTTTTCACAGACACCAACAATTATTGTGAGAAATTAGTTGCAATGTTGATTACCGAAACTCATTTGAGATGTGTACGTAAGAGTGCACTCCTGTGTGTCAAAAGGGAAGGTGTAGATGTCGAGGTTGCACGAACTGACGACTCTGGACGGTTTTGCGTCTTGTATTAATCCATTGCTGTGCAGTTTCAAATATGGGACAATTGGAGCTTTGTCTTGATCCATACTGCAACACACCAATACATACATGCTTCAAGACACTGATTTTTTTAAATCTTGTGAATAAATCCTGAAACCAACAGAAAACAAATATTAGGCTCATAATTCTATCATTTATTTATTTTTTACGACACAATTTCACAATAAAACACTAAGTATGCCCTGAAATTGGCTGGCCACCAACTCAGGGTGTCCCCTGCCTTGTGCCCAGAGTTGGCTGACATTGGCTCCAGGATTCCGGGCGACCCTTATGGAAAATGAATGGAAAAAATGTATTCAAAAATCCATTAAAAGCAGCATTTCAGTTGTTATAATTATTATTACAATATGTATTGCCATTTTCTTTCTTGCCATGATTTATGTGTTGAGACAATGGAAAAACAAGTATCCAAGACTTGCATTGTAAAATCCAATAGCTAGCTGACTTAAATTCCAGAATGAATGTCACCAGATTATGAAAAACATGCACATTTTACTGCCATTTAGAAAAAGTAGCACTTATCCACATGTTGGAAAAAATGCAAATGACTCAATGCTTTGCTTTACAGTACTTTCTTTGAGTTGTACTGACTCGCTATAGTGAACAACCACACAGTCTCCCTCGGACTGCACATTCACAGAAGAAATGGGCACTGAGCATGCACCACAATTACGTTCTGTCTCCCGTGTAATCGCCAAGGTCATCCATCCTTCATCTCTCTATGAAATACAATTTGTTGGTTATTCCCCTCTTAACCAATTGGATACAGAAGATGTTTGTTAATTGCTCTAATGCTCACATCCTCTAATCATCCCACAGAGCTGTGTCTTATTGAACTCTGCTACTTCTACTAGCTTGACCCCCCCAGAGCTACTCTAAGAGCAGACCTCCACTTCTATAAGTTGTCCTCTACATGCCCCCTAATCTGCAGATCACAATATTATCTGCAAACATCAAAACGCTGTGGATGTGGTGGGAGAATACAAGTAGATTAGGCAAAATTCTTTCTAAAGGTTTTCTGACCCTGCTGAGATAATCCTCAAGAAAAGTTACCATTGAGATTTTTTGCTCAAGAAGCTGAGACCTTTTGGTATGAACAAATATATTCTCTTGATCTTCTACCACATCTCCACTAAGAGTATACTGACTTTTTAATTCATATTCTGGATTCACTATTAAAGATTTACTTCAGACCACTAAAGTTTACTTAGAAAAAATCAGTCACAATATTAGAGCTTTGTCTGCTTTCTGTAATCAGCAAATAGTTCCTACTGCTCACCAGATCGTACTTGATACCTTGCAGACATTTTATACACTATAGCTCCCTTTAGGACGCCCAAATGTGGAACTTTGAGTTGCTACAATCAGCGAACCATATCCAACATAGGGGAATGTCTGCCAGTCAAAAGACTTCAGCAAAGCCAGCGCTCATATTTCATCTTTCATCACTTCTCCAATCAGTCTCATCCTCCTCCTCATTCTCCAAACACAATGATTGCTTTGTTATAAATGAAGTCGCAGTCCTCATCATCTCTACATTCAATCAGTGTCAACTACCGTCATTGTTGAGGAAGTATTTAGACGAGAACTATCAATAACTTTCACAAGGCACTTTGCCTGTTGCTTGAGCTTTCATACGTCTGTGTTACTATCCTAAACACATGAAAAGCAAATTTTGTTACACACGGAAAGTGTTGCATAGTATAGTGGGTTTTCTCTGGGTATTCTGGCAATTTTGATAAGAGTTTGTTGGCTCTCATACTAGGCAACACAGTCTTGGGTGGTGGGTTTTTATCCAAGTGTTGCATAGTATGAGAGCCAACAAACTCCTCAAAATTGCCAGAATACCTGGAGAAAACCCACACAGGCCCAGAGAGAACATGCAAACTCCACACAGTGAGGACCGACTGGGGATCGAATCCTCAACCCAGAACAGTTAGTCCAACACGCTAAACACTTGCCCGGTCACTTTTATGATAAATTAGCTCAATTTAGACAATTTTATTATGTGGACTAATCCAATAGTTAACCTCGAATGCAATACTTTGGGAAGGGATATCCACTCACAATTCACGGATGATAAGATCTGGGACCCAAAATTTCTCTCGGGGAAGAGAAATCATGTCGGTACCACACTGGACAGGGTCCCAACTGACGAGCTCATTCTGCCATATCTGTAGCAAAACCATGGCCATAACTGCATTTAACTGCAAAAACATCATTGTTGTTCCACCATCAAACCAAAATGAGGATTCATTACTTACAAAATGTTGCCAAAGGTAAGTTGTCAGGAGTTGAGCCTTCTCATTCTAAAGACAAGACACTTTAATTAAATCAGTCCATTACATTTCATTTTAATTATAGATTAATTACACTTGTTTTGATACTTTCATTTAATGTCACTTAATTTTGATCATTTCAAATTGTGTATGCCATATACATCTTTTGTACAGGATTTTTTTATAGTATGTTTTTTGTAAAACCGATCTTGTTTCACCCATTTCAGCGCTAATCCTTTTGTTCCACTATATCACCATAATTAATGAAGAAATCACATTTTTCGTATAGTCATAATGTAAGAAGGTCGAAGGTCAAACCTGTAATTCATCCAATTTTAGCAAGTAGTGTTAATGTGCGAATGGTTTCAATAATAGGCTGAACATACCACTCCTAATATTCCATAGACCATGAAGTAAAAGCTGATGTTGGTAGTTGTTGTCAATTTTGTGACTGGTCGTATGACGCTCATCCTAAAGATGGGCTTCAGGGCCTCCAGCAGTGCGACTTGGTTTGGTTGAGAGCAGTTGACCCTGATGGCCCTGCATGAAGCTGATAAGTAAAGAACAATAGGTCCATATATAAACTCTTTCAAAAGTTAAATTCAGTTAGCACGCTGTATGCCAGATAGACATTGTTTAAAAGCTATTTTGGTATTGACAAACATACCTGGAAGAAAAACAAACAGCAAAATCAGCATTGGCTTCATTTCAAGAACAGCCAACTGGAATTCAAGTGCTATCAGTAACAAGTTGATCAAACCAGCCAGGGGTGTACAATTTGAGAAGATACTTTACCTTAAGTGAAGGGTTCTTAGAAGTCATGATGACAAATCTTGCCATGTGTGTTCGGATTGTATATAAAGTGGTGCTGCAACTGAAACATGACGTTGGGATTTTTAAACATGAAAATTAGGTGGTTAAAGCAAAGATGCCACTTTGTCCCTGTATAGGGATGTATCCAAAACAAAATAAACCGTAACGCCGGTGTATGCTTGAGTTTGACACCCATTGTCACGTATCCTGGTCACAAACAAATTATAAGGGTTGTTGCCTTTTGAACAAGGAGCATATGCTTGAGGGAAAATAGGTAGCCGAGATCCTGACTTTAAAGTCAGAATTTTGAATTTATTCATCCAATTGTGACTTTATTCTCAGAATTCTGACTTTAGGGTTAGAATGTTGGCTACATTTTTTTCCTTCTGTGGTCCTAATCATCTCTTCTGTTTGGTTGAACCTTATTTTTCATTCATTTTATTTTAATCTGTCATATTTTGTAAACCATGTACCATTTACCATGGTTTCTCCCCTTTTCTCTACAAGAGACACAACAATAATAGTATAATAATATGAATAAATAAAATAAATAAACTAATATAATAAAAAAACAGTCCACATATTTTTGCATGAAGTAAAAAAACTGCTTCAGCAATATCTGACAAATATGTGTTCAACATTGCTATTTAATATTGCATAAAAATTGCACATTTTAAATAATGTTTCTCGCTCTTAGACCATTGGATCATTCTTTGCATATGAAAAAAAAGATAGCTTTTATTTTTCGGCCTCAAAAAATGCCTGTCTATTTACTTCCTGTGATTTCCGGATATGGCAGAATTGACTGTTGTCATTTTATTTTCGGGTTAAACTTTGCTGGGACAAAGTAAAATATTCCTGTTTATTTTCAGTTTCCCAAAATCTTAATGGTATTTTCTTTTCAGGCCAAGCCATGGAAAGCTCGGATACATACCTCATACGACCCAACTATCAGCACAAGTAAGTTGTTTAAAATGTGGAGCCTGTATTCTCACGTTAGCTCTTAGATGTAGCCTAGCAAACACTCCCGTTGCTTAGCTACAGTCAACCAATGTATTAATCTTCATTGAGGATAAGCGATTCCCAAAATCAATGAATTTATGAATATACGACTGGGATTTTAATATTATCAGAACCCCTCTACATTAAAGACTTGAAACAACATGTGATCTCTGTTGTTCACATATGTTGGTTAAAATGACTTTCTCAGACGACTTTATAATAAACGTAGTTAACTAGATTCAACTATGTGTAAGTTTATGATGAATTGATTTAAACTGATTTTCAGTATGGCTGCAGATTCGCAGTCATTTACTAACTAATCCATAAATCTTGACATTTCCACCCATTTTCACTACTACTTTTTGCAAGCCACACCCCCCTCCCCAAAAAACAATAACAACAAAATAAATAAAGAAAATTCAATAATTATATACTGTAATAGTATTTAAAAAAATACGAGAAATTAAAGGAAAAGGGTGCTCCGTATTATAATTATAATGTAATATTATATTTTTTTTGCATCTAATTGATAGTAAAAAAAACATGTTTTGAGAAACAAGTGATATTTTAATAATTGCGCTTTGGACTGAGGTAAACTTTTAATTTTTTTCTGACCATTATCGCACATTCTAGATTCAAGCCTGCAGTTGTGAAGGAGTGCATTCGTGAAACTGTTAAGGCTCTTCTGACTGAAGTAGACTACGACCCAGATGAAGTTTCAGAGCTGACCTCCAAAGTAGCCGACTCTGTGAAGAATAAAGTCAAGAGTGAGTGATGCTAGACTAATAAACAAACATGTCTGCACGCCTTAACAATATTTTTTTGACCGGCAACTTAATGTTTACACTATTTCTGATCATTTTTTTCTTATTTCTCAGAGTTAGGGTTTGACAGGTACAAGTTCATTGTGCAGGTGACAATTGGAGAACAGCGTGGACAAGGAGTCAAGTGAGTGACTTCTCATTCAAATTAGTATTTTAATATTATGTTGAAAACGTGTTTGAAAAATGTCTACCTTTTTAACCTAGTGTAATTTCTCCAACGTCATTCAAAAGTCTGCAGTTTATTTGTATACCAAATATTGATGACTTTATGTGCCGTCAGGATGTCTTCAAGGTGTTTATGGGATGCTGATACAGACAACTATGCAGAAGATGTTTTTATGAATGCAAGTACTTTTCTTGTTGTTGTCATATTTCTCATTTCCTGGATTTAGGTTTGTCTTTTTTCATCCTTAATATTTTTGTCACTTTTACAGGACAGCTTGTTCTGTGCAGTGGCTGTGTTTGGAAGCTATTTCTATTAAGGTGCACGTGGAAGGGGAATGATATCTAATGAGGTGGAAATTTGGGAACCTCATGGTTTCGGTGACTCGCCATCATTCCAATTGCTTCTTCATGACTTCAATTCATATTTTATTCAAAATGGACGACATGCAACCTACTGAAGCAATAGAAGGAGAGCCCTTGTCAGGTGATCGTGTTTTTTTCCATTTGTTTTTAAGTCTGCAGAAATCATTTTGCATTCAAATAAAATAAGAAGTTATATAAAAGTTGAAATATTAATTTATTTTTTTAGTTTTTGCATGGTTGAAAAGATAGGCTCTTAAAATTGCCTGACAATGTTTTACAGAAGCCTTCATATGTGCTTGTTTATTCCATTTGTGTCACACTAATAAAGATGTCCACTTCATTTAGGCTTTCATCTTTGTGTATGCATTTGGATGGGCACTTTGCTTTGTTGTTCCATAAAACATATTTCCATACCCCATAAATAATTCCAACCTCTGACAATTTCTATAATTTTCTGTTATAACTAATTGGGTGTTTGGGACAGCAACTTCACTTTGATATATTGGACAAAGTCACATTTGGCCAGTCACTTAGAGGACAATCAAATAATCTTACTCTTTCTGTTTCGCCAAACAGAATGTATTGAAATTAAGTCCAACTCCATAAAAGCGATAATTCAGACTTACTTCAGGCAGAAATCTATGACTTCTCGCTACCACATCATTGCTCAAAGTGTTAACTCAAGTGAATTAACTGTATACACAACATATAAATAAAAATAAAACATGAATGTATTTTTTCACCTTAATCATTTGTACATTTTTTAATAATTAGCCCCAAGATTTCTGCAGTTTTGATATCTTAACTGAAGTTCTGAAAATTATTAAGACTTTGGGTGTCTATTTCAGTTCACATTTTTTTTTCCAGAATTTCAGAACCATGGATAGCGCCTTTCCCTCCTGTGTTTAACATTGGCACCCACAATCAACTGTGTATGTGTCAGCTATGTAAATCTTGACAAGAACAGTGAGAAATGTGGTGTACAATTTCCATACATTTTATGGTGGACCATCAGGGCCTGCAAGGCCTTCTCTGCTGGCCTAAAAAAATATCTGAATCACAGACAGATGTTAATTATATTTTGTTCATGAATACTTATTAAATAATTCCAAATTGTATATCAGCTTTCTTTAATTGCTTTCACCTGTTGCTTTAACCAATCAAATTTCGAGTTGACACCAAGGCCTTTTTTGCAGGTGTAGGGATACGTCATCCCTTTCACAAACTATGACTGCTAGCTATAGAGTGGACTAACCAGAGGTACCAATCTGTATCTGTAGCGTGCTGAACAAGCACTATATTGTTGTGTTTATTTAATAGCAGTTTTGTCCACCCACAGTGGCTGAAGGAGGAGAAGAAATGGATATGGTTGCAAACATTTTTCGGACCTAAATTGAATAAAAACAGAAATACTACAGCACACGTTCGACTTCCACCATTCGCCTTTGTGTACTAATAGAAAGGATTTTGGTGAGTAAAATGTGGCTACATTCCTAAATAATATTTCAATTGCATGAGGTTATTATTGATGCTATTTAATGTGTTGCATATACATGTATATACACATACGCATGTGTGTCTTATTAAGGCAATCAGCTATTTTGTTTGCATCCATCCAGATGAGTCTAAATGAAGGCTGTCTGTCCTCTTGTGGATTCAGTTGTGCACATGCATTGATTAGACCAGATTTTCCACTCCTTATGTCCTTGCAGTGCGGTAATTACTAACTGCTGTTTCCGAAAGTGCTTGTCACTTCATATGTCAAGTTGCTTCCAGAATTTCCACACTTTTCCCCTCTTTGTCACTTGGCTGAAAGGCTTTGCATTATAATAGACAACTATTTTAGTGAACAAAAACTCAAAATTATATTTGGAAAATGTAAAAGCTCGATTTTTGAATACTTTATTTGACTGTATACTCTATAATATAACACAGCTGATGTAATGTTTGACATTTAGCATCTTGATTGGTGCTACTGGATACAACAATTTCTTTGGGAATACCTGACATAACGAACATTGTTATTTTTCTGATTGTATAAAAGCAATAGAAACACACAACTACACTATTATGGTTACGAGTACATTGCCCCATCAAGTGCATTGTGCAAATATTGATGAATAGAATAATTCTATATCAAAGGTACACTTATCTACCACTTTCATCTGATTAAATCAGGATCTTGTGATGATTAGAGATGTATCAGAGAGATGTATACTCTTTATGTATCTTTGACGCAAAATTTAATCAACCTAAATCAATATAGAATTCATTTTAGTAATATAGAGTATTGATTGAAGTGATCCACTCATTCATCTGACCCAGAAAAAAAGTCCCTTAGTTATTTCACTCTTATAATTTGTATAATTTAAGGTTGTGGTATATATATATGCTCAATCAATTCAATTGTAAATGTCATTATTATTTTAAATCAAGCATTCTGACATCTCCACAATGCACAAAAACATACCTGTGTGCATGAAAAGTATACTGCGTGTGCATGCATGTATGTGACTAGTTTTATGTGCAGTCATTTCTTAATGCTGTGTATCAATAGGTGACAAACTCATTTTTGGCAAGCCCTCCTCCCATTATCCTGGCTCCCCTGAGACCTCCCACCAGCGGCGGTATTCTTTGTGTCCACAGGTGCGTTACGACTTTTAATCTTCATCACCCGACTTCCATCTGCTCACAAATTTGAATTCCATTATCAGCCCCTTTACGGTCATTACCAGTAAGCAGTGTGTATATATGCATCATATACAACCATTTATCTATTTCCTCTGTGCCAGATTGTATTATATTACATTGCATTTGAATTTGAAGCTGCAATTGCCTTTTGCACATTCGGTCTAACATGAAATTTGAAATTGGAATGGAGGGACTTTATTGTTTTATTTTAATTAGAATCAGTATCGTCCACCTTTGTGTTCAGGATAAAACCCTACATGGCATTGTATTGGATTTTCAAATTAAATGGAACATGGTGGACAAGATATGCAGTGCATGTTCCTCTCTGTAATTGCAGACAGACTGAATCAGAATGATTGAGGTCAAGTTTTTAACATTTTATTTAAGTTCCTTTTGGTCTGTGTTGGAAACACAATAGTCAAACTTAATTGGACATGTTTTCCCTCATAGCTCAAAACCACCAAATGATTTTTTGCTGGTTTCTCTTCCCGGGAATTCTTTTTTTAAAACTATTCGTAAACGTACAATTTTATTAACGGGTATATTGACCATAGCCCCAAAACAGGACTCAGAACTACAGTTTCCATTAGTTCACATTTAAAGCCACAGTGAGCTGTTTACTTGGTTCGATCAATGTAAAATATTGCATTTGTTTCTTTTACAAGGTGTATTGGTACAGCAAAAATGATCTGTATACATTGCCTTTAAGGTCACAGTTTGGGTTACATTCACTACAGAATCGTAAATATTATAATTGGACATAAACCTGCTTATCTATTTATTAAACAACATATTGACTGACATTCAAAATCAACCCCCAAAACTGCAGAAAACTCTAAAAATGAAACAATTTCAAATAGAAAACATAACCTAGTAACAGTGAAAAGAATACCTAATATTGTATATATAGTCTATATTTTCTTTTTTTAACCATGATATTATGGGGCATGCATGACTCAGTATATATTTACTAATTAGCTAATATAATAATTTGAAATCCCTAATCTTATTGTTTTGGCATCCCTTAATATGCCAGTGGAGAAATTTAAATATCAGCAAATATTATATCAGCAAATTTGTGCTGCTCTTAAATTTTACTTTAAAAATATTCAGTAAAGAATATAGCATTTTCCTACATCACACCTGGAAATTCCATATTGTCTGTTATAAAATATAATATTGAGGTGTATAATATATGGCACTTCTTTTCAATTACATTCTGTACAGACAGACATACCTTTTGTCAATGGAACACGAATGATAAGTGAAGCTACAATATATTCCACAGCAACACTGAGCAAAAATAAACAGCAAGAATAGGAAAGCAAATGGAAGAAAAGCTAATTTGCTCAACATTGACTTGATTACGCATTAAATACATTTAAGGCGTTAGCGTGACTGCATTTCAAACACAAGTTCACGACCCAAAGACGGCAATTAATAGCATAACTATAGACATGCATACATCATTTCATAATCGTTTTCTTGTGTTATATTCAGACAGCCATAACATGTTGTTTATTGTGCATAACTTGTGTAATTGGTTATCGTTGTCAAAAGACAGCCTTATATCCCACTTGCATGATGAATTTAACCTTTTTAGATTAGTTGTATTCTCTCCAATGAAAATATGCTCTATATACAGCAGAACCTTGTTAATATTCAATGAGCCTGGTATGATTTAATCTCGGAAATCTGGTGGCGATTGTTCTCATCCATGTCAAGGTTTTCTGCCCTTCGGGATGAATGGGAGGCTTCATTTTAAGTGCACACATTACAATACTTTATCTTATTACCACACGTAGGAATGGAAATGAGAACACTTCAGTGTGATGACATTCATTAGTGTAATATTCTTTATCGTAACTCCTTTTGAGTGTGTGTGTGAGAGAGAGAGAGAGAGAGAGAGAGAGAGAGAGAGAGAGAGAGAGAGAGAGAGAGAGAGAAAATAGATGCAGTTGTTCAGAATGGAAATCCTTAAAACCTGACCGTAGTCTCTTCTTTTACTGCCTGCTCTACATCCACTGCCTCATCATCTGCAACATTAGCTCCAGTGCTAAGTGGAGCTTCATTTAGGGTGCTCCGGAGCGTCACTCTAGTGACACTTAAAGAGTATTTTCGAGGGATGGCGTGTGATCGGTGACACATGACCTCTGTGAACATTTCTCGAAAGCGTGTAGACATAAGGTTGTATAAGATAGGGTTAACTGCTGAACTAAGGTAGAAGAACACTCCAGATAAGATGTGAACATACTCGAAGAGCTGTTGTAGGTTGCTGGTCCAATCAGTGATGAAACTCCACACAAGGCGGTCGGTGTGAAACGGGGCCCAGCAGATCCCAAAAACCACCACTAAAACAACTGCAAACCAGCAGAAAAAAAGACATGCATTATAATATAAAACACCAGATCCTACCTCTACTTGTAGTGAGAAATAAACAACATATTAAGAATTTTGGTAAACACCAATGCGGGTGATTGGGGGATTCTCAGAAAATATACAAAATTACTTACTGACTGATTACATGAAACAGATTCAAAGAAGTTCATTTTCATTTTGTTAACACTTATTTGTACACATTCAATCTTAATGTAAATGTACAAATTAATCCATTCATATTCCATAGCATTTATCCTTAGAAGGGTTGTAGGGGGGGGGGGGGTGCTGGAGCCTATCTCACCCAACTATTAGCAGCAGGCGGAGGACAACCCAAATCAGTGGCCAGCCAATCGCAAGGCTCTAGGAGAAGGACACCCATTCCCACTCAGACCTAGGGGCAATTTAGAGTGTTCAACCAGCCAAACCTGCATGTTTTGAGGATGTGGGAGGAAACTGGAGTACCCGGAGAAAACCCACACAAGCCCGGGAGAACATGCAAACTCCACACAGGAAGGTGGGAAGCCATTGGAGATTGAACCCTCAATTCCAGGACTGTGAGGCAGACATTTTAACCACTTGCCTCAATGGGCCGCCAATTTAACAAGGAGAAAGTGGAATAATCATGCAATACTTACACAGCATCTTGGTGACCTGCCGCCGTCGAGCCTTTTGTTGTTGAGTGCGGACACTACAGAAGCTGTTCCGACCGGGGCCTGAGTTTGTTTCCAGTGCTTGGTGCATTCTCTCTCGTTTTAACTGGAGACCAATGAGTGTGTAAAGAACACTAATGATGAGCATGGGCAGGAAGAAAAATAGCCAGGTGGTCACTTGGATGATCAAGTTATAAATCCACATTGGCTTCACCACTGTACAAATAACCGAGTCGGGGATCTCCTGTTGTCCATCTGTGGAATTACAGCGAAGGTAGTCAATCCCATGCAGACTTGTGTTGGGAAGAGCACACAACACGGATACACCCCAGACGGTGAAGATAACCCTCTTGGCATGGGATGGCGTCACGACATATTTTGCACGTAGTGGGTGCACCACAGCGATGTAGCGCTCCACACTTAGTGAGGTCACATTGAGGATAGATGCCAAGCAGACCGTCTCGAACAAGAAAGTCTTGAAGTAGCAACCTCCTAAGCCAAATAGGAATGGGTAGTTCTGCCATAGTTCGTACAGCTCCAGTGGCATGCCCAATAGTAGTACCAGCAGGTCTGAAACGGCCAGGCTGAACAGGTAGTAATTTGTTGCTGTCCACATTACGTTGTTGCGTGCGATGACAGTGCAAGTCAGTATATTGCCAAATACCCCAACTAAAAATATGATCAAGTAAGTGATAAAGATGGGAAGCAACATGGGTGATCGACGGGGTCCTAAATATTTCTCCAGAAATTGGTCCAATGTTATGCTCATGTTTGCCTCAAGCATGTCACAGCCATTAATGTCACTGCCATTCAACTCAGGAATCATCTTGTTCAGATGGTGAGGCTACCTAGGGACAATGAAGTAAAAGAGCAACCATTAATAAAAGTAATTCATAGAAAAACAATTATGACAACCTTCTCCTATAGGACTAGACATGTTTGATTAGAGTTTTTAACAATTTGCCTTTAACCCAAGGGTGGCGGACAAGTAGACACACAAAGAGCCACACCATGCGTCAGAAGCACCATAAAAAATCCAATCTGGCAAATTATTTTTTTTAAATACAGTTTATTATATGTTTTTAATGGGCCCTGATGAATTTGAGTGTGTTTTAAGAGAGAATAAAAATAAGAGAACTGCGGTAAAGAGCCACGGTATAAACAGAATATGATAAGAATCAAAGAGCCGCATTCATTTTAGCCTCTGTTCTAACCCATTGACTCTAATCTGGGCTAAAAGAGGAAAATCTTGGTTCGAAAAAAGAGTGTTTTTCTTTTTCTTTTTGCACAAACATGTTAGTGTAATCACTCATTCTGACTTAAGTACATTATTATGTAGGACACATTGGAAAGGCAATAAGATGTTTGGGCGAGTGGGAATTATTCCAATAATGAATCCCCTGTGGTTGGGTTGGTTTTGACGCTCACTTTCAGGAAGTGACTCGAGATATGTTAATTGACAGTCTGATCATGCAGCCTTCTCCAATTAGGAGAATCGGTCAGCCAATTCTGTTGCCCGAACATACAAATCTAGATTTAAGCATGAAATGGTCTCTGATTGGCAATTTAATTGTATCTTTGGGCTATTGGGCAAGCCGCTCTAAGCAATGTTTAAAACGGTCACAAAGTGTTTTTTAATGATGTTATTGTGCTGTGCCGTGCATTGGGTTATTACTAAACAACAGTGGCCCCGCTGTGCTTTGCTGAAGGGCAAAGGATCACTAATCATGCTTCATACTGGTCATTTAGACTAGTGTTTTTTTCCCCTTCTCTATTTTAAAGGTAGAATTTCTAGAGATAAATCAGTAAGCTTTAGCATTAATGCTGTTTGGAATTGTATTGAACTTTTGGTCATGAAATAACTCTCAGTAATGTTTTAAATAACTTTTCAATGAACCTTTCCAATTTGAAATGAACATTTTCCCCAGGAGTTGACCACTACACCATCCAGTCTTTTTCTCCTGGTGAGCCTATTGAAGACTAAATTGTCCATTTGTGAAATGTGAGTGTGAATGATTGCTTGTCGACGGGTGCCCTTTAATTGGCTATCATGCATTTAAGGTCTACATAGGGGGCATGGATTATAAATAGATGAAGGAATAGATTATATTTTCTCAATGAGAGCTAGCAAATGTAGCACACTTCAAGAAAAACAGCAATTTCTTGGCCTATTTAGTTACTCAATTGTATAATGTTGATCTTTAAAAGCAATATATATAAAGTCAGTACTTTGAGAACTTTTTTCAAGAACACCATGAATACACAAAAAGCAGCAAAATGTCCTTTCATTCAATGTGGACAACCATTATAACACCGGTGGTTTTTATGCCTAAGCATGACACATTTTAAACTCTCAGAGACCAATAACTTTATGATCTATTACTATAAGTGCTATCATCTAGTCTGGTAGTTATTGTCAGTGGCTTTTGTCCTTCACACAGGGTAATTTTGCTACTATTATAGTGATGTTAACACACACTCAAACAAAAGAATGTTTGAGACTATCTGGCCATGTTAACAATGGAAGTGAAGAATAGCTTTTGTGGGGTGTTGTTACTTTCTGTTTTATTTATTATTTATTTTGCCAGATTTATTTAGTGAGAAGAAAACTATTTTACTCAAATATAATGACCCATTCAGTTGCTTTGCACATGGATAATGCCTTTATTTCAGCCCTATATTACATTTTTATCTGTTGCCCAGATTTCACATGTCACATTTATTTTAGGGGAGGGAGGAGCAGGTGCAGCTGTAGATAGAGGATGCTGGGGTAATAGCCATTTATTTTGTAAATCTGTGAAGGATTTTTTTTTCCGGGGGCATAGATGGTCCAACTTGTTGTTTTGTATATCATTGAAACCTATGTATCATATTTTCCAGTTCACATCAAAATCAAAATCAGCCAAGTTAGTGTTTTATTCAGAAACACATACATTGAAAAATAACGTGAAAATACAGGCTTGTTACATGATTGCATCATTAATTTTATTCTAGTTATATTATTATATTGTAGTCATTTATTCAATCTCAAGACCAGTTATCCCTATCAGGGTCCTGTAGTACTGGAAACTATCCCAGCAGACATTGGGCGATGGGCAGACCACACCCTAGACCAGGGGTGGGCAAACTTTTTTGGGCCGGGGGCCACATCGACTTTAAAAAATTGACAGATGGGCCGGGTCAGCACAAGAAACGATACGAATAAAAAAGTGCATCCGTTAACAGTACATATGAAACATAAGCAGAAAAAAAGACAGGTATTAACATACTCATCACTCATCATTCAAGTAAAAAGTATAATGTGCAAAGTAAAGTAAAAATGAATGTATTAAAAAAATATTAAAATGTAATTTGAAAAGAGATAGAGGGGCTGTAAAACACGAAAAACAAATAAGAGTGGACAAAGCTACTGCCACTGGCTTCCACGTGACGGCGCCATCTCGGGAAAAAAATATAATAATAATAATAATAACATTATTTGGACAACTTTGGTGGGCCGGAGTAAAAAGCCTAGCGGGCCGTAGTTTGCCCATATCTGCCCTAGACTGGTCGCCAGTGCACAATGCCTTCATTCATTTTGTGAACTACTTATCCCTATCAGGGTTGCAGGGGGATCTGGAGCCTATCCCAGCCAACAATGGGCACCAGGCGGGGGACGCCCTGAATCAGTGACTTATCAATCACAGGGAATTAGGAGACGGACAACCATTCACGGTCACATTCATCCAATCCACCGAACCACTACCACTGCACAATCATAAAGAAATTTAAAATGTAAATGGAAAGGATTAAGATGAGAAATTAGGTTTTTAGCTGATGCATTTTAGAAAAAAATGTCCTCATCTCAATTCTATTCAGAAGATCATTTTCAGGGTTTCTTTCTAGATTATCTCTTCTCCTTGAAATCCAATTATAGAACACTAGGCATTACTTGAATACAAATTCAGACCTTTTGGAAAACGTAGGTTGACTTGCAGACAAAGCAAACTTTTAACACTAGAAACATTGTGTATTAGTCTTTATGACAAAGAAAATATTTCATATCTGCAGGCGGGGTTAATATTAGTATTTAGAAAATCAAACTAAAAACATTTTTTTTAAAAGCAATAACCTCATCAATGTGGCCCTTTTTTGTTTATCTGATAGTATGCAAATAAATATCTGTCTTTTTAGTTTGCCTCAGTTTGGAGTAGTATACCTAATTATGTACAAAAAAACTCAATGTTGACATATGACAATAATTTAACAAATGCACAATAAAATAAGTAAACATTGCAATGCATTATGCATCAACATTATTTAATGTGCATATAAAAGTGAGAAATCTTTCTATTACTCATCAATGAATCAAAACCTCAGTTTTTTACCTTTCCCCCCCCCAAATCAAATGTGACATATGAACTCTTGACATGTCCAAAATCAATAATAAATGCTTTATGAAATAAGAATAAGGTGATTTTACCTCTTCACTAATAATACCTAGAAAGAAAGAATTAACCCATATATGGAAAACTCAAAGATTAATGAATGTCTTACCTTGTTATTCTCAAGTGAACCAGAGATTAGTGGCTTGAATGGAGTTCCAACAATGTGTTTCTCTCGTCTCTCACTTGTGCTTTGAATTAGTAGCTCTCTCCTCAAGCCTCTCTCTCACCACATGTCGTCTCCGTGGTGGACCTCCACCTTCTATACACGCACACACCATCCGACCACTCAAACCCACATTCATAACAGAGTCAGGCATAATTATATAATTACTGTTACGCTAATTATGAGAGTTGAGGGTGTGTGTGTGTGCGTGTAGATCGCATAGATCCATACATTTGTGTGTACGTGACGCATGTACACATTCACATAATTGAACTTGGCATCCAATAATGTTAATTTAAGATTTTCTTGGATATTAGCATAAGCGGAATGCTATGAATAATTTCTTAGCCGTCCCTGTGGACAAAATATTTAACTGTGCTTAAATTGTATTACATGAAATGGTATCAATTTATTGTTTTTTTCCAAATCCAGTTATTTAAGGGTGTATTTTCTTTCTAAGAGCTTTCTTTCAAGAAAGAAATGCTAAAATGGACCATTCCTATATAAAAATATCTGGTTATCCAGTCCATGCATCCTCACAATACCCTGAATAGGAAAAATTGAATTACATGTCAAACAAAGTCACAAAGGGTTTTGGGAAATCATCATTAATTAGATTAAGTTGGGCGGTTGGAAACATTACGTATGTCATCCCGCTGTAATGATTTCCCATAAAGTTAAGGTGGTGCCAAGTGGTTTAAGTGGCGGGCACTTGGGCCTCACGGCTCTGGGGTTATGGGTTCAAATCCAGGTCAGTCCACCACTGTGGAGTGTGCATGTTCTCCGGGCCTGTGTGGGTTTTCTCTGGGTACTCTGGTTTCCTCACTCATTCCAAAGACATGCATGGTAGGCTGATTGGTCACTCTAAATAGCCCCTAAGTATGGGTGTGACTGTGAATGCCTCTGGCCTGAAGTCAGCTGGGATAGGCTCCAGCACTCCCCGCGACCCGAGTGAGGATAAAAAGGTTCATAAAATGAATGAATTAATATTTATTGATGATATATTTATTATATTATTATTTATTGATGAGATGTTTGTTTGTTGTTGTTATTTGGGCACTGTGGTCAAGCTTTAAATCTCATTATACTTGTATAATGACAATAAAAGCACTAAATTCAATTAAATTCAATTAAGGTGCTTATCCTCAGCAAGGTCACAAAGATTTTGGAGCCAATCCCATTCAACAAGAGGCAGTAGGTGGGGTAGAACCTGACTTGGTTGCCCACCAAGGGTCTCAGAACTGTGAGGTGAATGTACTTACCACTCACTCGTTCACCTTGCCGCCTTTTTCACATCAAAAATATGAAATACTGATTTAGTTTTTTCCAAATTGTTAAACAGAATTCTTTCTGCCTGAATGATCTTAAGCAAAAACATTGGAATCAACTCATTTTGGATCAAAAAATGAGCTCAAAAATGAAAATATGAAGCCTCAGAACTATAGATTCTGTGAACCATTCAAGTACTAAAAAGCCCTATAGATGATTTAGATTGGTTTCGATACTCAAGATATTCTCTCTCCTCTGTTTTTCTAAACAAATACACCCCCTGTGTTTTATTTCCTTCAACAGCACAATAATGCATGAAGTATTTTGGAGTGGGAAATAATACAACCAAACATTCAATCTTGAACATGCAATTTTGTTTGAACTAGACTATTGGCATATTTTCTTGGCGACTTGTTTTTTGATGTTTTGGGTATGGTTCTTTTGAGACTCAAGATGGTTTGTGTGTTTTCAGCTAAAGATAAGCCATAAGTGATTTAAAAAAAACAACAAACAAACAAAAATCTTCATCACACACATTCTTACAAATAGTAAAATTGTGGCACAGTGTTGCAATACACTGCAGTCCAAGCAGCTTTAACTACACAGGTGCATTCTTATCCTGACAGCATGCCCAAAAGTACTTTTCTGTACTCACTTTTTTTCAGTCAAGTGCTGCTTAGGGAACATTACTGCAGCTCTGTCTTGGCTAAACTGTAATTTTCAACAGGGAACATTAAAAAAAATAAAAAAGCTATGACATTTGGAGACACAGGAGAGCAGCACTTTGTTGAAGTAGTCTGCTTATAAATTGGCAAGAACTTATTTGATGAACTGCTTTGTATTTTCCGCTATGTACAAAAAAAAATTAAACGTTCATCCAGTCAAAAATGAAAGAATGGAAGAATTTTCTCCTTTCTTTGTAATGTCATTAGAACAATATTATGTTCCTACAGTGGTATAAAAAAGGTTAGGAACCCCTGTTTGGATGAATTGAATTGAGTGCTTTTTACTATCATTATACTTGTATAATGAGATTTAAAGCTTCTCCCCAAAGTGCATAAATCCAACAACCAACCAAATAAATAAATAAATAAATAATACATAAATCATCAATATATAAGTAACAAATGAATAAATAGTCCAAGTGAGCTACAAATGAAAAAAATGATGGACAGACCAGACTAAAGTGCCATGTATCTTAGAATGGCGATAGTCAGGCTAGCTTTCCAGAGTAATGATGATGATGTTTACCTACCTTGGACTTAATGAATACTAATAGTAGATCGGTGACCTTTTATATTCACACACCCGAACACATGCACATGATTAGCGCTTAATGTTTTTCAGTTCAAATCAGACTAGTTCCTCCTTCAGTCAATAGACAACATTTTAAAAGTCTTACTCCCCTAGTTATTTAAACAGTCTAGAATATGTATATTTTTTTAAAAGAACCCTATGATTACCGGTGGGATTTCTAGGCCTTCTTCATGAGCTCAATAGAACAGAAGAGTCACATTCTTAACTATTTGGGGGGTCTGGCCAAGTCTCTTCTTGGTGCACGTAATGAGAAGAAGTCACTGATGCAATCACTCAATCACTTGCCAAGTGAGCTGTCAAACTGTCCGAATTTATATAAGGAATCGTACCTGCCAGCTGCAATTAGAATTGATTGCATCAAAACTAAAACGTTGGGAGAAAAAATATTCCCCCTGCAGAGCCACTGCAAAATGGAACCCGGTTTTAGAGCAGGAGAATAAAAACAAAGCACTCTATGGGATCATTTCCTCTTCATAGAATGATACGCTATCAGCATGCTTTGGTACTTCGTCGACAAAGACAAAGGGTCTTGGTAATTGTATGTATTCTAATTTTAATCATAAAATAGTTGACATTGCAATTGAAAAGGATTTTGAAGTAATCATTGTGGAGTGTAGATAAAATGTGTAATTGTGTGTATTCTTATTTTTAATCACAAAATAGTTGACATTTAAATTGAAAATGATTTTAAAGTAATCATTATGGAGTTTGTGTTAAACCTTTACAGCTTGCAAGAGACTACTAATAAACCTATGCCCTCTTTCAATTATTGAAAAACTTCTTGTAAAATTCAAGACACTAAAGAATATTTCACAATACACAGGTAACATTTTTTCTCTGTGTGCACTATGTATGCATAAAATACAGAAACAAAGGTAAACATTAACATAATAAACAATGTTGTTTTTGTCAAGTAATAACAACAGATGGACATTTCAATGGAACTAAACATTGAATATGAAAATGGGTGCTGCACTAGTGAGTCAATGTCGCCGCCTTGTGGCTAGTAATGATATAACACATCGACAATTTTTTTTCTTTGTCTTATTTGCGTTTTTACCTTACCCATTGTAGAGGTATGTCAGCATGATTGGTGCAAGTCTTACAAAAAAACCCCACTTTTTAAATCCTGTGTTTTGAAAGTGGACTCATCTTTTTAAATCAATGAATTTCGGGGATGATGCCTGCGTTGCCATATTGGTATTTTCCCGCTAAACTGGATTATGTTGATCAATTTCTATTCAAAAAGGTGTGATGTACGTTTAGAAAGGAATAAATACCCAATTCATCAATAATTATTGTGTTTCTTAAAATGATTAGTCTCAAAGTTTTCCAAGAACTATTTTTCCACGATAAATATCAGCAAAACTGGCATGATTTTACAAAATGACGTGTCCCTCACTGTTGTATTGCTGTTATTTTTATATGATTATGAAACGAAACATGGAGGTATATCAACCTTAAAGGGATATCGTATATATATTTTATTTTAAATTATATTTCCTTTATCGAACAGGGAGGATTTTACAGTCTTTTTAGACTGGATACTTTCGTTTGCTTCTGGCAACCCTACGGGGCAGTCTACACCTACATCCGAGAAACTACAAAACTACTTCTTGACGCATTACGAGGTAAGCTTTATCTAGAAATCTGGATAATTTTTGCGAGGTTTTTCCCTTATCATTTGTCTATGGCATTCCGTTGTGGAGAATGGATGTTTTGCGTGAAAGATCACTGTTTATTTGTGTTAGACTCTTTGCTGGGAAAACGTGTTTCGTGTTTGCTCAACTTCCATATGTCATTTTGCGATCTTTCGATCTGCTGCTGCACGCACAGATCTCCATTTTTTCCGTTTTATTTCATGCATTGTTCCTTTTTAAGCTGCGATACACTTTCTACATAGAAAAAAATCTTAAGGCACGCCACCATCTGAGATTCTTCTGATTTTAAACGATGTCGCCTAAATTAACAATATAAAGATGTTCTCATCAACGTTTTATCGACAGGAATCAAATCAACATCCCACATTTTCCCAAAATCATTTTTTTTTCCACACTGACATAACGTGACCACAAGTTGACGTTTCGGAACCCGAACAACTTCCGGCTCGAGTGATGTAAAATAATTTTTTAATTTTTTTTTAAATCTCGTGATTTCATGATTTTTTCTCCTCATATTACCCAAATCTGCTAATATTATGCAAAAGGCAACGGTGTTTTCAGACTTTGCATTGCCCAAAGTTGATTCATTAGTTTTATTTCAATTTCAAATT
Organism: Stigmatopora nigra; assembly: GCF_051989575.1. Lineage (NCBI taxonomy): Eukaryota > Metazoa > Chordata > Actinopteri > Syngnathiformes > Syngnathidae > Stigmatopora > Stigmatopora nigra. The sequence goes on from NC_135512.1 coordinate 9,442,858, forward strand.
TTTACAGATTTAATGTGACTTTAATTCATCATGTTATTAATTTTTATTTCCATTCCTAAACTGTATACTGCTGACTTGTCATATGAAGCACTTTCAATTATTTTGTGTTAAATGGAACTATACAAATAAATTTGCATTTGCTTATATTGTTGTCTATTATATACTGTCTTTTCTTTGTATCATTAACAGAAATATGGCCGCAAATCATACTAAACCCAAGCTCAGCCAGTCCCAGGCAAAAGAGATTGTTCAGAACTACTACAAGCTGACTCCCACCTCACTTCGTTTTCTGCCAAGTTATGAGGACCAGAACATTTGTATTACAACTGTTGAAGGTGACAAGTATTTGCTGAAGATAATGAACACTATTTCCTCAAAGGACCCAACCCTGCTAAAAGTGCAGACTTATGCAATGGATTTTCTGCACCAAGGCGGACTTCCTACCCCAACAGCCCTAAAAACCATCACTGGAGAAGACATGTTTCTGGCAGACATTGGTAGGGTATACTTCTTCTAAGGTGTTTTTAAAAAGGATTTCATGTAGGCTTATAGTCCTTAAAATACTGTTCAAAAAAATAAAAAAAGTAGCACTACTGAGAGAGGAAGGCAATGCATGTAAAAGTAATCGAAATAATCTTTCTATTTGGAATCAAACCTCTTTCCTGACATAAAACATTAATGACCCCTTAAACTGTTTTTTTTAACTGTCTATATTAATAAATTGGTGATAAACATAGTTCAACTTAGGCTTCATCTACATCAGGGGTGCCCATTACGTAGATTGCGATGTACCGGTGGATCGCCAAAGAACTATTGGTAGATTGCCAAGGTACTATTTGTAGATCGCACAATCATAATATTTTGACCTGTTTACACTGAGTTTCAGTGTGGATTTTAACATTTTTATGATTAAAAAAAACCAAACAAAAGTGAAAAATAATTTAAAAAAAAATAATAGCAGAAAAAAATCACAAAGAAGTGAATTTGTGATAAGTGAAATTGAGATAATTGAGGGAAAACTGTATAAAAGTACATAATTGCAAAGCTTTGTCAGTGGCCTGTAAAAAAGATAGCTATTTTTTTTTGGAAGGTTAACACCTTGAAAAGTAGATCTTGCAGCAAACATGTTTGAACACTCCTGCAGTTGGTCATGTGATACTTTCCCACAAATGTGGTATGTTAGAATTGCAATCAGTGGATTGCAGTCAGGTGCTTCTTGTTCCAGCACAACCCCAATTGGTGTCTGTGGAACAAAATCAATGGCCACAAACTTTTGTGTGCAAACTTCAATTTTTGATGTTAACAGAAACAGACAACATATGATGTTGCACTTATATTTGTATTGCTACATTTGGCAGATTGTGGTCACGGCTTGCAGAAGTACCTGGTGCGTCTGTTGACTTATTTGCCTGGAGTCCCAATTTCTGAGGTCCCATTATCACCTCAGTTACTCTACCAAGTCGGCCAAGTAGCAGCCAGAATGGACAACTTGCTCAAAGAGGTATTTGTCATTCGATTATTAAACGTTTTATATAAAGTGGTACATAAAGGAAATAAAAAAAAAAAAATGCATGCTAAGTAAAAATGTCATAGTATTCAAATTTTCAATGTGTTAAAGACTCCAAGTAATGTGGGCATCTGGATGTGTTTTAAGCAACATTAGGACCTTTTTTTTTTTTTTTGAAAGAATCGGGGCTAAAAGTCACTTGATGGTTGTGCATTTACAAACATGACACTAACATTGTACCACTCAACCCACCAGATGAAACATCCTCAGCTCAATGTCCTTCATAGGGAGGATTTCGTCTGGAGTTTGTCAAATGTTCACCTTCTGGAGAAATCGTTGTATGTGCTGGATGGACACCCTCTTCAGGAGATTGTGAAGTCTGTCATCCATCATTTCAAGACCACCGTGGCCCCTAAATACTCCAGTTTCCGCCAGTGTAAGTATTATATAGTGTAAGTCTTTCTATTTATAAGATGCATAGATCCTTGTATTTGTTTTAAGTATGTTAATGAACATATTCATCTTAATGAACATAGTATATCTATACTTAAATATGTAAGATTGTATCCAAGGGGTAATTTTCCATATTAAGTCCCTTATGCAGGTTGAAAGTAAACGATGACATGTATATGTAGCACAGTTTTAGAAACCGTTGTTATTGTTATTTTGTTGGTCTAACATCCAGACTTTAAGATGATTGGCAAAGAGGTTCAGAGACGGGAGTTCTTGTATGGAGTTCTTGGTTCCATGTATGTGAGGCGCGGACAGAGAAGGTGCTTTGGTGAATGAAATCAAATCAAAAGCCTTTATTGTCATTATACATATGCATATAACGAAATTGGTGGTGCTACTTCACAAAGTGCGTGTTTCCCAGTAAAAACATAAATAAGTCATTAAAAAAGTAATGTCCGGGGAAGATAATTCTAAAATATTGCACAAGCTAAGATATTGCACATCTCAAAGTTATTGCACAGAAGGGATTGTGTGTTGTGCTACTGCAAGTTCAGAGCCCTGATGGCTCTGGGAAAAAAACTAAATTGTCCCTGACTCTAGATGTTTTGTGAATGCACTCTTTTTGAAGGGAACTACACAGTCACCTCTAGAGCCCGCCCTTGTTGACATGTTGAAAAGATGAACAGACTATTTTTTTATAAGGTTATCTTATTTATTTCATTTGATATTTTGTAGGCCTTATTCATGGAGACTTCAATGATCTCAATTTGCTGGTGCAAGCAAATGAAGGAAGTGACTATGAGATATCTGGTATCATCGATTTTTCGGATATGAACTCTGGTTGCTATGTCTATGAGCTAGCCATCGCCATCATGTACTTGATGCTGGAGCATCCCAATCCCATAGAGGTGGGAGGAGCTATTTTAGCAGGCTGGGAAAGCCTTATTCCTCTCAATGCAGCCGAGAGAGACTGCCTCTTCTGGTTGGTTCTGTCACGCTTCTGCCAGTCAATAGTATTTGCTCGTCTTTCTGTGGCTTTGCAACCTGAAAATGAAGAGTATTTAATGATTTCATCCAAGAAGGGTATTCCCATTTTAAGTATGCTCTTTGAGACAGGAAAAGAACATGTGGAAAAAGTGTGGTTCACAAGTGCTGCTGAATTCAGTCACCTAAATTGATGCAAGATATTCTAGAATAAATCAAGATGTTTATGAAAATAACTTGATAGTTGAGGATTTTTTAAAAAATGAATGTGTTACTGAGTAGTATAAAGTAGTTATGCGATGGTGAGTAGCGCCTCGGCTTTGCAGTTCTGGGGTCAATTCCATGTTGGTACACCTCTTTGGAGTTTGCATGTCTCCTGCCTCGTGCCTGAAAATCAGCTGGGATAGGCTCCAGCACCCCCAGTTACCCTTGTGAGGATAAAACAGTTAAGAAAATGAATGCATGAGTGAATGAATAGTTGTGCAATGACTTGATTGGATTATGTATTTCAAATGCAGCCATGATTCAGATTGAACACTAGATGGAGACATTATACCATTTTTGTACTGGGGCAATCCTCCTGTTTTAAATACTAATTTGCAGAAGCTCCAAACGAATTTATAGCCATTATTGGATTTTTTTTTTTACTGGGGTTTAGTTTCCTCTGCATAGGTACGCACGGTTGTATGACTTATATTTTCAAATAGGTGAAATGGCAAACTGCATGCAAAAATGATAAAGACATACAGGTCAGTCACTGCATTCATTGCTTATTTTTTTGTTCTGGAGCCAGCATCTATCCAAAGCTTTCAATCTCTGACATATATTAAAAAAATCATCTTCAAATGTATGTTGCTTCATTTTGTTATAGGCAAAAGTAAGTGGACAATTTACATTGTAATATCAGTCAGATTCTATCCTACAATTTTTTATGTCGAGAAAAACTATATATGCTGGGAATAAAAAAATGCTTTTGTAATTGCAAATAGCATTCAGCAAAGTTTCTTGCACTTTATAGTATGTACTTCTGGAGACTCTTTCCCTCCTGTGATCCATAGTTTCCACTCTATTTTTGACTGGATAATGTTATGATCCCAATCCACCCACACAAGAACTATCATATGGCTTGAACTCATTGTATAATTGTTATCCGACACTTGACAGTATAGTTTTTCACACCCACTCATCCCTGGGAGCCATCAGTAGTGGATGAGTAACTTTCACTGTATTTCTACTTAACTATATATTCTTTAAAAAAATATTGCATATGTGGTTCAATTCTAAAAAATAACAAACGATCCAAATTTAAAAAAAAATATTCAAAATGAACTTTGACTGCCTGATTCACTCCGTAATAGTCACATAAGCCAAAAGACTTGTAAAACCCAACTTAAATGTTGTGCATGCTCTCTATTGGCTAACTCCGAATTTACAGGCAACAATAAGTCTGCAAATTAGCTTTGTAATAATCAGCTCTGAGACAAAAATAAACAAATTGTTGGATTCCAGGGATCGCTATGTAAGTAAACCCTAAATTATACCTGCCTATATTTCATTTTAATCGAATCATTGAGTACCAATTTTAGTTACTATTCTAACTCAATAGAAAAACAACACCAGGAAGCAAATGTTAAGAACAAATTTTCACATGAAGGTCATATGTACTCAAGCTTTCCCACTTATTACCAAAAGTTCAAGTAATAGTCCTCTATAAATTTATGTAAAAAGGATACGATGTATTATGCATAGACAAAAGTTATCCAATAAGAGATTAAGAATGTCAAGGGAATTTTACAACTCAGGTTGAAAACTTTTCCACTCTTGAGAGTCCCAAGACAATGATCTAAAGCTCTTTTGCCACAATGTGTTATCAGTTGAGAAACACAATGTATATATGAGACAGAATAAAGGGGGAAAGATGTCTGGTTATTGTGATTTCATATTTCTGAGAAGTCATCCACTCACTTTTTGACTTTGTGGCCTTCAAGAAGTAAATTAGCAGCAGATCCATTTGATTGTCACCCTGTTTGATCAGTGAATACCTTTCTCAAGGTTATGGCTCAAGCCTTTTAAGTGTTTGACAATGTGCTTCATTTTAATAACACACTGTATGTAACAAGATGATGTAGGCCTGTTGTTTTTACTTGGATAGATTAATATAACTTGACAAAGTCTACATTATGAACAGTGTTGTAACAGCTGCTTTTCTTTCACCTCGACAAACACGTGATTTTCCCTCTAGTTCTTGCAATAGATTTCCCCCCACTACCCCCTATTATTATTAAACCCAGTGCTCTGTATGTGGATTGTGTCACGAGAGCCTGGGGCATACACACGTAATAAAAGCCGCAACACTTAATCTCAATTAATGAAATATTCTGAAATGTAAGCATCCATATAATAACAGTTATTCCTTTGACATTTGAGTTACAAATGGGCTTATTCAAGATGTTCTGAATTGTGCATTATTTATATTTAATAAAATACTGTATATAATATTAGTTAATACCATAAATATACTGTTTTTAAATCAAATACAGCTACAGTGTTTTTCCCAGTTTTATGAATACATTACACTAATAGGTGCACAATGTTTAACATTTAAAACTAACCAAATTAAATTTGATCCCATATTTGCTCACCCCTATAAAAAAAGAATGTATATGTATTCTGTTTTAAATCAAACTCAAGTGGTTAGTGTGTCGACCTCATAGTTCCAGGCTTGAGGATTTGATTGCAGGTGGGTCCTGACTTTGTGGTGTTTTCATGTTCTCTGCTGGCTTGCGTGGGTTTTTTCTGGGTGTAGTAAATGTTGGTTAGACACTTTAGGTATGATAGTCAGCGTGGATGGTTGTCTGGGTCCTTGTACCCTGCGATTTGCTGGCCATTGATTCAGGGTGACCCCTGCCTGGTGCGCACAGATAGCTGGGATAGGCTCCAGCACCCCCTGTGACCTTAGTGTTGATAGCAAAAAGATACACTGACTCTACACTATTGCAGTGTTGAAACATTTCTTTCCTGTGTGTCTTTCTCAGTAGATATATATATATTGTAGATTACTGCTTGTATATTAATAGCAAAAGCAAGAATTCATGTTTTTCCACCTGGAAAACAAAAACAAACAAATATTTCTGCCCATTTTTGGTGTAAGAAACTGCAGCCTGTTTGCACAGCTATAAAAAAAAATCATATTCAAAAGTGTTGCAGTTTATTTCTGAGCATCACTTTCTGTAGTTTCCTGGTTTGAATGGGTTTATTTTTTGTTTCCTTTATATAAACTGCCCCATATACAGAAATGAAACTATAAGTTGCTTTAGGAGAGGACAAATAAGATGTTTTTTTTGGTCCAATTCCCTGTGAAAGACATTTTAATCTCCCCTCTGCAAATTGTATCCTTTGAAAAGAAAGTCAAGGAATTAAGAGGAACTCTGTTAAAGTTGTTTTACTAAAACAGGGAAGTCATATAACATTGTGCAGGGTGGCAGCAGAATTTAAGCCAACAAAGAGCTTTTTTTTTTTCTCCCAAAGAATAATCTTGTCGCTCAGAGGCCCGCATTTCTTCGATAAAGAAGACGCCAGTATGTCATTTGTAGTAATTCTGCCAAATCATCTTTCTCTCTTAAGGGGAAAAATTGGGGTGACTTGGGGTTGGCGTTTGTTTACTTGCTGTTGGCAAGATTAATAAACGGAATTATGATGCGAGCTTAATATTCTGTTTCTCATTGCTCATTCTACTCGGCAAAATAGTCACTACAAGATAAAAATACTTGGGTATATATGTATATATAATGATGCACACATATTTAGATAGAAGAAAAGAGGCCATTACAAAGATGAGGGGAGAATGTGGAGTGGGTGGTCGATGCTGATATCTCCTTTGTGAATTATTGAAATGGATTGCGGGTGTTGGCGTGACCATCCCATGTCTTTAAACACCTAAACTCATACGTTGAAAGGAATCATTGGCCTCGTTCACTTTCTTTTTGGCCCAGAGCACAAAAGGTTGCATGCTCTTAAGTCCCTCCCACAAACCGTATCCATCTCATTCAACCTTGTCTCAGCAGCACCATATTCTTTTTTTGTCCAAATCTTTACTATTGTTTGGATATTTGGAGAGTTTTCCCCCTCTTTGACCAAGTTAAAACCCATTGGGGAAGATCACTCTGGTACATTTTGGTCATGGTTTCCAAGTATCAATGGAGTGTATGAAAATATAGAGAAACCGCAAAAGAAAATGCCCCCAAGGTCATTAAAATGCAGCCAACACCTGCATGTCAAGTCACACATCTTGAATGTTGTGCAAGACTTCTCACAAAGGAACAATTCACAATGTTATATTCATCTTGACCAATAGATGGCAGGAATTGCAAACAAGTATGCCATTAAAATGTTGAATTAAAATTATTCTTGTAAATGCAATGGTTTCCAATGCCATTTTACCTGTTTTGGAATTATGGAGCAAATAAATACACTTGCATAAAACCACTTTATAGTTTTTAGGTGTTGTGGCCTCAATTCAGAGGGGTAATAGAGTTTCCCACTCATGCTTTGAGGGCAAACACGCACAAAAAGTCAACTAGCGTTTCCTTAAAATGTGGGGAAAGAGGTCAAAGGCATTATTTAAATGGATGTTGAGCTCATGAATGAGAGGCTGGAGAACTTAGTTGAGGAAAAGACTCAGCCATCATTTGGCCTGGGGGATCATAAGCAAGCAAACACACATGAATACTGCTAAAATATATGCGTGTGTTTAAAGATGTTTGTACATTTACGTAAGTGTGCTAAATTTCCCCTTAGGGAAATTTAAATCTCTGCTTGGTTTATCTTTTGCATATGCAATAGGTCTATGTGTGATTTATTATTTTTTTTATCTTGTGCTAGTCTGCTTTATGTGTACGTACGTTTGAAATAACTGATTTGGACCAAATCTTTACTGCAAATCTGTTTAAGGTATTAGAAATACTGCACTGCTGGCATTTGTCGTATAAGTAGACTTAAAACAGCAGTATTCAGCTTGATTAAAAAATTATCTGTTATTTCATCCCATAAAGTGCAGGGAATATTTTTAGGGGAGGGAAATCAAAAATGTGAGAAATGTTTGTTTATCTAACCCCGGTTGTTAGTTTAACTGACTCACAACAAGATTTTTAGTACAGTCTTTGTTCGTGTGTTTATATCTTCTTTTGCTTGGATGTTTTTTGGGGTACTCTGCCTTCACCCACATTTAAAAAATATATATTTGTCCACAGAAAGCATTCAACATTGCATCCATTTAAACTTCTGGTAGTCAGGCATAGCAATTATAGCAAGTAATATTTGTGTCTCCTCTCTTGTATTTGCCCAAATTATCCCCAGGTTGATTTTATTTGTAATAATACAAATGATTGTGATATTAAGTTGTTGACTGGGATTACCATGTACTCACCAGTTCAAACTGATGGGCGACCAAACGTCCGGGCGACCAAACGTCAGGCAACCAAACCTCCGGCGACGGAGAATCGCTGTTTAATTACCTAGCTTCATCTAGTGTTATGTGCGGTGGATTCAAGCTTCTTGTCCAGGCCATATTAAATTAGATTTTTATTATAGGCTCTGGGGCAATGAAAACCGCTCAGCGGGCCGTAGTTTGGACACCCCTGCTATTGAGTGGTACTTAGGTTCGTTTTTACTGCTGTATTTAATGCAATTGAAAGAATGTTCTTGATTAATAGGTTGAGGCGTGAAAAAATAAGTATTTACTCTTGCTTTTTGCCATTCTGTCACATTATCTTAAAATCCCGTGTGTGAATAGAATGCTTGCAGAATTTCAAAGTACGACAGATTTGCTTTTCAGCGACTGCACGCCACAACACTGCTTACTTTTTGTAATAATCTTGAATTCCTCCAATATAAAACAAATCAGTGTTGATACCATTGTTTTCTTGATAAATCATACATATTTTTTTTAATCTAGCCACCAGAGATTTACGTTAAATCCACATTCATAACAGGTATGCTGTTGCTAAAGCAGGAAATAGAAACATAGTAACATAGTGTAAGGCACTCCATCCCCAGTGTGTCACTAACGTTGTGTTGAACCCTACGAGGGGTTAAATTCAGTCTGAGAAAAAAAATGACATGACACGTTCACGGCAATAATAACAGTGTTTATTCTGTTGATCTTTCTAGTTCCAGGTGTATCGTAAAACACTGCAAGTTACTCATTAGCGAGCAGCTGATTCAGATTTGACGATACTTGGCAAGGAGTAACAGCCATAAACATGCGTGTTCATGTTAGCATACCCTCTCCCTTTTTTGTGGACTCTGCAGTATTTTATTCCATAGTCTCCCCTTTTGATGCAGTCTTGTGTCCATGGAATAAAATGCCTCTCATCAAGCCTGCCACACACGACAGCTATCTGCTGAGTAAAAAGTAATTCAAGGCCGTTAACCCAGCAGAAAACTTGATGTTTGCGCATAATTTTTCAGTGAATTTTCCGCTTGATGAGGCCTTCAGACGAGTATCAAACTTATTTTCCGCCTCATGATGCAGTTTGCTCTACTTGAGCTACTTGCTCAGGACACAAATTAAGGTGGCTTATGAAGACGCATCATCATCTCACCTGATTTCTGGATGGCTGCTCCCATCAAAGTTGTCAGCGGAAACATTTTAAAAGCAGAAATTGGTCGATAACTGTTTACATGACGTAACATTTTCTGGGCTTGGCCACATTTACATGCAGGCAATAACCCTTTGATAATTGTGTTTTTGGCAGTAACCCGGTTATGCAAAATATGCTCATATTCCAAATTTTAAAAGCCTGATTACTCCCATTGGGTTTACCCAGAATTGCCTACAAAGAGAATTTGGCCAATGTTTGATCTCCCTAATTTTGCAGCCTGAGACCTATGATTAGTCGAGATTACTTACTGCTACATTGTGTAGCCATCTTTTACTCTACTACATACGGCTTTTCTATCAACCAATTTTATTCATCTATTTTGTGCTGTTTCTGAGTGGTTTACACGTGGCAGAATGCCAATCATGGACTTTTTCTGTCAAATCGGGACAATTTGTGGCCATATACCAGTCTCCTAATTATTTAAAAAGACACAGAGAATCAGAGTTGAAACTGAGAAGATTGTTGTGCAGTTGACATTCAAATCTTGAAACATAATAATTATTTTCACACTGAAATTCATTGATGGTTGCCAAATCTTGGAAGTTAGTAGCAGACCGGTGAGCAATAGAAATGTGTTAGTAATTTCAACACACCTCTACATCAAAGTCACCGTAAATTACAGTTACTCACTCATCACAACTCCAAGGATTTACCGGCTATTTTTTTGGGTGGGCCAGCATGTGCATCTTTACATCGCTGGACTCAGCACAGTGAGCATTAGATTAATGGACCTAAACTTAATAGTCCCAGACATACATTCTTCTTTTCAGATTCAGTTTTTCCATTTTTATTAGTACTATTTCTAAAGACTTCTGTGTACTTTCTATTTTATATATAAAAAAGGCATTACATTGCCTGCATGCTACAATGTATACATTCCGTTTTTGTTACTTTAAATGCCCTTTTTAATTTTGTATTCATGGATGAGTGTCAAATTGGGGGAAAATTGATTCAATGTCAAGTTCCCCTTCAGTGCTTAGCAATTTATTCTACTAATTGTTAAAAGCCATTTATTTAATTCAATTAATTCTCCAGGTGGTAAAACTTGGATTTTTAATAAAGTAACAGGAATTTGTATGGTTGACAGCCCATTATTAAATTTTTGGTGGTTATGATGGCTATGGCACATAGAGTAAATACACTTGTGTGTGTGTGTGTGCTTATGAAAAGAATTAATAGATCAAGGTTACTTTCTGGTCATTCATTTAACTGACTTTGGTATTTCAGTTTAATTAGTTTAAAATCTAAATAAGCATGAAATATATTTTTTTTCGCTTGCTTTCAATTCATTATTAACTTATGATACTTATTCGGATCCGCCCCTTTGTTTTATCTAAACTTTATCCTAAAATTGTTAGCGATGCTTTAACATACAAACAGGCAATCGGGCTCATTAGTCAAAGAATAGAAACGTCTACATACCCCTGTTTAAAATATGTTTTTTTTTTAATGATATGGGACATTTGGGAGTGTGTGAGCATGTTTCTGTTTTTCTTTTAAAGATAAGGCTTCCATCTTACCACTACCCCATAAGAAAATAAGAAATGATTTATTTGTTTTAAACATCTTAGAGAAAAGGTGCTAGACCCGTGAAACTGTTATGAGCAACACAACCTCACTAAAACTGATCGGCTGTGTGATAACCAGGAAAAGGAACATTCTAGAATGGAGAATTTGAAACTCCAGCCAACCCCAGAAAGCCCTCAGTGCTTTTTTTCCCCCATCATTAATCTCACTTTCTCTACATTGTTGCGCACTCTAAAAGAAATCATTTCTCATCTTATTCTCCAATTGAGTAATTATCTAATCTTCATGAGTGGCGTACAATTTACAATGTGATTATTATCCTATTAATTTCACATTTCATTTATATTATTTTTTTTTCAAAGAGTAACCATTCCACACAGAAAAAAAATCAGCAAAACTGCCAGATTTTTAAAAACTTAATTTGTGGTGGCCATAATCTGTGATTTTCCCAGTTTAGTATAGTTCAAATGCAAATAAAAAAATAGGAATATAATAATATCTCAGGGCACTGACCGTTAACTGTTAGTCTAATTTTCAGTTTAATTATCTGAGTGCAATTTTTATTGTTTTCCCAGACCACACACAATTTACTGTAGGCTATAATTCAACATATTTGCTGTAAATGTTTCATTATTGGCTAAAAAAATATTTCTTTCAATGGAGAGACCTAGCATATAAGGCCTATCTGATTTAGATTTAATGCTAGTCTACTGAAGGGCTCTAAAGTTTCTTCTTTCTCTCCAATAAACCGTTCAAGTGGAGCCTCAGTAATATTTTTTCACAAATACCAAAATGTACCTCAGTCCGCACAATGAACAGGTGATGAAGAATTACTGTGATCCTGACCTGTATACGGTCATTTAAAAAAGCTATACTTCATTCTGAAAGCACTTAAATGACGTGTAACACAATTTAATGCCCATGTATAATTGAGCACATTAAAACCACTTGAATATTGGTTGATTTAAAAAAAAAAAAACATTTTTTCTTGGAAAGAAAATCTCTTAAATTTGCTAATGTGAGTGCTATGATTGCTAAAAAAATAAATAAATCTGGTGTAAATTTGGAACATCAACCTCCACACCCATTCGCCCCACTTGGAGGTTATGGAAACACAAAGACAAAAATCTGTTTTACTCATTTTCTGTGCTTATTGTGGCATGTACTGCATGCATGCAACATTTGACTTTGGCAGATGCTCTGTGAACAATTGGAAAGCGTTAAGTCAGATTATTGGCATGCACATTCTAGAGAAAGAAGTGTCTGGCCACCACATGGAGAAGTCCACCATGACTTTTTCTTCAGGCCGGAACCTTCCCTGGTGAATGAACACGTGATTCTGACCAAGAATCAAATAAAATTCACATAGCTGTAAAAAAAGGGTATTCGATGATTCAATGATTATAACTGATACTATTATATTAGTATTTTACGATGATGATTCTAACACCTAGGGTGTCATTTTACAATGACAGTTCCTATTTTGTGTCAACATGATTGGTTTAACAGCTGTCTGTAGGCAGCTAACGAAAAACAATAAGCATTAACCGTGCACTTTTTAAACAGACTTTGTGAACGTGTCTAATGACCTCCAAAGGTTCTTTTCGTGCTGTGTTAAACTACACACTGATGACTGCTTAGCACATTTATACAACTTTAAACTTAAGACACCATCAAATTCTAGACTATTCCTAGTGTTTGAATGTTGAGAATATGAACGTTCTCTGCCAACATCCTCTTGCTAACTCCTGAGGTTAGAATTTATTTGAAAAGTAAAGTCTAAAACCCTTGATTTATGGCTTTTCGACATTTAGGTTTATAGTATCAATGCCAGTTGAAGGTTTTAGAGGTTACAGTCTCTTTACCTTGGAGGTTGTTGCCTCTCACACAAGAGCATTACTTGGAATATTTTGACATTCACTTTCCCAGACCATCAGGGTCCAAAGTCGATTATGCATCTTTTTCCTTCTTTTACAGAGACTAATGAGGAAAACATTGTTCATTTAAAATTTACCACAGAAGCATTCCCTCAGGTTCAACCCGAGAAGGGTTTTTTTGACAAGGCTTGTAAAATGTGGAGACAGGTTACATACCAGAATATTTGATCTGTGATACAAATATGCTTTCAAATGCCTCCTGGGGAATCATGCAGCAGCTAAAAAGGATCATCAAGTAGCTGTTTTTAATATAAATGCTTCTGTCAGTCTCTATTCTTACATACTATACATTCATACCACCTTACATACTGACTGTCCATTGCTATAATTCTTCACGGCCAATTTTAACTCCTCGCAGCAGCAGTCAGAGCAGAATGTACCAGCAGCATATTGCCTGTTAGAGAGCTGTGCTGGCAAGAGAAGCTCATAAATAATGCAGCTAAGAGTGGCTGAAGCCTGGGAATGGTGAAGAGGAACATCTGCCCTCAGGGTGGAGGTCTAGTCAGGCGCCGAAGGCAGGATGATTGGTTGGCGCCCTCGGGGCAGCGGGCCACTAACACCAGCAACGCTTGAGGGAGTCAAGGGAGATGTCCTGCTTTTTGGATTAGTCCCGCTAGACTCCAGTTAACTTTATTTGTTTTTGTTTTGTGTGCAGGCGTGTGTGTGAGGAGGAGCGTGATGCTTAAAAAAAATGACAGTGGATATAAAAAGTCCATCGGCGGCTCGGTGGAAAAGTTACAGTCACAGTTATGAAATTGAGGCTTAAGTTCCCGATGGGTTCTGACCTTCGTGTGTAGTGTTTGCAGGCGGTGTTCTGCATAGGCTTTCTCTGGGCACTCTTTTTCCTCCTATATGCCAAAAAACATGCATGGTAGGCTGGTTAAACAGTCTAAATTGCCCTGAGGTGTTAAGGTTAGCGAGCGTTTTGTTTGGTTTGTTTGCTTTTCGCCTCTTGTGTCCCTCTGGGCTTCCCTTCCTCTCGTAACCAGCTGCGTATACTTTGTAATCAACCTTTGACTGTCTATATAAACCCCGTGTGTTTGCTTGTCATTGTCGGATCGTCTGCCTTGTTTGCTTCATGCCACGTTGCCATGCTGTACCTCGTTTCCCCATGTCAAGTTTGATTTCGGTATTTTTTGCTAATTCCTTTTTTTTCTTGAATCCCATTATTAGTTTTATTAGAACACTCCACGTCCTTGTCCACGTGATTGCTTACCTGCATTTGGGTCCAACAACCACTAGTTTCCTTGTGTCCCCATGCGATTGGTTGGCAAGCAATCAGGGTGTCCCCCACCCTTACAAGGTAGCCAAGCCCATAGTTGGGTGGGATAGGCTCCAGCACCGCCCACTACCCTTGTGAGGATAAGCGGTACAGAAAATGAATAAAAGAACAGAATGAATTTACTGTTCAGCCTTATAATTGGCGGAGCAATGTTGCAAATCATTAAAGAAACTATGCATCAGATCTAATCATTGAATTATTTGTTATATTTGTTGTTTAGCTTTTGAGACATCTCGACAAACAGAAACTTGGCATACACTTGACATTTCCGAAATGAAAATTCTAATCCTCCAATTGCTGCGACTCTGATAGTTTGTCTTCCTCAGGTTCCTAGCAAAAATGTAATTGCTGCTAGCTGTAATTATGACCAACACTAACCAGACTACAGCTGTCCACAAGATGGAAGAGCAACACTTATGTGGTTTTAAACCGTATTTCTCAGGAATAGTTTTTCCTCGGAAGTAAATACGGCTTTCGTTCTTGTCTCCCATCATGTATCCTTAAATTAGAGGAATGTGTCGATGAAAACTATAGCATGCTGAGTTTGACCCATGACTTTCACGGTTCAAGTTCATTTTATAACAATACACTCCACTTTTACCCCAAAACTGAGGAGTTCAATTTAAAACTGTGTGTGGTCACAGTGGATTGTCTGTGGAATACATTATTGCTTGGGTGATCCTGTTCTGGAAGCCCCGACTTTGTCCTTTTTCTCACTAGGGTCCCATGCTGTGGTTTTTGACCGTGAAAACCAATGGCGCTCTTGAATGCACTTCTCACGCATCTTGTCTCAGTCAGAAGAAAATATTTCAAGAAAAGGCAGCACAGTGAATTTGAAGGACTTTGGCTATACATTTTAAAACTGTATTTCTTTGAGCATATGATAGTTTGAGGAACCTCCCTAGAGTACTACTACTAATAATATTTGCAATAGGTATGTTGTCTATTCGTAGATTATTCATTTTCTATTCCGCTTATCCTTTCAAGGGTTATGTGGGGTGCTGGAGCTTATCCAAGACAAATATAGGCACCAGGCGTGGGACAACCTGAATTGGTAGCCAGCCAAATGAATATTTAAATATTAAATATTCATTTTTTTACATACCAGTAGTGTATTATCAAGTGTATAACAGCAGTTCTGAAGACAAAAAGAATACAAATGCTACTGCTAGTTTGGAGTAATATAGCATGGCTTTTTCTTTCTATCTAATAAAATACAAAATATTGAAAAAATACTGCACAAAACGTAATGCATTCCTGATTTTATCTGGCAAATAATGGGTATTAACTTTATCAAATAGCTGTATAATATATGTTTAGTTTTCTAACTGTATCTTGTTTGAACAAGCAGTCGATTTTATAAGTTCTATGAAAGAAGATAAGATAATGTAGCCAGTGTTCTCCATCATGCAGACAATTCAAAGTATATAAGTCATGGTGACTCTGCTGCAGTGAGTGCCTGCCATACTTAGAATTTATCTTTTGAAGCTTCACACCATAATTCATTGCTGGTTTAGTTGTTTGCTTGTCAGACTTTCGCAACGGTGGCGTGGGTTTAGTTTCTACTGAGTACTTGTCTGTTTTTATATGGCCTTTGTGATTCAACGGTTTCCAGTCCTCCTGTTTGCATTTTACGCATTTTCCCCTGAAATCAACTGTGATTGGCCGTAATGACCCCGAACAGTATAATTAGCAAATAAAATGGTTGGATGAGTTACACATCTAACAGCAGAATTTGGAATTGTAGATGGTTATTCTTATTGAAGAGGAATGTACTTTCTGTGCTGATGAACTGGAGACTAGTATATGGCTTTTATGCATAATTATAGATGTAAATCTTTAAAGGACTGTTAAGATACTGCTGAACATTTCTTTCTTAGTACCCTATCAGACACATTCTTACATTCTTTGGCATCGCATCTACACATAAATATACCCAATTCTCTTTTCACTATTTGTATGGGACTGAAAAAGCCCAAAAGTGCTCCTTTATCATTTTACAAGTATTTATTTTACAGTGTTTGTGTTTAAATCATCATTATGGAAAGGGTACTCTGAAATGTTGATATAAGAGAACATTTACATAGCTGCTCTCCTTCCTCTTACCTCTTTGTCTGGATGTTTCTTCTTCCTAACCAGAACCACATTGACCTTGCCTTTGAACGTGGCAGAATTGCGAGAGATATCCATGTAGAAACTAACTCACCGGCTCCTTGAAGCTAGACGAATAACTATACTGTATTTAAAAGGTCGCGGAAAATCCATGTTTTTGTGCAGTGGTTCTCTAGTCAAATAAACCAAATGGTACCTCTTAAGCATTGATTTTTCCCTGTCAAAACAACTTGGAAAGTGCTTTAATTTCAGCTGTTCATCTAGATATGAAAGGCCCTGTTTTGCATGATATTTTTGCAGAAAATACGAGGCAGATTGCTTGCAAGTATTTAATACAATAGGAGGGCAACTCATACAAACACTGAGGTCCATTTCTTCTGTTCAGTAAGAGAACATGCACAGATTGGGATGTACTTGACTTCAACCCCAACCACATTTGTACCACTAAAATGTGTTGAGTGATTGAAACTCAAGCGTCCTCAATGCTTCCTGAGTGCAGAAACAGATCGCCGCAGGGTTTTCTGCTCGTTTCGCCTTAATGGAAGTAAAGCCAACATCAGGTTCCATCAGGTATGAGCAAAGTGTGAGCATATTTATATCCTACTGTGCCACCATATATTAACCACTAAGTAGTAATACTGAGTAAAAAAAAAAAAACAGTTTAAGAATGTGAGTTTTTGTCTGTATTTGCAAAGCATTGAGGTATTGTTAGGTAGTGTTTCCGTTCACTCATTGTACCCTTTAATTGTCCTTATGGGATTTTTTTGTATTTCCTGCTGCGACACTTCCTAAAATTCCATAGAAGTCATTATAAGTCAGAAATAAATAGTTTAACTGTTATTAACAAAGCTTGGTTGTTAAATCATTTTTTTTCTTATGTTAAGCTGTTTTACAAGATAGACAATTCATTGAATCACATTAAGACTTTGACGTTCCGATAGAATTTTGTGCAAAAACAATAACCTAAAGTGGAACCTTCATTCAAACATAATCTGTAACATTCTTGACGATACACATTAGTGTCTGTTATCGCAAATGTGCTATATTCTTATCTAGTTCTGAATAAATAATGTGCAATAATGTATGAGGGTAAATTAATTTGGAACGTCATTTGTTTTATGCTTTAAATTTTGACTATGATGGTCATTTTTGTATGTACGCAAGTAGCCTGCCTCAAATCTAAAAAATGTGGACAAAAAATGTACAATTACAGTACACATACAGTAGTTACACTTTTCATACTGTTTGCTGATTTAAATTCAACATTAATAGTGCACATACAGCAAGATATTTATGTACTTGTGATTAAATAACATGCTTTTTATCAGCGGCTTTATCTGTTGTATACTTGGAGAGATTCATTATGTGCAATGAATGTCGGTTGCCACTCTTGACATTCTGTAATCATCAGTCTGGCAAAGGGTTCAATGCGTATGCGCATTCCTTGTATACCGACTTTGTGCCTTCTTGAGTTCCAGCCATTGCTTATATAAGAACTTTTTTTAATGAGATGGTGCATGCTCATGCACAGACAATAGTTTATTGATGCCAGTGCCCTGTCACTCCCGGCCTCGCACTCCCTCTGTGCCTGTAGGTACTGAAAGACTTATAGGCAGCAATTGTTCCAGCGCTGAATCAGAGGAAGGCAAGCTGTGGCCTTTCCCTTGTTCTCCTAATTCCCGTCTTTAAATTTATACTCAGTCTCCTCACCTTCACTTCTTAAATCTTACATAATGTGGCTGTTTTTCCTATAAAATACCATTTGTGTTATTGCAATTTGTTCTATTCCTTCTCATTCACACCAATCTTACTTCCTCTCACTCTTGCTCTTTCCCACCATATTGCACATCTGTCATAGCCAACCTCTGGCTTCTTTTTTTTTTTTCTTCTAATCTCCCGACTGTACATATCCGTCTAACCGGGCCGGTGGTGCCACGAGCAACTTGGCAGGTCACATGCTTTGTTCCTCCATCTGCTGCTGCCTTGATCTCCAATTTCACTTTATCGGCATCGCCCTTTGCCTTTACGGTATTGTTCCCCTACTGTGTCTGTCTCGCTTGCTCAGCTCGTCTGTGTCATCACCTTCAATTGTTCGCCAATCTGCCCGCTCTTATATTTCTTTTTTCCGCCAAAGTGCTCGTGGGCACACTCTAGGGCGACTTTGTGGTGGGAAACATGTTCAAAGTTCAAAGTAAACTCTGCTACGCAGTGGCAATTCAAATGAAGATATCCATCATTTTAAGGTTTACAATTAGTACTGAGGCACTTGTGATAGTGATAATTCGGATGGTCGGATTGAGCACGTTTGGGATGCTATGGATGGCCGAATATAACATGATGTTCCTTCCAATATCCAGAAACTAGTAGATCTAGATTCCACAGGACATGATTAATAACCTGATCAAGTCTGTGCAAGGGAAAATAGTTTCACTTCACGAGGCAAATGGCGGTCAGGCATATTTTAGAGTGGCTTTTTATTATGGTCTGTCCAGGTCTCACTCGAATACTCAAGTGCTTACTATCACAGATTTTATACAGATTTGTGATTATATGCAACAAGACCTAAAACAAATTCCATGTTTAAATTCAACAAAGTTTTCTATTTTTACATTTTCAACCCAACATCTTGTGTTTGTCAGTGCACCTTCTTGTCTTTATTCAACAATAAAAATACCACTTTACCCCCACAAAAAACACTTAAGTATCTACATTCCAACATCTACCCACTAAGCGGCAGTGTTACATCATTGTTAACTATATGCAATGCTTCTATCCACACAAACACAAATTTACCTTTCATGGCAGTTAGATGGGCTTCAAATGGTAGGGAAGGAAATAATGTTGGACATATTTAGGCCATATTTAAATTAGTTGTGTCCAACTAAGTGGAAAACATGAAAAAAAATCTCTTTTAGCTTTGAGAACAAGGGTGTTGTGTTTGTTTAATTGCAGCGTTTCAGTGGAATTCAGAAATCTACACATACACACATGCACACACACACTCAGTATAATTCCATATGTTGAGTTAGTAAGCATGTTCAACTACACAAATTGTGTATACATTGAGTCCAGTCAGACTCCTCAAGGCTCTGTCTGTGCGTAAATATACAGTGCTGGGTTTAAGCCAACTGCTGTCTGTGTTTACATAGTGATTTATTGCATTGATGACATTGCTTTCGGTGAAAGTTATTGACTGTGATCTGCATACAAGGGCTTATACAGCTTGTCAGTTGTGTGATGAGTTTGTAAATAACGCTCTCAGGAATGCAACAGCAAACAGGGCTTGTCTTGGCTTTAGTTTTTTAAGTTCTGTCTGTTTGCTAGTAGTGGTCTCCCTCAATATCCATTTCCTTTCTCTAAAGGTTTTATTCTTTATTATTTTTTAATGAAAAGTTTTGATTCAAGAGATAATGTAATTTGGATCCATAAAATACTCTGGCCTCGTAATTTTTTATAGTTCTTTCTTTATTAAAGCGATTCCCTTGTTGTGTGTCGGTCTGACCTCGTGCTCTTGTCCACCGCCAAAACATCCGGTGGATATTTAACACATTTTCATTCGCCTGTGGGCTAGTTATGGCAAAGCACTATAAACTAGTCGACCAGGAAAACAAATCTTAGAAATCCTGTGGAACAATTACACTACCTTTTATATATGTGTATATATATTTTTATTTATTATATATATTTATATGTAATATATATATTTACATATATTTATATGTAATATATATATTTACATATATTTATATGTATTCAATATATTTATATATATTCATATGTATTATATATATTTATATGTATTACATATATTTATATGTATTATATATTTATATATGTATTATATATATTTATATGTATTATATATTTATATATGTATTATATGTATTATATATATTTATATGTATTATATATACTTATATCTGTCTATATATGTGTATACGTATATATTTGTCATTTTGTCACTGTTCAAATATGTTTAAAAGAAAAAAGTCTCTTCTTCAATTATTGTTTCTTTTCTGTTATTTGGTGTTTTTTTTTGTCCCACAAATGGAATCGCCTGTTTTCAGCCATGACCTTAATTGAAGGAGAAGTTTAGCGCTTAAAAAAAATGCTTGCAACACTGTGGTTCGTGTCGAGGGGAGTGTTGCTGCAATTGGATTGTCGCAGCTACAGGGGCCTTGGGCTGCTTATTGTTTTTACACGGTATAAGGCAGCATTTTTCTTTGACATCATACAAGTTGGGTGAGGCAGCTTCAAACAACAAAAGGCATGTCGGACAGGAAAAAATATTAGTAGGTAGTAATAATTACATATTTTTTATGGCATTATTTTTGTAAAGTTCATCTGTGACTTTAGTGAAAACACTTGACATTGTTTTTCTGTCTGTCCTATTATCCATCGGCTGTCTAAATTGAGTTGAGTTTGATTTATTTCTATAAAGGGACAATGCATATTCATTTAACTTACTTAACTATCTGAGCGCTTACATTTTGCCCTCATAAAACGGCCTGGATACGAACAGTAGAACTTGACTTCTGAGAGCTTGTTCATTCATAATTTAGTATGAAACGTAATCCACTCTAAGTATGATCGCGGTAATTATAATAATTTGTCGTGGGTTACGTGTAAAAGCTTTTGTTGAGTAAGTCTTTTGATAATGTTGTAAAATCCCAAGGTCTGATCTTTTGATCCTGACTATTTGAAAATGTTGGCAAACTATAGCCTTTTCCTGTTACACTCATTTTCGTTGGGAAATCATCCAGGTTGAGCATAATTCAGTGCTTGTATTCTTACACTATTTAACATATGGTGATGATATATTATTTGGTGCTTACATTTTTATTTTTTTCCATTCTTCAACCAGACATTAACCTGTATGATTTGTTTTGGTGCAGTAGGCTCATAAAGCTCCTTTTTAAAAAAAAATGCCAGTTATGAAATCTCTTTTGGACAGATTTAAAGTCACATAATATGCAAAATATCAGATGCACACTAATACTGAGTGAAAAATGTAATTGTAAAATAAAAAATAAAAAAGTGCACAATTGAAACCTAGAAAAAATGAAGTTTTTGTAAAAATCGTGACGATATGATGTGTGTTTGTGTGTGTTTTGTCTTAGCAGTCTTAGCACCAATGTGTATGCATGTGTGTGTTTGTCTGGAGATGGCCGACAGGGCTAATGCTTCCAGATGTGGAATGGGCAACCTGCCTGTCGGGACCCAAACACAGGAACCCCCCCCCCCTGACGGTAAAGATTAATCAAAACCAGCGAAATCTGTACAGGAAGATGGAGACAGAGAATGTGTGTGTCCCTTTGTGTGCGAGTTTTGCGTGGTGGTGGTTGGGGGTGGGAATAGTTTTCTATACTGTAAACTGTATGCTCCTATTGCTTCACAAAAAAAGATCCTAATCGCTGCCAATTTAATGATGGCACCCTTTGGGATGAATGCATATGAACTTTACAGAAAAAAACATGCCATGTGCATGTTATTTACAGTACAACTAACCCCAGAAAGTATGATAACGTCTCTCCAAAAATTTCAATGTGATGATAAATCAAGACATGTATATACAGTAATCATGCAGTCAAAACATATGTACCGCACCCCTTAATGATGGTTTTCAAATTCTACATCTAGCTGTTGGAATGTCAAGAGTGGCTGTCAGAAGCGATCATAATTGCTTTTTTAACTCGTCATGGAAGACTTGCAGACTTTTCCCTAAGCTCAAGGGCTAAAACACTCTCTCTATATATACATAGTATATTGCCCTCTTCTATCAATTGAGGGCTTTTATAGGTTAATGGTATTTCACTCTCTTAATTCACACCCTGGTGCACTCTTTTGCAGTACTTTTATATTATCTGCCTGAACATCATGCACTGGCATTTATCAATTAATTGCATTTGGATCTTAAGGTGTCGTGAACATGAAAGATATTTTTTTCTGCTCTTTTCTACGCCTCCTTAAATATTGAGTGTTCTTACTTCTCATATTCAGTCAATATGTTTGGGTCATTCACCAACATGCTGGGAAATTGTTACTTCTCAATTGATAATGTATATGTTGTTTATAATGACTTGCTCAAATACTAGGGCTTAAAAATCAGTGCACTTTGGTAGAAAATGCTTAGCGGTGTTTTCACATACCTTTGCAGCATCACGCTGTGCTTGTTTTGGAATTTAGTAGGCAGGTCTGCACTAATATAAGCCCAACCAGGGTGTTTTTTTGCTGCGGGCCTGGTGCGAGTGACAATTTTAATGAATGAAATCGGCTCTCAGCTTGTTCCATGATTGACTGTTGGTCTTGCACAGTAATGTAAATTTGCAATGAAGTGACTATTATGAGGCAAACATTTCAAGAATGAATATATTGTTAATGGCAGTTGATGTGGTAAAGCAAAAATGCTAGAAGGCGGTGTTAGGCATTTGGTAGGATGACTGGGAATTGTCTGTTTGGCAACTGGCCCCTACACCATTAACTTGGGCGTTGCCTTGTTTTCCTGGCTCAGGAGTACTATAAGGAGGATTCTTAGTGTATGACACAGATCTATAGTCAAGGTAAACTAATATCACCATGGCAATGAATTCTGTATGCTTGGAGTCTTGATATACAGTAAAAGATAACACAATTGGACCCAGGCTTATTGGTTTTTCTTCAGTGAAAGGCAATTTTTTAAAGAATCATCGGTAGTTTTGCAACTACATGTTGATCACCAGATTTTGAAATCTAATTGTGACTGTTTGCTGCTCACTTTTTGTTCTCCTCACTTTGTAACTTACTTGAGGCCATTAGCCATATGTTCAATGAGGTTTCACATTTGTGTTTGTTTGTTCCATGGTGTAAATTCTCGGGAACTTGTGTGGTCGTATAAACATTTAATGATGCACACATGGATGTAACAGTGCCGATCTGATTGCAATCACAAACTTTATCCAAAATAAATTGCCAACATTCCCTGAAGAAAAAAAACAAACTCCAACTTCTTGAACATGTGCTTTCTGTCTGCATTATCTCTTGTGTGTCCACTCCCTGCTGCTTTTCTCCATGACCAATGGCATGACGCAACATTTCCAGCCAACCTGGGGGATGCACAAGATTATTGTAATTACACGGATGTTGCTTTCCCACAAAAATTACAAGCGTTACCTTAATGGCTACTAACCTCGGAAGGCAACTATATCCTAGCAACCAAGTAACAACAATTTAAAACTTTTTTCTTACAATTTGCATTTTGATTGACTGCTGGAAAAAAAACGGCAAGTGAAGACATCAGGCAGATGAATTGTTGGACTATTGATGGAAAGTTGGAAAAGAAAAAACATGGTCTTTGCCAAAGCTTGTCGGCTTCTGGCATTTTCAAAAACTAAAGATGAAGCCATGCGTTCAGTGTATACAAATGCCGAGTACTATTACTTTATTAAAATAATGGATGCCATTATTTTGTTGTTTGACAACATCTGAACGCTTTGGAAGACAAACAGATGTTTTTTTTCACCATTTATATTTGGTATGAGTAAGGCATCTCCTTTTTAACCATTCACTTATCTTTTAACCTTCTAATAGTATCGTGATTGGCTTAAAGCTTTTAGTGTTCAAACCCACACTCACCTCCCAGGTCTATGAATGCCCTAGAGAATTAACTGTATACCTCTGTTGGTTAACATTATCAAGCTCCAAAAGTCCAGGCCTGGGAGTTCAAACATGTTCCAGACCCCAAAGTTAGCTCCCTGAAGGATGCCTCGAGACTCATTGGTTCTGCATTTGCTCAGTTTCCTTCACGGTGTTGGCACCCGTGACAAGCATGTCACATCGATGAAGCTCGTTCAGAGGCGAAGCAAAACAGCAGTGCAGCATCATCACAGCACAACTGAAAAGTCTGGTGCAGAGTTGGAAATGGCGTGTATGGGATTACTTTTGTTTTGTTGGGCCGATGTGTTGTTTAAATATTTCTGATCTTACAGCAACAACTCACACATTTCTAAGACCCTCTCTCACATGTGCCTAAGCCTTTTGTTATCTCATAACATTTTGAGGTGAATTATAGTAATATCTTCTTCAACGTTGCTGGCAAGAGATTAGAAAAATACCTTATTTTTCCAAATTTTGAGTTAGAAGTTGTACTTATTCATGACCTAATGGTTCTTTTGAATGAAATATGGACTAGCTTTATGGGAACAGACTGTTTGCAAGCCTAATTTTGCTTTTAAAAGATTAAAGTCCACTATTACATGAAGTTTTTTATACTTGGAAAAAAGGCTAACAGGGTCATATTCTCTCCTCCCTTTTTGGTATTTCCCATAGACCATTATGGCCTTAATACTTTTCTCTCCTATAGTATAATCCATCTTAACTGGCTGACTTCAGTTAATATGGCAGACCTGTATTCGTAATATAGTGAGAGTTCAGCCATTTTAATTCATGGCTGTGTATTTCACCTGCCCCACATATTTTTTGACCTCTGCTCACCTTATCAAACATTATGAGAAGGTTAAATGGGGTCACTTAATGGAAAAGATAACAATGGCCCGAGTTCACGTCAGAGCGCTGAGTTTTATGGAGTTGTTTGTGCTCCTGAGGCTCATACAATCATCATTACTCAAAGATGGCTCCATTCTCTCTAGTGGTTCTTCTTTAACTATCTCATCCACATAGTCAAACTTTCAAACACAAAGAGCTAATATAACCAAGTACATGTTGCAACAACAACAAAAAAAGAAGAATTAAAAAATGTGCCTTTTCTTGCTCTGGAACTAGATGAATACGATTAATGGGAAAAAAAGAGATTTTATCTTCTACATCCTTCACCTTTGTCTCTCTCATCATCAGTCTTACTTCATTTAATGAAGATGTGCCTTGAAGCTTTCGTTCAGCTCCCTGCTTGTTTTTAGCAAATAGCTCCCCTGATGATGAGACCGTTTTGAAACTTGAACTCAAAGATACACATCGCTGCATTTCCTTAGACTTGCATTAAAGTTTTAAGGAAGGACACTCCTGTATTCAATTTAGGTACATTTCCAAAAAGTTCAGTGTGTTGGTGGTACTTTAGATTTTGGAATCACACCATAGATTGAATCTCAATGGTTGAACACAACCCAACTCAAATGCTAAAGCTTTCGATTCACTATCTACTGTATCTATTTCCAGAATTTTCAACACATTATCCCATTTAGGATCCCAGGGAGCTATAATATTAGCTGCCTTTGGGTGAAAATCCGATACACTGGTTGCCATTCAGTCACATCACACTATATAATGCCACTAACTTTGATGCAGTCACTGAATGGGTATTGAACGTATGGCGCCTGTATGCCAAGAAACCAAAACAGGACACTGTTAGTGACATAGAATAGAATAGAATTATAATTTTTTCTCTGTTATTTTGTGCTTAGTTTGCACAACCATCCGAGTACTGGCTGTTCTCAGTTCACAGCAGTATTTAATGGTTAGGGTCTGAAAACAATGATCTAGTTTGGACTTGGTTTAAGAATAAGTCATCAGAAAGGCACTTATAATTACCGCTGGATTTGCATTTCATTTAATTCTTTGATACGTAGGGTCTACAACTGTTTTTAGTGTAAAATGTTCTAGAATTATGGCCAGATTAGTCCATTAAAGTTCTGTTGTAATCTCAGGACTATTTTACTTAATTCAATAGATTGGACACCACTAAATCACAATCTTTAGTCGTTATTTTTGTGAAATAGACCAACTTTTTATCGCACAATTTCAATTGTTATAGATATTTATGAGTCTTTATAGTTCAATTTTGAATACCCTTTGACAAGATTCAATAATTTAATTGGTTTAGAAAAAAAATATCACATTATTTGAGTGGTATTTCTGTCTAAGGAACGGATCCCTGTCGTGAGACAAGTACCCGCAGTACTTAATTGAATGTGTAATTGTGACCTATTTATTATAACCCTCTTATTCCACTGCAACATGTCAACTCCTGATTTAATTAGTTTTGATCAGGGGCATTACTTAAGTTACCGCTTTAGCCTTCACACGTCAATAACGATGATGGATTGATGCATATTTAAATGTTTCCTTGAACTTGCTTTTAGCTGATATTATGTGACATTGCCAGCTTGGTCAGAAATCATTGTGCCCATCTGGTAGCATCTGCTATTTGAAGTAAATATTGACACTTATTTGAAGATGAAGTATATGAAGTGGGTTTGCATGATGGTGAGATGCTGCTCAATGTGTCTCCCTCCCTCACTCTATGGGAGTCTCTAAGGCTTTCCACTTTTTTGTGGGTTAAGTTACCGAATCGCATTGGTGTGTGGCGTTCCACATTTCCCTTGAGAAAAGCAGCAGCATGGTTTGGGTTTCATCTGATTCACTTGTGCTTGGCTGGCATTAAGGTGTGTGTGTGTGTGTGTGTGTGTGTGTGTGTGTGTGTGTGTGTGTGTGTGTGTGTGTGTGTGTGTGTGTATTTATAATGGGAGTATAAGCTGGACAAGTAAAGCCTGTTATTTTTAAACCCTGAGGTCTGTGATTGACTGGTGATCTATTAGGACCATGCTTGCTCAGTATCAGCCTCACCCACATCCCTGTATAGAACAAGTGGTTTAGCACCTGGGAAAATGGCTGGATGTATGTTTTAAAAAGTCAATGTTTTAAAAATACTGGAGGCAAAATTTAAACATGGAAGAATTGGATATTCATAACATTTAATATATGCCCTCATTCATTTTACATTAGCTTGTAGTCACCAATAACCACTACTTTTGCTACTTTACAATTAAACTCAGGGTTTAGTTGCGTTTAACACATCTGTCTACAATGTGATAATTTCAAGAGGGAAAATAAATAAATACAGTAAACTAAAATGAGAACAGGATCTGATATACTAAAATGTTCAAGTCATCGTTGATAGAATTCGCTTCAGTGATTAAAACGATAAACACAACAGGATTTTGGCTTATGCTTTCACCATACTGCAAACTGAAATGGTTTGAGATTCACATATTAGAGTATTACCATTTAACTCATTAATCATGCAGCTTTTAAACTGACAGTACTTCCAGTTTCATGTTCCATCCAAGCCTCAAAACTGTATTTGCGCTTAAAGAGACAACCAAAACCGACACCCCCGCCCCCCCTCACACAACTGTACATAAAACACAAGGTTTTTATTTTTGGTATGTAAAGAGATTAAATATAATATGATTTGTCGGATGGAACAGCGGATGTTCTGTAACATGTGGAGTTTGTCACCTTGGCATATTTCACAAATTGTGATAAATCATCTGTAATTCCACACAGCAAGGAGCAGGATTTTTTTTTAAGTCACCACAATCAAATACATATGCAATAAATGGACCATCATTATCCTGTTTTTTTCTTAGTCTTTTTCTTAGTCAAATAAATTGTCATTGGGGTTTTCCAATGCTTTTCACAAAACTGGTGCATTTTTTTCCAAGCTTGAAACAGGGACCGGGGGTAGTTTACCATGTGCAATTACTATTGTATGCTGATAGGTTAATAAGTATTAGCAATAGTTAATTATTTTTATATAAAGTCTCCAGAAAAGTGGTTGCTGCAAGTAGATATATTTGTCTACATTTTTGGGGGATCAAGATCTGACGCTTTCAGAATATTTAATATTGTCTACAACTTAAAAATGCATTTCTGTCATTCCAGTTTTGCAAATTTATGGAAGTAAACAAAAGAGATCTGTGCTACCTTTCTGGGGAAAAAATAAACCAAAAACGTTTTATTCATTGATGAAAAATGGTTGAAAAAATGTCAAGATTTAACAACATTTTAAAGAAAAGGCCAATGGCTGAATTATGATAGGATAATTTGACCACTCTTGTTATCTCTGATTGAGTATTTTTAGGTCATTTTTCTTAAGGGGTTGCTATATCTTTTTTTTCAATGTGAAATAAGTGCCCTTGTTCAATAGAGGTGGGGAAAATACTGTATTTTATAGTCAAAGATAGAATATATGCAAATTGTTACAGTTCTTTTCATCTTATCTAATCTTTTTAAGGCTTCTTATCCTAGAAGTCACACCTAATTGTGAGGTTGATGTTCAAATCTGGAGTCCCTGTGATCAGGGTGTCATAAGACTCTTATGGCATGTGAAAGACGACTGCAGCAGCCCCTGTGGTCGTCTTTGTTGTGGTCATCGTTGACGAATCAAAGTTTCTTGCTAAGTCTATGGTTTTCGCAAGGTCAAGGACTTTTTCTCTCATAAGACAGCGCACGTCCCACATAATTGGTCAAAAGGGATGCCATGCTAATCTTGCACTTCTCCCCCCCTTGTGATCTTGTGACCAAAGTTGGAAAGTTGACGTAGCGCAATTCCGGAATTGCTGCTGGTTAAAAGAAGTTTAACCTTCTGGCCTTTTGTGCAAACCACTCCTCCCACACTTGAAATCTATTCCCTGCTTGCAACTGGCTCTTCATTAATCAGTGGTACCAGCCTGATCTCACACAGTGATCACTGCAACCAGAGAGATACAAAGTACATACATTAAGGGACGGCAAATAAATATATTATGCTATATATCAAATGAATCTTGAAAAACGCCGTTAATTGCCCTGCCTTCTCTGCTATGACCTCATTTTGTCCTGAATAGTGTTTTTGGAATTATACGGCGCCAGGTTGGGTGAGTAAGGTCTTTGAAGCCGGGAACTGTCAGATGCTCAGGGCTTGGCGAAGTATCCAAGTTAATGCAGTAGGATTTTGTTGTAGAGGGGGTGACTAAAATGAATAGTTGACCGAATGAGTTGAAATACATTTTTTTTGGTGACATCAGTCTTGCAGCTTCGTCTGTTACCATATTGGTGTTTTATGGACCACCACTCAGTGCGCTGTACGTCATAGCTAGAGACCTCCATAAGGTGTCCAGCATGTTACTGACAATCAGTGTGAGTTGAGTTATGTGCCATCTATATACAGTACATGACTGGGAGGCAGCATATAAGCGGTGCCAGTGGAGGTCCATGTGGACGCGTTGTCCATAGTTATATTGCCATAATTTATGAGTGACAGTTGAGATGTGATAAGAAATGTGGCTGTGGAAATCAGATGCCCAGAGGTCACTTGCAAGGTCCTAGGGAGGAGTTCATTATAGTAGACTTTATCGATGTCCTTCAATTCCCTATATTGTGTGTATCTGTGTGTGTGTGTTTTTGGTGACAGCATAGACTGTAAAGATGCTGGGAGGGAGGACTAGAGGAATAAAGATGAAGACTGTGATATGGAAGCTGTGTTGGGGCTGTTTTTTGTTTGCTCCGGCTGTTAGGATGTTTCCTTGGTGGCTACAAAAAACACCCATGCTTGATTGCGCTTCTTTGGCTTTACTTGTTAGCTTGTTTATCTCCTCTTTTGCTCCTTATGCAGAGCAAACAGCCACAACTGTGGTTGTAGATATACTATTGTGTAAGCGTGTGTGCACCATGGTATGTTCCGTGCAAGATGGAAAGAGGATAGGATGTGGAGCACTGGTGGAGGGCAGCCTAATTCCTCTGCTGTCTCCTGGCCTTGATTCCCTTCACTCACGAGTGTGACTGCAATTTGCGCGCTGTCTTCAGGTTCAAATTTACGACCTCGCTGAACAAAAGAGTGGATTGAAGGCAGAAGGATCCATAGGGCCCCATCAAGACCCGTTCTTGTAAGCGCCACTTAATTGATGCCAGATCTTCTCTGGGGCCAACCGTAAACGAAGGAGCTGGATTTCTATGGAACATACTGCATTTGGTCATGATGCATTTATTTAAGAATTGGCATAATAATCCTATTGCCCATCCTCTGAGGTTGCACACTGAGCGCCTGCCGCATGGAGGCAATCATGGTGGTAATGCATTATTTGTCTCTGTGTGTGCGAGGGTCGGTCTGTGTGTGTGTGTGGGTGTGGGTGTGTAAGGGCTTTCTCACAAGTGTCAGTGCCTCACTGTGGCGTGAGTAAGTAGGGTGTTGACCCCATCTATCCCGGGAGACCATATGGATGCAATCATGCTCTGCAAGGGAGAGAAAAAATTATAAGCGCCAGACTGAAAGGAAAGAAAGCAAAACAGAGGAACACCAAAAGAAAAAGAGCAATAATTTGGCTTGTTGAGTGTATACTTGGAAGACAGAAAATCTTCCTAATTCCTTCTTCTTCCGTCTCTTTAAGGCTTTGCCAGTAGCAGGATTTAGTTAAGTCAAGCCGTGATGATTTCTTCACCCGATTGTCTTAGTAGAATTAAAGATCATCATGGTCACTTTGATTCCAGTCTTAGGACATGTTTGCTGAATAATTAACACATAAATACCCTCACCCGAAACTTATTTCAGCAACAATAGCGCATTGTTGAAGTATCACATCTAAATGGGATACATCTACATTGTGTTCTTCATAATTTGACGATAGAGTTAATTTTGACGTTTCAACCAGCTCTTTCACTGTATCACGCAAAACTAGATCCATCAAAGGATTCACTCTGTCCGTGGTTTCCTTTTTTTTACCTTTTGCATGGCATTTTCTTTGTGACAGTTCAAAAGGACTGCTCTTAGATAACTCAGTGTATAATACAAGGGGGATAGCAGGTAGAACCCTGCATGTAGGTTGATTTTGTGCCATTAGAAGTGTATTCTAAATGGGTGAACTTGACAAACAACAGTTGCCCTTAATCTTTTAATCAGAACTAGCTGACAAAGTAGTCATGGTGGAATTCCACCTGCACGTTTCTGTGGAAGTCTCACAGATTATCACGCAATTGGGCTTGAATTTGCACTTTCTCGTAAGAACCCTCATGAATGCAGCAGACATTCGCAACCGGTGGAGATTGGCATTCGACGTTGTTGTAGTCGTGATGCAGACACAATGCAGCCCCTCTCGTTGTAATTCCAGTTATTCCAATTATGAGAAGATAAACCCGTAAATACTATGTAATTATTGTCAGTTGGTCTTGAAAAAGTAACTTTGTTTGAGGCTGTTTGCTGTCAGAGTCCGAAAGGGAAAAATATCATTGATGTTAATTAACGTTTCAAAGGCAGATTTTCGTGCACACTGATTACTGTGAACCAAGTGCCAAGGGATTATGGTGTATTTGCCTCACACATTCAGGAAGAGGAGCTATTAATTAGAGAGCGTTTGTTTCACTGCAAGAGAAGTGATCATGCTTGCACATGTGTGAGAGGGCATTGTTGCACGTCGACATTCCTTTGTTGAAAAGACGTTGCAATAATAGTATAAAAGATTGCTGCATGCATATCAACTGCTTCATGCAAGCAAGTGACACTACAGTATTGGTTGCAAACCCAGCCAAACTATGAAAAAACTTTGACTATTTTGCAAAATACAGTACTTTATGGTGCAGTGGTTATTTTGCCTGACTTTGGTGCAGGTAGCATGAATTGTTTTCCATTTCAATGTGGAATTTGTAGTGCAAAATGTTGTCTGCCTCTATATGTGTCCTTTGTTTGATTGGTGAGCCGTCTATAGTATAGTCACTCTTTTGCCTGAATTCAGCTGTGATAAGCTCCAGCATGTTGCAAACCTGGAAACAATCAGCTGTGTTGAAAATTAATGAAAGAATGAATATGTATATTGTGGTTTAGTTGTATAGAAGCAAATGATAGTAGTCTTGTCAAATCTATTGTAAGAAATAGGATATATTTCTGAGTTCTTATTTACTCCCTTTTCAAAAATGAGATAAATGCAATTATTGAGTCGCTGGCCAGATGTTCTCTGCCTTTTAATACACTGTTTTATTAGTATGTCTGAATATCTTGTTAAGAAATGCAATGCTAATTGTGAAATGTTATGCATTGCTAACATTTGCCTGTCAGAAACAGATAGGTCAAGCAGTGGGCTTTCAAAGTGCTGCTTAGGAGAGACGTGTGTTTATATATGTGATTATCGCTTTGACCTCTCACCCTGAATAGGGCCATTTGTAGTGCAAACAAAAGAAAGCAGCCTGTAGATGCTGTGGTCCTTCCTGAGATGTCCCTCTTAACTAAAGTGAGCAGTTGTAGAGCCCTTTTCGAAAGCACCATGCCACTTTGCAGGTCACCTGTTTCCCATTGAGAACAGTTTACTTGCTTCAAGAGATACTTCTGTTTTGATTCAAAGCAGAGACAAAATACCAACTATTGATGGTATGTGGATGCTTGAGGTTTTGCGTGCCATTCCAATTGCAGATCATGTTCCAAGGGTTCTAGCGTCTTATCAAGCTAGAAGGTACGTGGGAATGCTATACAGGCAATGTTTGGCACTAGGTTTGCTTTATATTTGAGATGCATTGAAATGAAGATTCTTGGCTTAGAGAGGATAAGTAGGGAGAAGATGATAACTATCGGGTGTGGCTGGAGAGATGAACTGGTGAGTGAGTTGAGTGTTATTGAGAATAAGAAATAGACACCCATGACGTTCTGCTAGGGACATGAGCACAAACCAAATGCAAATAAAAGCTAGAACATGCAGACAAAACCTGAAGACATACAAAAAACAGACAAAAATATCACCTTATACTTAATCCTAACCATTCTGTTTCTTTCCCATATATATTTTCTTCAAAGCAAATATAAAACAGCTTGATTTTTATTTTTATCTCAAGAGATGGGTTACTAAAAGTATTGCACATCAATTTATTTTTTGTTTGCTGTTGCAATGTTGTGGACCAGATTGCCAGATAATTGTTGTTTGGAGAGATATTTTTAACTTCCTTTCCCTTTTTCTTCGCACTTATATTCGAATCCCATGTTTTACTTTATTTCAAAATATATAATTTTAGACTCTCAATTAGTTGGCCAACTGTTGGCAAAAAACAAAGGAAAACATTTGAAACCTGGTGGTCGTTAATGAAAATGTGATGTGTTTGCTTACATGCTTACATAATATGCCATCAAACGAATGCAAAAATCACAGTGCCAAAATCTGTTTTTGTCTTGGATTTTCGACAAAAAAGATTCTTATTTTTTCAACAATTGGGAACATAACAGCGTGAGGTTTCTTATTTCTAAATCTGTGGATTGACAAAATGATCTTTTTGCTTGAAGTCATTTCGAAAGGAAATTGTAAAATAGATTTTGTAGCAACAAAAGAAACTCATTTTCAATTTTACAGCATGCAGCACAGAGACCTATGTGTCACTCTAAAGATTATGAAGTGCTGCTTCAAATCTAAACTCTGACCTGTCCTCTTCTTCTCCTGGTATTGTGACTCTTGTCAAAGCTCCATGTAATCTTAAATTTTTGTATTGTATACCATTTCTTAGTATTTAATCTGTAATGTGTGCTGGAGATACAACAGTAGTAAAAACCCAGCTATACTAGACTAGTAATACAATAACACATCTTTGAGTAAGATGTACTCGAACACAGTGTGTCCGCACCATCACCAAATGTTCGGAACTCCGGCACGACTCGGCACTTTATACTGTTTTTATATTTATCTTATACCACAGAGCTCAATTGTGTATAGCCAAGATTGTTTGAGTTGGTCTTTGGCAGCAAGCCTGTGGTTTTGAGACTTTCAGAATGAGAGCTGGAATGACAGGAAAAACTATGGTGACTCCCACTGAGAAGGAAAGTTCCAGTGAATGCATCTGTGCCACACCAAGGCAGGGGGAGTTTTAGGAAAAAACAATAAATAGGGTTTGATCGTTTTGAAATACAATACCTTAAATTGTAATCAAATACATGTGAACACGTCGGAATAGCAAATAATGTCTTTGCCTGTCACGTGATACGCAATAAAGCAGATAATCCTTTCTGATGGCGTTTAACTTGTATATCTTTTTGTTTAAACCACCCAGACAGCTATTTTAAAATCCCCCTCAACATTTTATACCCAACACCCATCTGTGAAAAGGAAGATTTGGGGAAGGTTGGTGCAGATTACCCATAATTGAATTAATCCTGCAATTCCTTCAGGCGTCCTCACCATTTAACGATCAGGTACGACTACTTTTGTCGCATACATGGGCTCTCCAGCGGACAGAGGAAAGCTTATTTAATAAAAAAAAACTGTATTGAAGACACAGAACTCACACACTCGTAATTGTTTTCACCCTGCTTTAATAAAATCTGTTATTAAAGAGGAAAACCTGGACTTGGCGGCTTCTCAGGAGAGGCTTGGCTATGTTTAGATTTCGTCAAGATGGTTAAGATTATGTCTGAGGATTCTTTTTAACTGAAAGCCTTGAGACAATGTTCCAATTATGGAAAATATACAGATGGAAACACCGGCCCGGCAAAAGTAGGACCATTTACAAAGGCCAACATTACTGCGAGGCCATCTTGCACCTAAACTTTTATACAGGTCGCGCTTGAATAGTAGGGCTGTATGAATGGTTAGCATTAACAGTTTTTCCAGTTGTCTACTCAAAATCGAACAGTGGAAAATTATACGTACCTCAATGTTATTTTTTTATTTTTCAATTTAAAATGAATCAAGCTCTATTTGCATAGTACTTTTAACACGCACATAGATCAAATACATCCGCACTGTCCCGTGATATTCTCACTTACACGCCAGTTCAAACCAACCACATCACCATGAGTAAATTCTACCCGTAACAACCATAAAACTGGATGAATCTAATGTCAAGCATAATAAGGAAATCTATCCATCCAATTTCTGTCAGGCTAATCCTCAATAGGATGTGTAACTCAGTGCGTCAATCCTTTATTCATTAATGTTCCGAACCGCTTATCCTCACAAGGGTCTATCCCAGCAAACTATAGCCACCAGGTAGGGGGCTCCCTGAAATGATAGCCAGCCTATCGCCAGGCATAAAAAGACAGACAACCATTCACACTCATACCTAGGGGCATTTTAGAGTGTTCAATAAGCCTATCCTGCATGTTTTTGGGA
This sequence comes from Stigmatopora nigra, assembly GCF_051989575.1. Classification (NCBI taxonomy): domain Eukaryota; kingdom Metazoa; phylum Chordata; class Actinopteri; order Syngnathiformes; family Syngnathidae; genus Stigmatopora; species Stigmatopora nigra. The sequence goes on from NC_135512.1 coordinate 9,478,146, forward strand.
TGTGAGGAAACAAGAGAGCACAGGGAGAACATGCAAACTCCACACATTGAGGACCCACCTGGGATAGAACCCTCGACCCCAGAACTGTGAGGCCGACGCGTTAACTACTCTTCCACTGGGCCGCCTCGCGATAATCTTAAAATGTGAAAATAAGTTACAAATTACTCCACCTCTGGCATCTGACTGACATGCAATGGTAATGATGTTTGTTTCATCAGTGCGAAATATGAAAATGGGATGTGAAAACAGATCTCCTCAGGTTAGTCATTAGCCGCTAAAGATTAAGCTACATATTAATTAGGTTATTTATTTATTAATGGATCATATTTGTACAATATTAAGTTCCTGTTTGATGAGTCTTACCTTGTTCCCTTATGGAAGTAACGAGGATGGTCATTAGGTGATTAAAGTAACAACATACTCGATATACGTATAGTGTATGCTTAATGGAGAAAACAAAACCTTTAGCATGCTCCTTTCAGTGGAAATAATCTTGTTTAGTTAATTGAAATTCATTCATTCATTTTCAACACCATTTATTTTTATCAGGGTCGCGGAGTGCCGGTGCCTATACATGCTGCTTTCAGTTGAAGTGAGAAGTTCACCCTAAATGAACTTGTTCTCAGGCAGTCGTAGGGCACACAGTGACAAGGAATTTGCACTTACAATCAAACTTGCACAGAGTGGGAATTGAACCCTTGCAGACCGCACTGAAGTTACCCAAAAGAACCACTGCACCATCAGTTGGCTTAAATTACTGGCTGAATATTTAATATTAAGCCCATCATGGCAAGATCCAGACTGTTGGGGAACTCAGTCCAGTCTATATACTAGTTCATAACCTGCAAGTGTGTGGTCGGCTGTTGTTTTGGCACAGGTCGTGATCTGGCTCCCATCAGGTCATGACATGTCTCCAATAAGAGAATGAAGGAAGGGAAAACAAGGAGGGGGAAATATGAGGAAGAAAACGCAGACCACATTGTTGGACAAAGGGAGCAATAATAGTGTTTTTGGATGTTTATTTCAATGTGGCATTGAGAAGAAGGAAGTCTCGCAAGGCTTTAAAGGTGTGGGGTAATAAAACCAAGATGTACTCAAAGCACCCCTGCTGAGTGAGGTCAGTTTACTCGAGTAATGCCACCAGACGTGAAATTGGAGGACCATATTTACTCATCTAGGTGAAACTATATCGTATAATTTAGAGTTTGTGTAGTGGCTTTAATTTATGGGTTATTTTTATTGTTATTTATAAGGTCAAACAGAGTATCTGGCAGCTTATCAAAATACATTACTAATAGAAAAAAAGAACAGTTTAGATGTACTCATTTTATACTACTGACCTGAGCCAAAAAATGGGATACAACACAAAAACGTTGACGAAACATAACACTGGGAATATTTCAGTCTCATTCTGCCTTCTTTGACCAGGCTGGACACCAAATGGGTTGATTATATTACCTCAACTCCCCTCCATGCACTGTTTACATGCCAATTAGGCGCACAATATTTATTTGTAATGTGACCACTGTGTTTGATCGTAGCAAAGATCTAAAATCGTAAAAAATGCTGCGCCTCACCACTTGACTAAGTTAAGAGACCATTGATGATGTGTAAAAAACGGTTTACAGATCATCAATGGTATCTTAACTTTCCAATGGTGTTTCTGCAAGGATGCTGTTTTAATTGACAGTAATCTCAACTGGCTCTTAACCCCCCTTTTGCCAAGAGCACAATATAAGACCTCAGTATAGAAAATACCTAGTAGCAAGTAAAAAGTTGGAGACGTTTGTCCCAGTGATGCCTGTGAAGATAGCTTCCTGTCTCATTGCTGTTCTTTCCTCACACTGCAGATCATTAGCAGTTCTTTTTCTGCCTTTTGAAGTCGGCAAGGTCTGCTGTGTGTGTGTGTCATAGCCAATGAAAATCCAGGGGACTAGCCCAGCCACCTGTTCTTCTAAACATCTGTCCACAGAGCCGACCGGGCACGGCCCTGTTCAGATGGCTTATTTAACCATGATCCTCCAATAGCTGCAGGATGACAAAAAGGCTATTTTTAGGGGCTCCATTTATATGCAAGTAAAGTCTTTGTGCTCTTTAATGAACATCCCTTTCCAGCACCTTTTGTTGAAAAAATAGAAATAACTGGGCATTTATAAGAGCTTTCTGTTGGGAAATAAAATACCTTAGTTCTCTTTCAAATTTTATAATGTTGTATTTGAAGAGCGTTTTGATAGATGCTACATAGTAACTCACTTAAAAGCATATCCAATTAGCGCAAATATGCTTTATTGCTTTTAATGAAGATCCTTTATCCGGAAGACTTTTTTTTTTTAAATTACAGGGCTGCTGAAGGCTTGTGTATCTCAGCGGGTTGGATCAAAGTAACCCAGGGTTTCTTTGGGAGCTGCAACAGCAGGATGATGACCATATTCATTAGGCAGAGTTAGGGAGCTATCCAACATGACACTGTATGATATTATTGTAACAATGATTTATGTATGTGCATTATATTCTTTCATATTCTCTGTTCTTGATCCCCTAGAGATTATTGCAAGTGTTACTGTCCATATATTCCACAGAAAATCATTATAATATTTACTACACATCTAATTTTCATAACAGTTGCTATGTTGTGCAAGAATTCAGTGGATAACCTTGAGCATTGACTCAGGGATGCAGGAAGAGTGGTCTTTTTGATAAGATGCCAACAGCATTGCACGTTGGAATGCAAAGTCGCAATCAGTCGCTGGGGAGGTTGATGAGGGGGCAGTACAGTTATTGTCTGCTCGGGTGAACCAAAGCAAATACGCTATGCACTGAGATAAAATAGTGCAATATAATAGTGCAGTATAACTATTCATGAAGAGGATCGCGAGGCCAACGGGGATGTAAATTTAGAACCTCACGACGTTCACAAGATCTATGGTAGACCAACATCAGGAATGCATTACTGAACAAGACCCCGGAAAATGCAAACACCTCAATGATAATTCTCCAAAAATTTTCTTGTGGTGTATTTTCCAACAGATTACTGACCAAATGCACAAATTCAGGCCTGAGGGAGTTGCATTAGTGACCATGCAATGTGACACCTCACATCTGTAAATAACCTATGAGCAGAAAAATAATCCCTCCAAAACAACATTCATCCTGCCACTATACATTATACAACATGAAACGTAACGTAAAAGAATACAAGGCGGATATAGCACAACTCTAGACTAAAAACCAAAACATGGATTTTTGAAAGTGGTGAAACATGACTGGTGCTCAGTTACAGTAGCTCAGCACGGCATGGTAGTGTATGCAAAGTCTTGGGAAAGTTAGCAGCTGTGGGGACTCCTGGCTGTGTGAGAGGATGGAGACCAGTGGGGTCTCTAAAAGTAGCTGTGCATGAAGGAGAAACCTGTTGATCCAGGTGGTGAATATTGCCTGGCACTCTTATAACTGAAGTGAATTTGAGCTTTGATGCAGTTATTGTACGGATGCGTGTGCATGCACAGCTTGCAAAAAGGAAAAGTATCACTCAAATAGACATGGACGGCTGACAAAATTGTTCCACAGGACAAGGCTGCTTCCTGACAAGCATTCATTTAGAACTGACTGAGACATACGTTCCTGTTAGTTGTTCTGCCAGGGTTGATGTTTTGACATTGTACAACTTTCCTCTAAATTCTCTGAGCCACAATGATGCGATAAATCTAGATCTGAACATCTTGGCAGCAGCAAACTGACTCTCAGAACCAATTCCATAATACTACTGCCTGCTAGATGTGTAAACGGTTAGCAAAAAAGCTCAATTTTTTTTAATGTGATAAGTAAGGCTCGTTGGGATCCATTTTCACCCCTGTAAAACCAATCCTATTCTGGAAGAAGGATTGGCTGCTACCAGCCGGGCGCAACTAAAATACTTCAATTTTTACAAAACCTGCACTTGATAATCTGATGCACCATATTGACCAATATTTGTTAATCATTGTATGAAACTCCCTTCAGCACAGCTCCATCTAGTTGATGTACAACAGATCTTACCATTACTACTATTTCCACTACTGCAGCTCCAAGCATAATCCCCTACTACTACTACTACCACCTACAAACACTACTGCAGTTTAAAATCCATTGTGCCTTATACATGAAACACATTGTAAGGCCATTAGGCCATTCATTCAAGGTGAGCCTTATAATCTGGTGCGCCTTATAATACAGTAATTTCCAAGTCACAGAGCAGTATTTCTCATTTCCAGAGAGTTTCCTTCCATGTCCCCAAAAAAGCTGATTCAAATTGTCCTTTGTTATGAGTGTGAGCATGGATCATTGTCTCATTGTGCCCTCTTGGCACCCAATTCAGTCTGTCCCTCATCTACTGGCCAAGTTGGCTGGCCAGCAGTCCCTCAACTCTTGTGAGGATTAATGGCTCAGATAAGGAGTGAATAAATGAATGCATTTTAAAGGCAGGAATTACTTCACAGTGTGACCTTAAACTCATTACAGAATGCCTCGTTGTACATTTTAAACACGCTGCAAATCACCCTCCTCAGCTGTATTTCTGCATAATGCTGCCTAAAAATGTCGGAGCTGTTTACAAATTGAATACTGACAACCTTAAGTGTAGATGTTATTCTTGCAAGCTATGTGATTAAAAATTCTTTTTCGACAAGGTCAACTATAGCTCACTGTGGACTAATTGCCCATGTAAAAAAAAAGACCAGTTTTATTCCAGAACTCTTACTCCATGTTATTGCTATGCATTTTGAAAAGCAATCTAGGTGTGAATGCTGCTGGTAAGAGTTGAAAGAAACATCAGCATTTTCCTAATCAATTCCTCAAGAAAGGGCAACAGCGATTTGTCTACAGCTATTTTGCCCGTCACAGATGTTTAACTTCCTTACACATAATGGCTCTTGTACTCTAGGTAAACAGCCATCACAAGACTGTTTATTCAGAAGTAAGGGCTCGCGACGGATCCAACCCAGTTTTCACATAAAAACACATACTAGAGAGATGAGGGGAAGATGAAGTGCAAAGCAGGGAAATATCAAGAAGAGTCCAATTTATTTTGAGTAATTGGCTCCACTTGAGCAAATAGCCTTTTCTTGCCCAGTGGTTTTCAATCCAAGGATGTGCCACCAGCAGAAAAAAAAAATATTTCATATTTTCCACTCGATTCAGTGACGTTAAGAACAAGACACTTAGATATAATACAAATAATGGGTTGTTATATGTTGAGTGTACCTGATCAATAAATAATCAATTGTAGAAGGATCTTGACCAAATTAACTGGCCAGTGTTTTTTTTTTTAATTTCAATTAATTGGTAGTCTAAAAGGCTACAAATTCACATAACCAGATTAAGGTTTCTTTGACTACAAAAACCTACCCCAAAAACTAAAACTCCCCCAAGACTTTTGAGTCATTTAGTGAATTCTCTAATTCTAAAAAGAGAAAGTTCACTCTGGCTATGTCTGCCCTGACTTTTCTTCTCTTTAATACATGCCAGGAAAGTGTTTCTCTTTCATACATCTTTATACAGCTTTCCTAGTCCATGTGGCTACAGGAAGTTTGTCGACCCCCAGCAGTACTATCCTTTCCAGGAAGGAGGAAGCCCCCTGAAATAATAAGCCTTGCCCATTGATAAGTGAGACATGTACTTTGATTGAGGGATTGTTCCGGACCCGGCAGTAGTACTTGGTCATTTGCCTCTGGGGTAATGTGGGAGAGGTAGTTATAATGGATGTCAAAATGTAAATTTGGATTGCAGTTTAACTTAATGTGTACATTCATGATTTAAGAGAGAATACAACTCTAAAATACCTTTTAAACAAAACTAAAACCAGAATTCCAGTCAATACTTTTGTTTTGAGTGTTAACATAAGAAATTGGATAGATGGCAGGGAGTTTACTAAACACAAACATTTCTGCAGACTTCTATTACCGCCTCCCAAAGTACGCAAATGTCCATATTAGTTTCATTAACTTATTAGGCAATCGATGTCCAATCCTATTTAACTGCAAGGGCGTACAGTGCTTATTCATTGCCAACCTTCCGAGTTAAAATGGAGTACACATCTATCGTCAATTGAGTTCAAGACTCCAAATTACCCATTGGTTTGACTGATAAGGGTGAAAGATTGTTGTCTGTAGTGAACAAAGTTTTATGGCTCAGCTGTGGACTCATGAATACAAGCAAGAAAAAAAAGATGCATGGCCTTATAAGTACATCGTCTAGACAATGTTGTGGACCACCCTCATTGTTTTTTTTGTGTGTGATAAAGTCAAGTATACGTATATGTACACTGAAAAGATACACAAGCGAACATTGGGGACAGGAGAGTATAAACATTTATCACTTTATATGTATCTATCTCAGATATCAGATTTCTCATCACATCTGCAATTTGTAAAACTTTTTTTGCATCTGGTTAAAGCTACAATGAATTTTGTCCTCCGTTTTAAATATGGCCATTCACTTATTTAACAGTCTAAGGCTTTAAATAAACATTTATCATTCATGGGTTTGACTCTACTAACAACAAAACAAACTACATCAGAACATACAATTTTTTTCCCTATCGGACACTCTCTCACTTTTGTCAAACATACACCCAAGTAAACATTCGTCAAACCCAGGCACGGACTCATTTTATATCTATAAATCATGATTATGATCCCTATTGTCAACCGGAGTCAAATATTTTGTGGAGAAAAATTATCTATCCATATTTTAGTTCCCTCATTTGGAATGAATGTTTCCTGTAATTATTGGAAAACAATCAGTAAGAGAGACACAACCATCAAACAACCAGCTTTACACTGTTATTCTTGGACATGAATACAACCTTTTTAATATTTAATTTTATCCTGTATGACATGTAGGATTATTAAATAGAACATTTGGACAGTCCCTACAGGGAAAGCAACTTTTCAGTGTTTCTCATTAGACAGAAATGTAGGAAAAAGGATACAGAGAAAATGTTATTTGTGAGCAACTTGCAGCTCAAACACTGCTGTTGTGGTCTGCCATCATAATACAGTCCAGATTGGATTTAGTCCAGTTCCCATCCATTTTCTTGTCTTAAATTCACTGTCTCTACTTATAAAAATGAACTCATTTCACATATGACTGAAAATCAAACTAAAGCATTTTGATGGAAATATACTGTAGATACAGTAGAGGGCATAACCTTATTATGTACAATCTATTGTAATTGAAGTAAATAATATTTTTTCTAAATGGCTGTCAATCTACCCATGAGTCCAATGACATCATGGTATTCCAGGTTTGTGACTCCCAGTTTAATGTTGACATGGGCTCAGTGCCAGAATCAGCTATCAGCCACTTTGGGCAACTTACTGTCTCTTTTCCCATGCACACCTTTTCCTTTGGTGGAAACAAAAGTGTGACCTTATAGAGAGAAAATGCCATAACAGAAAAGGACATGGTGTCACATGCAAGACCTATTTAATGATCTGTTTTTGTGGCATGAACAAATCCTACAATCACGTCTTCATAATGAATTAATGAACTGTAATTTATTTGCGTTGCTGTTTTAAAAAATCTGAATGTTTTAGACTTTTTGTTGAGATTTAACACCCCTTTTCATGAGCAATGACAATAACAGTGACTGACATGACCCTGATGTCAGGACGACAAGTTAACACAAGTCTTTGATAATTGGAATATTATGGCACGATTGATAGTTTTACTTTGACAATATGAGATGGAAATGCTACATAATTTTTGTCATATTTTATAATGCGTGGCATTTGCTTATTATGTAAGTCAGCCTATCCTAGCCATGTATATGGTCGTGCTATGAATGTGAATAAATAGTGTTGGATCATGGCCTGTGAGACCTGATCCTGCTCAGGTCATCCTTCTTGACATGTCTTTTGGTTGTCTTCACAGGCAGTCTTGCAAAACTTCCTGACTCAAGATCAAAGTGGGACCAGAAATCCCACAGCTTGGGCATGCTTGTTTTCGGAGCTGCACAACCAACATCCACCCCTGGCTGTGAGCCAATCAAGGTGATGCACACTGTTGTTACAGGAATAGTTTTCTGCACAGTCCACAATACATATTTTTGATGAAAATGTCTTAGCTCATCACAAAGCTAGAATGTGAATCATAAGAGAAAAGGTGAGATTTTTTGCACCTTGGAGAATTTTATTTGAGGGAGAAGACAAGTGCCAGGTTGTCTGAGTGTATTTTTGTTTGTGTGTGGGAAGGAATGGGTAAATATGTTGGAAATATAAATAGCTAAACAACTTAACTTACACAGAGAATGAGACATTTAAACAGAGCCAGGCATCCTGGAAGTCTACTTCTTAGTTTAACCAGAAGAGAAGAAATGTTGGGAGTACTGCCTGGTGCACATGGTTGGCTAAAATAGGCTTCATCCATTGTGAGAATAATCGGTTCAGAAAATATATGAATGAATGAGACAGCAGAATATTACATCATATTGAAATATTTGAAACGCTGCTATCGGCCAGGGAGTGAAGATTTCCCCAACTTCTTTTATACTTCTCAATGAAACTGTTACAGAATCCTCCATCTGGATCCAGTTGCGGTAGCCATGTCACTTTTTATCATTATTTTCCCACCGTGATGTTTGGATCGGTTAAGAGATGAAGGAAGGTCATGTAGCATACCTCGCATGCTCCTCTACAATTATAGTGTCACTTGTTAAAGGTCACCTAATATGGCTTCACAGCATAGCATCACCTTGCTGAGCAAATAGCTCTTTAAGTGAGAAATAGGCATATTACCATGAGGCAACACATTCAAGGTGAACTGATTAAAACCAGTCAACACTCCTGGGTTAAAAAAACTAGTTCGGTGGGCACACCTCTTGAATAATGTATTCGTCAACCATGAGTTGTGCTGAAATGCATATTTACTCCTTTATATGATTTTTTTTTCTGACTCGGGAAATCTGGATGCTTTGTACAGCCATTTTTGAGTGGGTCCTTTTTTCAGTATTCTGCAGATATGATGTTCTTATATATTTTTTAAAAATCTAAGTCTTATCATCAATCACAAACCATCATTTATTGAAAAATAAATATTATATAACAAATATTACTTAATAAAAATAACTATTATATAAAAAATATTACTTAATAAAAATAAATATTATATAACAAATCTTACTTAATAAAACATAAATAGTATATAACAAATATTACTTAATAAAACATAAATAGTATATAACAAATATTACTTAATAAAACATAAATAGTATATAACAAATATTACTCAATAAAAAATAAATAATAAATATTACTTCATAAAAAATAAATATTATATAACATACATAAATCGGAAGAATGTATTCTATCATTACAATGATAATTGAGCTAATTTTATTTGGGGCAGCAAATCAGTAGCAGAGGTGTGTTCCAATGACAAGGTTGCCTGCCAGCCTGCCAAAGCCATGATTGTTTCCAGACAAATGTAGTTGCCCTTTGGACGGCATTTCTAAGTTCTAGAGTAATAGCCAATTACCAGGAGGCAGTTTGTTGAAAGGATGCAGCCAGGAACTACATCTGCCTTCAAACGACCCTGGTGTCTAAACATACTGTAGACTCTGAAGTAAATGTCCCTTCACTCTGAAATATCTCCCTACTTTGCCATGTCCATGTGTGATTTGGTTCCATGTTATTAATGATTGCAACAAGAAAAAAGATTAGAGTAGAATGAAAATGTCTTGGATTGGCTTTCTGAATGGTCTTTAGAGAAATGTTTGGGCCATGGGAACTAAGTCGCTAATATTTTTTAAAAATTTATATGTTATTGTTGTGCATATCTGATCAAATGCTTGATGTTATTCAGTGGCGAGCAATTCCATGGCCAACTGTGTCTTAGTTCACTTCAGACACAAAACTGCAGATCAGCAAAATAGTGTGCAACTCCTGGAATGACATGTGGCTTGGAAAAAAAGCTTTTATTCATTTTTTTAACTCATAAATGAGCAGGCAATGTTGTGTGAAGTTGATGCGTAAATTCACTCTAATGTCACATATTTGTGATGTGCGGAGTTTGGGTCTCTGCATGTTCATACGTTAAAAAAAACATTCATATTCATTAGTTCAAAAAACTTATTTGACTGTGAATTTGTGAATTTTCGAAATAGTGGACACCAACTGAAAAGTATGTGTGAAAACTGCTATATACTCCCTTATACTGGCATTGTTGTAGCCCACCATGATGATGTCAATGGAAAAATATCCATACTGTAAGTATCTTTGCATGTTAAGTAAGAGACAATGCAGACCTCATCTTGTGATAGATTTTTCCTCATCATACATGTTCGTCCATTGTCAAATGGAACAATGGTTCTTTAACTGAAATCCTGGTTATTTTCAATCTGTGTATGAGGAAGATGACTTTGGATTTTGCCACGTGTCTTTTCAGCCCCATGCCGTCACTGAATGTGCTTCCTCCTTTTAGGCTCATACAAAACAGGAGGGGACATTATTGAAATCAGCTGGCTTCCATGTATTTATCATTAGATTTCCATCAAAAAATATAGAACAAACTAAAAAAGAGGAATTCGGTACAGCATATCAATTAGAAATCGTCTCGTTATAGACCAAGATTTACTACACCCAATGCTTTTCATCTGTAAAATAACTTGTTTTTCCCTCTTCATATTTTCTTTGTATGGCTGCAAATAGTCTGGACATTTTTCAAATTCAATAACTATAAGTAGACAAAAAGAAACGTGATCTCTTTGCCACACGTGTTTTGTAAATCCTGAGTGGAGTGATACCATTACAACCATCTATTTGCTGCGGTAAACCAAAAAAACAAACAAAAAAATATCTCTGTATTCAAAATGGAAGTTTTCCACATTTAAAGTATCTGCAATTTCCTTTTCAAGCAATCCCAGTGGTCTGCCATTTATTCCACATAGAGTTGGGACACATTAGACCTAAACATTAATCTTATGATGAGGTGCTGTTGGGATAATGGGTATTTGTGGAAGATGAAGATTAATTGATTCCTCCAATGCATATGTGAGAATTCATGCAATCATTTCCACCAATTTGGTCACAACTTAAAATCCAGGTGCAGGGGCCACTGAGGGCATCAGGGAGGCCCACTATAACTCAATGTGCACTTTACACCTCGTCAATATGACTTAGTCACCAACTATAACTCTGATCTTTTCATGTTCCTTTTTTTTTGGAGCATTAACTTAAATTCCTTGAGATCATGTGTTTTGAATTCAGACAGCTCCCATTTGAATCTTGTAATTACACACGCACCTTTCACAGACGATTTTAGTTTCTCTTTTTCTGAAAATAATGAGCCATCAAGTGTTCAACATTTTGAAAAAGGGCAATGGAACGGTGCCCGAGGCGGAACTTAAATTTCCTTGACATGCACATGTTGCCTTGGCTTTGATGATTTTCTACAGCAAGCGCTACTTCCGACAGGATCTGAGTATAAACAAAAACAATAAATACCATCAATCTAAACAATTTAATGCACCATCAGACCTTTTTTCCCAAATTTACAAAATGCAACAAGATCAGTTACTACAATTCTTTTAGACTCTACCTTTTTTTGTACAATCTCGCTAACAATAAAGAGCCAATTGATGGAATATATTCTCAAATAATTTATTATATTTCTAATCAAGACACTACATTTTTTTGCTGCATTTTAAGTGACATTTTCTCTCTGAAAAATCTGTATAATTCTAATTAAAATGCAATAATCTTTCTATGTCAAAAGATGACCAGATTTTGGTTTATTCAAGTTGAATATGGTAGCCTCAGTGAGGTGGATTCAAAACTGAGCTAATAGGCTCCCCTGGACATTTCTTCTTTTTTTGTTGGGTGGTTGTGGTTAAAGGGGGATGCACTAATTTTACTTTGATGTCCAACTTTAAAAATGTACAATTTAAATCGTTAAAGTGATGTATTACATTCATTCATGAATACCAAAGTGAATAGTGACAAGGTCGAGTTTTTATATTTATGCAGTAATGGCAGTAGAACAGGCACAGATCATGTATCTGCAAAGAGAACGGCTGGCTTATAAGCAATCTGAACTCTTGCTTCAACCAAACAACATTTACAGGCTGCAATCTGTTTTATGCCTCCATTCCTCATGTTATCAATGTTCATTGATGTCAGGGGACTTGTTTACCTGTGCTGCAGTGTAGATAAGTTTAGACTTTCTAAGTCTAAGCAGAGAAGAATTAAACATGTGGAAGCAGTGGCCTGCAAGGCTACAGCATGAAAATTTATACTACCCCAGTCGCCTGGCTCTATCAATCAAACCTCACAATTGTTGACCCTTTGATAGGATAAACGATCCAAAATCGGACTAAAGACATTTCATGGTATTGGGGTATAAATCCTGAACTTTAATTTAATAATGTAGCCTCCAAGGAGTCGGATACTTGCTATAGTGATTGGTCAGGCCAAATGACTCACAGAGGGGAGTCCTTGGTTACATATTTCTCATAAGAAGCCCGAGGTGGGGTGCTTTAGCTTTTGTAACTCACCCTCGTCACTCTTAGTGATAGCCGTAATGAACAGTGTTTCAGTTTTCAATCTGCCCCCTCCTACACTTCCTTACCTCTTGCTGATTTCACTATTCCTCTTATTCTGTTTACCACTGAAGGTTCAAGAGGTTATTTCTGTTTTACAGACCCCTGATTCATCACCTTTTTAATGTGTATTGTTACTTTGTGCTGGTGGTGGTTGGGCCATACAGACAAACTAGGAATAATAGCTCACGGCAAGATTCAGGACTTGCTTGCTCCTGGGATTTTAATGTAGTAATCGTTAGGCAGTTATATTTATGGTGATTTTGTGTGAAATATGTTAACAGAGAAGTAAAAGTACTGGATTTTTTTGGCTAGTGTAAGCTTCTGCTGGTTAGTCAAATTCTAGAAAATCCTTAAAACACTAACCAGCTAATGTTATGATAAGAAATAATCTCTATGTATGTGATCACCTGCAGTTTTGTCACCTGTATTAAGGTAACTACATATTGAAATCCCCAGTTCTAGAAACAGTTCATATTTAATTATCCGGACAATTATAAAAACCATAAACCCGTTCTACACTGACAAGCCAAGTCAAAATAGTGCAGAATGCTACAAGAATGTATTGAATGTAGAGGAAAAGTTTTAAATAAGACATTCAAAAAGATTTTTTTTGCACGAAATAATGTATTTTTATGTCAGCAAGTCCACCTTACAGTTTGGGAATTGAGCGTTTAATCCCCAGAGGGTTCCTTCCTGTATGGAGTCTGCACGTTCTCTCTGTACCTGAGTGGGTTTTCTTCAGATACCCCGTTTTTATCCCACATCCCAAAACCTTGCATGCTAAGCTGGTTGAAAACTCTAAATTGTCCTTAGGCATGTGTGTGAATGGTTTGTTTGTTGTGCCATGTGATTGGTTAGAAACCAATTCAGCCTTTCCACCAACTACTGCTCAATGTTGGCTGGGATAGAACAGATAGACGTCATCCCCAAAATAAACTCAGAAAATTGTAAGTGCAACACTGTCCAAAATGTCTGAGTACAAGAACAAATTAAGATTCAGCTTTCCATCTGATGAGTTAGTTCATAAATTAAAAAGATGATACAGATAAGGTAGTGGGTTTGCAGTGATGCTTTGGATTTATATTTGAAATCCATTTTTTCTCCTGTGCTGGTCAGGTGTGGGGCAGCAGTGTTTTATATGGATAATGCCATCAAATTCAATTAGAATCTACATTTGTAGTATTCCGGGATTTTTATGCAGTTGCCATGGGCTATTAAGAAGAAAACCATGACAAAACCCAGCCGTCTGTTATTTCAGAATTTTGATCCTTGGCTTATGAATCCAAGAAGAACAAACGTCACTCAACATTAATATATATAGTATATAGTGTTTATATAGTAAATCAGTATTTTTTTTATTTGGTGAATCTTAATTTCTGAATAATATTGTTATTTTTCCTGTAAAAGGACTGAACTTGAGACCCAGGAGTTTAAAAGCGGTCTTTTTTTTCCTCACGAGAAGGCCCAGACCAGCAATTTCTGAACATAGCGAGCAATGAAAACTGCTCACTTGATCACCGATCACCTGCCTGTCGCTTACTATGACTCTCAATCAAACAGCATGTCATCACTATTTAGGAAGTTAATGGACCATCATGATCTGGCTGAAACGGAGTTGATCATTGCTCAGCTGTCGCCCTTTGTTTTATTTGGAACTATGTCAAGAATGACCTCATTTCCAATGGCTTTCTCCTGCTCAGAAAGTAAAAGCTCTGTCAGATTCTTTTTTTTCGTAGATAGACAAGTCAAAACTTCTAAGCCATACCACCAAGTGTGGAGTTTCATGGTTTGAAGAAGCCCGATATATGTCAAATAGTGACATATAGTGAATGAATATGCCGTTTGATGAGTACAGGGCAAAAAAATAATACTTAATATATAGAGGCCAAACCCAAAAACAGGCAAAACATCTATGTTTTAGGGTTGTAATTGAAAGTCGATGAATTCTCATAGAATTGGGGAGCTAAATGGAAGTGTTAAATCCTGATAATCTAACCACTAATATGGTGAAAATAAAGGACTTTGCACTATAGTCTAAAAAGTGAAGGTCATGTCTGAGCTATTCCAAATCCCTTTCAATAAAATCAGATATATTATGCTTATACAAAAAGTCTCAATGTGCATATTTTATTTCTCAGAGAAACACTTGGTAATTGTAAGTTTAATGATATGTCTGTAGATTCCGTTTCTAGTTTGACTTTACGTAAAATGCTGAAATCTTCATTTGCTCTGGGCCTTGTTCTGTCTCTTAAAGAGGCTTCCAGGTCTTTATCAGGGATGCTTTCAACCTGACATAGTTATTCACTGCAGTCATCAGGAAAGAAAAAAAACACACACAAAAAAGAAAAAAAAACAGATTGTGTCTGTGGCCTTGTCTCACATTCTTCGCCAATGTAAAGAGTAATTGAGGGGATTTTATTCACCCACCTTTCTCATGTCTTATCATCCCAACACACGCAAGAAAACCATTTGGATCTTCCACTTTGCAGCCTCTACTGTAGTAAGCTATATGTTTCAACATTATACTATTACCACCTCAGGCCTTTATATTTCTTGGCTGCCCTTAAGGTTTGCTAAGCTTGACACAAGCTTGTCTTTCATTGTGATTGGGACCAGAAGCGTGACGCTGGGGGTAAAAGTTAGAATGTCAGCCAGCTGTGTAACAACATCCGTGAAAAATCTCTGTGAAAAAGGAAATCAACCGGAGTTGGGCTGACAAGGCAGTTGAGTACTCCAATAAGTGCTTTGGGCCATTGATGTAGTTTTGATTTAATTAAAGATATGAATGATGGATGTGTTCCATACACAAATTTGATTTATTGCTCTTTAACGTTTTTTTTTACAACTGTACACAATGCCTGGGTGTAATATTTTGTTACCAATAAAACTCGAAACATTAGAGAATACTTTTTATGGGTCATTAAAATTATACGCTTTAATTTCAACAGTGCAGTGTGAAAAATGCATTAGTATATAAAATGGTTACAATGAGACCAGGCCATCAGTCTCGTTCTACTGATCAGTTCTATAGTTCTGGATTTGCCATTAAGTTTTAAATAATTTTACCATCAGGATATGGTTAAGTCATCTCAGTCTGCTTTGCTGCGTCTTTTGGAATACACTAGGTCATTTATATGTGCACTAATCTCATCTCTGAAACCTAAATGTGTATAGAATTTATTGAAACACACTATACAAGTACAAGAAACAAGTAGACTATATGTAGACGTCTTAGCAAAAATAGACCTATTGCAAGATTTGTGTCTGAGCAGTCATTGGATGACTTGAATAATTGTACTGGTGTTTTTGTCTAACATCAATGGCTAAAACAGGCTTGATGTCTTTATGACAATTTTCTTGCAGTTGTCTGTCCTCACACCAAAAGTCAACAGGGATAGACTCCAACTTAACCACAACTAGAATGAAGACAAGCAGTAATGGATGGATTTTTCCTCAGGCATTGATGAAATTCTATTCTTGCAATAACAATTTAATACTTCATATTACCAAACTAAACACACATGCACACAGTATACTCTACAAGTTCATAAAAATGGATATACACGACAATGTGAATGAATGGTGGTGCAATTGCTCATGAGTGCAATAATTATTTTTAAAAAAATGAATCTAGTGGAATTGGAAAAGATAAACAAACAAGCAGGTTGGGGAAACAAAAAACAATCAACCCATAAAAAGTCCAAGAAATGCATGTCTCTAATTATGTTTCACAATCGTGGGAGAATTTTCACTGTCACAAGTGGAACATGTTATTCTTATAACATTGTGACACCTTCCTCCTCTCATGTATCATTATAATATTTGGGCCTGAAGTGACCAACTGCCATGTGCTCTTGATTTATACCAGTTTAGTTAGGATTTGCATTCATTGGTTCCTTTAAGAGTTTGATTCCTTGCAAATGTGTGCCTGTCTGTGTGTGTGCTCAATTGTGAGAGCCTGCGACTTTGCCCACAGTCAGATAATAGAATATGACTTTAAAGGTTAAAGGAGCGTTCTTAACTATTTTCCAAGTTTAATCATGCACGCTAACCATTTGATGGAGTTCTCTGTTCAACTGGAAAGCTTTCCTCTTCATTACGTAAAATGGAAAAGCCCACAAATCAAGTGTGGCAGATCATTTCTTTCTCCTACGAAGGGGAAGGTGCAGAATTAGATGGTATTTATTTAGCTTGAACACTTTATAAATCTACAGGTGGAAAAGGAAAACCTTGTGGAGGATGTACATACAAGGGAAGCGACATAAAATGACTGGCTTTTCTTTATTGAGAAAAAAGTACATGGAGCTTATATCCTGATTATCCTGCTGGTTTAAGTTGACAAGATGCACATTCTGTAGTTAGTGTGTCTGCTAAATGTACATTTTAAAATGTATATATATACATATATACTGCTTATTATCTCTACTTGTTAAGTGTGTGTGCAAAGCGCTTTACAGCTGTTTTTGGACAACGGGTTACCAACTAGACGCACACCACCCATAAACAAACAGTAACTTACACCTATACTCCATTTAACCTACAAAAAATGTTTTTGGAATGAGGGAGGAAGCACAGTACCCAGAGGAATAGCAAAGGTACATGCAAAGTCTACGCAGGAAAGCCGGAGGCCGGATTTGAACCTGCGACCTCTGACTTGTTAGGTGGATGGTCCTCCGTGCCGCCTGCAACTGAAATAACTGTATGATCACTTCAAAAACACTCTTAGGAAAATACAATGCACCATCACTGGGGAGCTATTTTTTAGAGCCGGCCCTGGGGGCTGTTCATGTGGTCTTTTGGGGTCGTGTTGGTGACCCTTGTTTTAGAGTCAACTTGAGGAATTTGTGGTCTAATTTTCAAATGATGGAACAAAGACTGTGTTGTTATTTTATTTTAAACATTCTACTGAATCAATATACAGTATAAGAGGGAACAATAGGAATATCTTGTTTTAACACACAAATCTCTTTATGAAGTGGCTAAAAAAGTGATGATGAGTCTGAATGTGACAGCTACTCTCTTGAGAAGTGTTTTTTAGCACTCCATCACTCTTCCAGTGTACCAGGACTGCAAACCTTTGGTCGCGAGGGAGCAACATTTTATCATTTTTCATCTTGGAGCACTTTGCCAGGCTTGGACTAAGGGAGGTTAACAAATGTGTTCATTTTAACTAATGCGTTCAGATTTTCCTTTAACAACTAAGTGCAAGTGGAAAACGTAACAACTAGTCTTTAAAAATGCTAACTTGGGGTTTTAGTTGCAGAATTGTCTCATGGTGAAAGATTTATATTTTAAAGTCACGTTTTAACTAAGAGCAGGTGGAGGGTGGTGTGTTTTTCTTCTCATGACCAAACACATACTTGCATGTAATTCATCTTGGAGTTCTGAGGTATTTTCTTCAAGAACTTACAGATGTGTTTTGTGAGCAGTTATCTTCGCCGTATCATAATGTCCCAACATTGTACATCAATTTCACATGGTGCATCAACAGTATTACAGTCGAAAACAATCAGAGTCATCTTAAACACCAGCCAGTCAATTATTCCAAAGAGTTTTGTCCAAGGCACTTGGACATTTGGAGGACTGCCTATATTCTCTGAAATAACAACTCCATTTGGAGATTTGAATAACTTTACTCTACATGTTTTTGGTATGTTGAAGGGAACTGGAGTACCCGGGGGAAACCCACAAAGGCAGTGGGAGAACATGCAAACTGTCCACAGAAATCAGGAGGCCAGGGTTGAACTTTTAATCTCATAACTGTTGGTGGAGACACTAACCATTCTTTTATCATGTCACCTATAGAAAGAACAGTTTTCCTTATTTACTGCCCTTGAACTGTGAACTAGCATCCTTGCTGGAATAATATCAACACCATATGCTTTGTGGAACTGTCTTACTACATATATCTCTACTCTCTTTTCACATGCAAGAAATTGTTTTATCTGGTGTTGATTTGCTGTGATCTTGCCGATATGCAGACTTGAGGTCTACTTCGTTGTCATACAATGTCTAAGCATCAGTCCCACTGGGAAAATACTAAAAGTAAGGAGATAATACGATGTAAACTAAGCAAAACAAAAATGACTTGCGTCGGTGTACTTCAAAACGCTTTACACTGTAGTGAAGTAAAACAATGAAGTAGATTTTTGTCAGTTTCAAACTAAAGTGAAATGACTGGCACATAATAACAAGGGGAAAATTAATCTGCCATTAAGCAGGTTGTGTCCAACTCATGTCACTTACACTCTGACATGTATTGTTATCATTAGCAGAGTCCAAGGAATAAGCAGAAAGCAGATGATTTCCATAAATAGTGGCAAGACCACTGTTCGTTTCCTGTTTCCAGCCACAAGTTTCACATTTCCCACTGTGAGTGAAGACCATGTTTTTAAAACCGCATCCCCAAAAGTATCCTAACCATAACCACGTGGTCATTACTGTAACCATGACGACCAACGTCACTTAAACTGCAGTAGAAGTAATACTTAAGAACTATAATCTTTCGAAAAGCCTAAGCAAGTCCTTCTTGTGCTTTAACATAACCAAAAGTAACCTGAAACGACATATGGGGTATTTCCCAATAACATGGATTGTTTCACGCATCAACGTTAAGATTAGATCAAGTCGCCAATGTCACATGCTGAGGCCATTCAGGGGAAGACCACAAACATCATTCCCATAGAAAAATGCACTAAATGTCTTGATATATTTAAAAAAAAAATACTCAATCAACGTTCAGTGTACACACAAATTACAGGGCGAAATGTCAGGAAATAGTCGAAGTGTTCAAACTGTATAATCACTTTATTTGTCATCTTTATTTCTTGACCATTATTATAACCCAGTCTTGCTGGTTCAAAACATCAGTATTGTTAATCATTGAATTGGAGAAAACCAAGCAGCACCTTTTTATTTTGGTGACTAGTACCAATAATAAGGGAATTATGAAACAAAATGGCGGTGAGAACCGGTTCCCGTCATTGCTATTCCCTGGTGAAAAATAATTACAAATTCATTTGAAGTTATTTTGTTAAAATAAAGACTACAACGCCTTACAGCAGTGTTTACTTCAACCAACACATGAAAGAAATCCAATACCGGCCAACCCGATAAACATTTTAATTAACAATCAGTTAGAGTGCATTCTTTTGTGTCTATTCAATGTTACACTCTGCTGTCATTGTCAGACATGTAAAGAACTGCTTCCCAAATCTTGAAAGAAATGTCTTTTTGAAGTATTTGTTTTCATGCAGTTGCAACAGCGTCCTATTTAATAAATTACATTAAGACTTCACTCGGTTTTGCTTAAAATGGTGAAACAATGAATGCGCAAAAGAAAAAAAACACTAATGATATATTGACGCATCTTCAGAAGCATGTTACCCATAAAAAGTCCACATTGGTGCATTTTGGTGTATACAAAAATAACCTCACATAATTAAAATATTATTTAGGAATATAGCCATACTTTACTCACCAAATGGTGGCCCAGAGGATAAGTCATCAGTCTTCCACATCTGTGGTCCTTGGTTCAAATCCAAGTGCCTGCAAAGATTTTCCTAATATTATTCAGGTAAATGAAAGGGATAAAACTACAAGTACTACCACTTATTATTCAGGTAAATGAAAGAGATAAGAGTACAAGTACTACTACCTTCTCTCACAGAGTGGTGGTCCAGTGGTTAAGTCTTCAGTCTTCTACCTCTTTGGTCTTGGGCTCAATTCCAAGTACATGCAAAGATTTTCCCACTATTTCCCACTAACTTTTCCCACTTGAACGTACAATAAAGGACTAAGTATGATCTGGGTGTGAAAAGAGACAAAATAACAAATACTACTGTCTAATATCGTAGAGTGGTGGCCCAGTGGATAAGTCATCAGTTCCCTGCTTCTTTGGTCTTGGGTTCAAATCCAAGCACTTGCAAAAATTTTCCCAATATTATTCAGGTAAATGGATGAGATAAATTTACAAGTACTACTGCTTTCTCTCACAGGGTGGTGGCCCAGTGGATAAGTTATCACTCTCTCTCCACTGTGGTCCTGGGTTCAAATCCAAGCGCATGCAAAGATATTCCCAATATTATTCAGTTAACAGAATAAGTTCTAATACCTAAGTGTCTAAGTGTATAAGTCTTCAGTGGTGGATGAAGCATTTGGTCAAAAAAAATTACTAAGTGTTTCAGGTAAATGAAAGAGGTAAAAGTATAAGTACTACCACTTTCTCTCACTGGGTGGGTGGCCCAGTGTATAAGTCATCAGTCTACCACCCCTGTGGTCCTGGGTTCAAATCCCAGTGCAGGCAAAGATTTTACAAATATTATTCAGTTAAAAGAATAAGTATTAATGTCTAAGTGTGTAACTGAATAAGTATTCAGTGGTGGATGAAATATTTAGTCAAAAAAATGACTAAGTGTTTCAGGTAAATGAAAGAGGTAAAAGTATAAGTACTACCACTTTCTCTCACCGGATGGTGGCCCAGTGGATAAGTCATCAGTCTACCACCCCTGTGGTCCTGGGTTCAAATCCCGGTGCAGGCAAAGATTTTCCAAATATTGTTCAGTTAAAAGAATAAGTATGAATGTCTAAGTGTGTAACTGAATAAGTATTCAGTGGTGGATGAAACATTTAGTCAAAAAAAATGACTAAGTGTTTCAGGTAAATGAAAGAGGTAAAAGTATAAGTACTACCACTTTCTCTCACCGGGTGGTGGCCCAGTGGATAAGTCATCAGTCTACCACCCCTGTGGTCCTGGGTTCAAATCCCAGTGCAGGCAAAGATTTTCCAAATATTATTCAGTTAAAAGAATAAGTATTAATGTCTAAGTGTATAAGTCTTCAGTAGTGGATGAAGCATTTTGTCCAAAAAATGACTGAGTGTTTCACCCCATTTCCTTGGATAAAACGTTTCAACACCTATGTATAAGTGGGGCACGAGTTGGTGTAGTGGGTTGCACACTCGCCTTTGCACCGAGAGAACGTGAGTTCGCTTCCCGGTGTCGGCGGTTCACTGACCAAGCAAGCGGTCGAGGGTCGGCCGAAGGCCGACCCGAGAACGCCTTTCGCACATACAGGTCCATCAAGTGTCTTCCGAACTGCCGAAGGCAGTTCGGAATATAACCTTTTGCTGAAAAGTATGACTAAGTGTTTAATATAAATTAAAAAGATTTTTCTTTTTTTTCTTCTTCTTGTTCCATTTTCCAGACTACTTGGTTCATTGATCAGCCAAAGGACGATACCGGGAATCGAACCCAGGTCTCCCAGACGGGAGTCCTGTGATCTAACCTCCGCGCCAACCAAGTGACTACACTTTTCTTTGTAATCATTTCAGTGTCTTGAGAAGAAGTCCACAGAAACAACTAAGTGAAAAAGTGTCACGACCAGGAATCGAACCGAGGTCTCCCAGACGGGAGTCCTGTGCTCTGACCTCTGCGCCAACCAAGTGTCTACACTTTTCTCTGAATCATTTCAGTCTCTTGAGAAGAAGTTCCCCGAAACAACTAAGTGAAAAAGAGTCACGACCAGGAATTGAACCCAGGTCTCCCAGACAGGAGTCCAGTGATCTAACCTCTGCGCCAACCAAGTGACTACACATTTCTCTGTAATCATTTGAGTCTCTTGACAAGAATTCCACAGAAACAACTAAGTGAAAAAGTGTCAAAACCGGGAATCGAACCCAGGTCTCCCAGACAGAAGACGAGTGAGCTAACCACTACGGCACCAAGTGTTCACAGTTTCCTTTGTAATCATTTGAGTTTCTTGAGAAGAAGTCCACAGAAACAACTAAGTGAAAATGCTTCCTGACCAGGATTCAAACCCAGGTTGCCTACACGGGAGACAGGTGAGTTAACCACTGCACCAAAGTATATTATGTAGTTTTGTAAGTCTTACTATACTATGTCATTTTAAAGCCTTAGTATACAATGTCATTTTTTAAGCCTTACTATACTATGTTGTTTTTGAAGTAGAGAGCCTTACTATACTATGTAATTTTTTAAGCCTTACTATACTATGTCGTTTTTAAGCCTTACTATACTATGTCGTTTTTAAGCCTTACTATACTATGTCGTTTTTTAAGCCTTACTATACTATGTCGTTTTTTAAGCCTTACTATACTATGTCGTCTTATTAGCCTCACTATACTATTTCATCTTTTAAGCCTTACAATACTATGTTGTTTTTTTAAGGGAAGAGCCTTACTATACTATGTCGTTTTTTAAGCCTTACTATACTGTCTTCTTTTAAGCCTTACTATACTATGTTGTTTTTTAAGTAAAGAGCCTTACTATACTATGTCGTTTTTAAGCCTTACTATACTATGTTGTTTTTTAAGCCTTACTATACTATGTTGTTTTTTAAGCCTTACTATACTATGTTGTTTTTTGTTTTTTATAAGTATAAACGCCTTACTATACATGGTCTTTGTTAACACAAACAAATAACTATTGCACCACCTAAGTGTAGAGCTTCACTCACCTGATTTTGTAGTGGGCAGGATTGTGATGGTAGTTTGTCTCTGTTTGTCCTATAGCTGACTGGCGACCTGTCTGGAGTGTCAACTGCCTTTCGCCCAACGATAGCTGACAAAAAGCAGGTTAAGAAGATTGATTGACCAACTATACATGCTCTTTTGTTTTTACAATGAAAGCCTTAATATACATGGTCATGTTTAAGCCTTACTATACTGTCATGTTTTAAGAAATAAAGCCTTACTATACTGCCATTTTTTAAGAAATAAAGCCTTACTATACTATGTCGTTTTTAAGCCTTACGATACTGTCATTTTTAAGCCTTACTATACTATGTCGTTTTTAAGCCTTACTATACTAAGTCGTTTTTAAGCCTTACTATACTAAGTCATTTTTAAGCCTTACTATAGTATGTCTTTTTTTTAGAGAAAAAGCCTTACTATACTATGTCGTTTTTTCAGAGAAAAAGCCTTACTATACTATGTCGTTTTTTTTCAGAGAAAAAGCCTGACTATACTATGTCGTTTTTTTAGAGAAAATGCCTTACTAGACTGTCATTTTTAAGCCTTACTATACTATGTCATTTTTAAGCCTTACTATACTATGTCGTTTTTTCAGAGAAAAAGCCTTACTATACTATGTCGTTTTTAAGCCTTACTATACTGTCATTTTTAAGCCTTACTATACTATGTCGTTTTTTTCCAGAGAAAAAGCCTTACTATACTATGTCGTTTTTAAGCCTTACTATACTAAGTCATTTTTAAGCCTTACTATACTATGTCATTTTTTCAGAGAAAAAGCCTTACTATACTATGTCGTTTTTTCAGAGAAAAAGCCTTACTATACTATGTCGTTTTTTCAGAGAAAAAGCCTTACTATACTATGTCGTTTTTCAGAGAAAAAGCCTTACTTTACTATGTCGTTTTTCAGAGAAAAAGCCTTACTATACTATGTCGTTTTTAAGCCTTACTATACCAAGTCATTTTTAAGCCTTACTATACTATGTAGTTTTTTCAGAGAAAAAGCCTTACTATACTATGTCGTTTTTAAGCCTTACTATACTAAGTCATTTTTAAGCCTTACTATACTATGTCATTTTTTCAGAGAAAAAGCCTTACTATACTATGTCGTTTTTTCAGAGAAAAAGCCTTAATATACTATGTCGTTTTTTCAGAGAAAAAGCCTTACTATACTATGTCGTTTTTCAGAGAAAAAGCCTTACTTTACTATGTCGTTTTTCAGAGAAAAAGCCTTACTATATTATATCGTTTTTAAGCCTTACTATACTAAGTCCTTTTTAAGCCTTACTATACTAAGTCATTTTTAAGCCTTACTATACTAAGTCATTTTTAAGCCTTACTATACTATGTCGTTTTTTTCAGAGAAAAAGCCTTACTATACTATGTCGTTTTTTTCAGAGAAAAAGCCTTACTATACTATGTCGTTTTTTCAGAGAAAAAGCCTTACTATACTATGTCGTTTTTTCAGAGAAAAAGCCTTACTATACTATGTCGTTTTTAAGCCTTACTATACTAAGACATTTTTAAGCCTTACTATACTAAGACATTTTTAAGCCTTACTATACTATGTCATTTTTTCAGAGAAAAAGCCTTACTATACTATGTTGTTTTTTCAGAGAAAAAGCCTTACTATAATATGTCGTTTTTAAGCCTTACTATACTAAGTCATTTTTAAGCCTTACTATACTATGTCGTTTTTTCAGAGAAAAAGCCTTACTATACTATGTCGTTTTTTCAGAGAAAAAGCCTTACTATACTATGTCGTTTTTTTCAGAGAAAAAGCCTTACTATACTATGTCGTTTTTAAGCCTTACTATACTAAGTCATTTTTAAGCCTTACTATACTATGTCGTTTTTTCAGAGAAAAAGCCTTACTATACTATGTCGTTTTTTTCAGAGAAAAAGCCTTACTATACTATGTCGTTTTTAAGCCTTACTATACTAAGTCATTTTTAAGCCTTACTATACTATGTCGTTTTTTCAGAGAAAAAGCCTTACTATACTATGTCGTTTTTAAGCCTGACTATACTAAGTCATTTTCAAGCCTTACTATACTATGTCGTTTTTAAGCCTGACCATACTAAGTCATTTTCAAGCCTTACTATACTATGTCGTTTTTAAGCCTTACTATACTGTCATTTTTTTTCAGAGAAAAAGCCTTACTATAATATGTCGTTTTTTCAGAGAAAAAGCCTGACTATACTATGTACCAGTGAGTTAACCTCTGCGCCACAATTTGGCTACTACATTGCCCAAAATCTACATCAATCTTTGAGGTTTAAACCACTCCCAGCTGCTAGATGGGGTCAACTAAAGGAGCATAACACACGGTGGGCAATGATAGATTGAAGCAATTTCTTCCTCATTCCAAAATATACCAGTTTCTAAGTTGTATGTTCTTTAGATAAAATCCATGAGTCATGAAAAAGAAAATAAGCCCAACCTTTCTGATTGTGACACAAGAATATGGTAAAAAAACTATTCTATGACAAAAAAAAGAAAAATTATGTATATAACAGGGTTGAGACAAAAAAAACTCACAATATGACACACGAAAGATGGAAATGAAGGTAAACATGGAAACATGACACTCAACAAAAAAAAATAAAAGTACAATCGAAACCCAAAAAGCAAGTATGAAAATAAAGTGCACATTGAGGACTTTCCAAAGTGAAAATTTGACCAATTTTTGACTATCCAGGTATTATCAATAATAAGATAACAGTACAAATTAAAGCCTAGTTTTTTTTAACCATTTCATGCCACAATTTGGCCAAAAATGTAATCATTCAAACCAGGTGTCATTTTTAAGCCATTTAAGTAATTAATCATTAAAAAAATGACACGTGCAGTCTATATTTTTTGGTCACCATAGTGCATTGAAAATGATTAACATTTAGGCTGTAACGAAATAGTTTCAATTGGCTCTACCAACCTGATGTTGAACTTTGTGGCTTACAAATACTGGGCAGGATGTAGTAAGGTGATCACATGGCCTGCTCCCTTCAGTCCCTTTGGTCTTAAAGCCACAGCTGAGCATATTAGTTGGCCCAAAAGCCCTCTAGAAAAGAAGGTGCCACTTCCTCAGGAGGGAAATAGCAAGAGCGAGAATTCAATTATTGCTTATTTTTGTGCATTTATTTCACTGCCTTGAAGTGCAAATTAATTAGAAATTTGGAAGAACAGTAGAAGTAGTCTTTCAATAAAACATTTGTTTAGTCTTAATTTATTTTTTTATTCAATGGTTGCCTTTTTCCTTTTCGGATTGTGCTTTATATGATCTGAAAAATCTTAATTATGAAGTAATTTCTTCCTTTACCCTCAATTGCCACAAAAAAATATTTTTGAAATCTAAGGTCAAGAGTCATCTTTTTCCACTAAATAATGGATTTTCCCCACCTGTCCCACACTCCACAAATGTACCCTTGTTGCAACCCTGCGCTCTGATTATGCAGTTCCTGGCAGCGACAGCTTTAGCCTCCAGATGCTATCACCACTATGATTTAAAGAAAAGCAATGAAATAATTTAATGATAAGGGCGTGTAGCTTAGGAGAAGTCAAAAAGGTGCTGAATAAAATTACCATATGTGCTTAAATCAGCGCCCTTTCAGCAGTTTGGTGCACTGCAACAAAGTAATTGTATTCTCAACAACCTTATGTAGCCTGGGCGGCCCGATGGTGCAAGTGGTTAGTGCGTTGACCTCACAAATACAGGTCACGTCTACCTGTGTGGAGTTTGCATGTTCTCCCCGGGTCTGCGTGTGTTTCCTCCAGGTACTCCGGTTTCCTCCCACATTCCAAAAACATGCATGGGAGGCTGATTGGACACTTTAAATTGCCCCTAGGAATGTGAGTGCATGGTTGTCTGTCTCCTTGCATCCTGGAATCGGCTGGCCACCGATTCAGGGTGTCCCCCTCCTCAGGCCCGGAGTCAGCTGGGATAGCCTCCAGCACCCCTGTGACCCTAATGAGGATAAACAGGTAAGAAAATTAGATGAGATGAGATTGTCCTATGTAGCCTTTCATTCCAATCACACATCATGCTTTCTCGAAGTTATGAAAAAATAGTCTCAAATTAAAAGTGAAACAGTGAGGTAAAAGATGTCTGTGAAAAGTTTCAGATTTCGGCCCTTATTCGTGGGAAGTGTAACTAACTCAAATACTAAGCAAAGGTAGAAATCCAATCCAAGCAATTGCACTATTATAGATGTGCTTTGTGGACTCAGAATAGCCATTTGATTTAGTCTCTTAAAGAGTCTTTTGGGGATTAACTAGAAATATGGGGTACTGGACCAATAATACAGGGTCTTCAATTTTATCCTCCTTGCCTCGTGACCGCACATATCACACATACCGGAAACCACCACTGAATGGCTGTGGTAAAATTCTGGAAAAGAATCACAAAACCAAAATAGCAAAGAGTATTATTGTCAATGCCAAATATTTTCACTCCTGAGTTAAAATAAATGAATTAAAAATAGTTTAGGAAGGAGTTCAACACTGTGTATTTATCACAGTTGTTAGTGATTATCGAATGAATAATTAATTTAATGTTTTACACTTTGCTCCAAGTCCTTATTTGGTCATCATTCTCTCCCACTCTGGCCCCCCTGTAGCTTTTTTGTCAAAGTACAGACAGTACAAGTTTTATCGACTCTTTTTATTTGATTTTTGGGGAGGAGGCAGTGTGGAAGGCAGTAAGGCTCCACTAAGTCATCCACTTCCAACTTTCAATCTAAAGAGAGGAATTCTCTGGAAAGAGCATCAAATTGTCTTATCATGTGGGCTGCTGCATGCTGCACACAATCAAGATAAATGCTGCATCAGTGACTTGGAGTGCATGTGTGTGAATGGATGTCTGCACGTGGAGACTAAATCTCACAACCCTCTTGATAAAAGAAGGTCATTGTGGTGGCTCCTGAGTGCAGATTTCTCATGTAATAAAAGTGAAAAATGGCCTTCTCTCCAGTTTTCCAGGGTAGTAAGCAAATGCTGCCAAGTATGACAGAGCAAAGCAGAATCAATATGGTCCAAATAGCCTAACTCACTTTGTCATTTTAACATTTTCCCTCAAAACAGCCTGGCTGTTACTATTCTGATCTGAGCCTATTTCCAATAGAATATTGGAAGATTTGTGCACTATCGAAGGTTTTTGTTACATCCAGTTTTTATTACCAGCAGTGTTTTGGGTGGTGTATGGTCTTTTTATGTCTATTTATCATGAATAAGCTGCATTACATTGAATATTTATGCGAGGTGACTATATTACAATTTGTAAACTAGTTTAATTGTTTCATAAATTTATTAAAAATTACAGTGGTCCTCTGCTTACAAATGCTTTTACATACGAAATATTCAGGCTACAAAAAGCCTCGGTGGAAATCACTTTGTCCCAGGATACGAAAACAATCCAAGTTACAAAATCAACCATACCCGAAATGTAAATACACTTCCCGTTTCCGTTTTTTTTTAATTGTCGTGGTAGAGTTCCTTTCCCATTGTCTATTTCTTAGCACCTCACTGGCCTTCCATTCATTTATTATGATTATGGCTTCACTTCCCAATTCATCTGCCAATCTGTCTGATGGTATTTTTCTTAACATTTGGTGAGTCAAAAAGTCCAAACCGCCTTCCATCTCAACCTTCCTTGTGAAATTAAGTCATGCTGTTGTGACTTGGTGAAATGCTCGCAGACATATGTTATGACGAAAAGCACTCGCATCCTCTCACATCAACACATGAAGACTTCTTGACACCAAGGCCACACAGGAATACTATCACTATTGTTTATAGCAATCAGATGAAGCTCATAATTAAGTTTAGCAATGATAAAGAGAGAAACTTGGCAGCAGGTGTGTCATCAAGTGATGGTCAAAGGAATGACTCACGTAACAATACAATGATTAGCTATTGCAGGGAATTAAGACTTTAATCTAAGACCGCCCCACCACTAGATACACAAACATTTACCTAGCGTTCAATGTAACATAAGAGTGGTCACTCAAGACAAAGCAAAGCC
Source organism: Stigmatopora nigra (assembly GCF_051989575.1). Lineage (NCBI taxonomy): Eukaryota > Metazoa > Chordata > Actinopteri > Syngnathiformes > Syngnathidae > Stigmatopora > Stigmatopora nigra. Next base: position 9,507,227 of record NC_135512.1, read on the forward strand.
CAAGGCAGGGATGAACTGCTTGTATTTTAAATGTAAAACATGACTAAAGTAATCCCCCTTCCTGGTATGTGTTTTTTTAATCTCCATCAGAAGATTCCCACCGGTTGGTAGTGGAGCCAGTCAGTGAGACTGACATCAGCATAGCTAACTCATTACTCTCCTTCGAGATGTGGGAGGTCAGTGCTATCAAGTGGAGTGGTGTCATAAAATAAATTGAAGATTTCACTGAGGAAAATGTTGAAGGTGATGGACAATAAAGGGCAGCTTCTTAGAACCACCGCTAACTCAAGGACCTAAGGGAGTTGGAGGGACTTGAGTTTGAGCAGCAGGATCATTGGCTTGGGAAAAGGTTGCAGTCGGAATTAAACATGAGCGCCCATCTTGGTGTGGCGTAGTTGGTCATCCGTCACTTTCTGCCGAGTGGAGCAACTACTTGTGCACGTCTGTGGGCCTGTCAGGTCGTGGAAAAGAAACACTTGGCTGCTCGGCAGTGGAATCAGCACTGCAGACACCGATTGATTTGGACTGAGCCCCGTAGTATAAAGCCAGAGATTTTTTATCCCACTTGCCAAACATATTTTTCAGTGATATTTTCTCCTGTAATTTCAACTTCTTTTTATAGCATTCAGCCTGTCTTCATTTATAACCTCAAGCAATAGAACAGCAACATTCTGACAAGTCAATTATTACAATTTAGGATTAGCAGTGATTCTTATTCTGATCAATAAATGTTTATGTGATGTGGACCCAATTAAAACTACCTACTTACTAATCACACACGTCCGTATACTTTTTCCTGGCAAATATTTTAGAATTAAAGTCAGAATTCAGAAGTCAGGAGTGTCATGTTAATCAGTCATAGCAATTTACGCATGTCTAACAGTGATATTTTTAGACATTTATAGGACAAGTAATTATTATACCTAATTTAACCAAGTTAAATCTAATATATGATTTGTATTTTTGTTCAAAAAAAAGGAAACCCATGGGCAACTGGCGTTAAACATACGGGTACACATTTTTGGTGATGTCTGCCAGTGAGTTACATTTCACTCCAAAAAGGCTTAGGCCAGTTTTAATACTAAATCTCTGTATTTATAAATTGTGTTTATGTGACTTTACTCTAAAATATCACATTTGTGTTTCAATCTCCGTAAGCTTTGAATTTATCGTCTTCACACTGCTATATATATGCCTATGTTTTTCTTCATTAAGTGTCACAAATGATTAATATCAGCCTGTGCCACAAATCTTTAAAGAATGCCTAGTAGTGCTGTTTTTGGTTTGCGTTTAACAGTCGACAGCACAGCACTGATCGGTGGCTAACCAGCTTGGCACATGGCTTGACATGTCGAACCCTGCCGCATTTGTTCACATCTTTATGAAAGACATATGTCGTTCGTCATGACCATGAAATATTCCACAGCAGCAATAGACATTGACAGAGCATTTATGATAAGATTTGGCCACAATGACTTGAAAATAGCATTATGATTGAAAGTAAATCATACCATTGTTTCAATCTGTGTTTGTATGTAATGACAACCAGGTATAAGGCATGTCACTAAAGTTCCAGAAATATTCTGAATGCAATATGCAACCAAAGAGTTTCCCACTAAACGTAATCGCCCTCGAGGATACATCTGTGAACTAAGCTCTATGCAGCCTTTCAACTTCTATCCCCCATGCTTTCATACACTCTTCCTCCATGTCAGATAGTCAAGCTATGAGCAGAGTTTGTGATGATGAGTCCAATGAGACCAGATATGGAAAGTAGAGCCATTATCAGTGATGAGTCATAGGTCTTAAAGCACGACCCAAAGCAAACTCCAGTTTTGCCAAGACCAGATCAAGAGAGAGTCGAAATCCAAAGTTTATGTCATTTTGATCTCATTCTATATGACACAAGTGGTACAGTAAATGCCCCTGCACCAAAGTCAAAGACTTGCCTCATTGTGTAGGGTTGGTAAATGAAAGCTGACTGCCTCGGCTTGTCGTTGGATCACCACCAAAAAAAAGTTATGTCAAAAGGGTTATGGGTGTTGCTGCAGCCAAATTCAGCTGTCTTCGTTTAAAAGGCAGGGTGAAAGGCAGCCTACACCCTAGACTGGTCGCCAGTCAGTCGTAGGGCACAGAGAGAGAGAGAGAGACAAATGACCATCCGGACCCCCAATCATACTGCAATTAGCCCGCACCTGCCCGCATCAATGTCAGGCGAGTGAACCACTACACCACGAGTTATAACGTATTACCAAGAGTAGTTCAGGCTGAATGCTCTCAGGATTTTTTTAATGCCGCAAAATATGTTAGGCTCATCGGTCTGCTAATCTCATTGATTGCAGATTGATACGTCCCCTTGTTTTCATACAGCATGTTTTTTTTTCCCACTCGGAGTTGTCAACTAATTTAACCACTGGCGCCTTCAAATGTTCTGGAACAAAGCAACTATCTGAACATTAATGGTCCATTGCTGTTAAATGTTTAAATCTGTACCAGTTTTGTTTGAAAGGACCGTGTCGCCAGTTAGCAGATGCCTCAAAGATAAGGACACACCTTTTACTTTGCATTTCCCAGCAAACTAACCCCACTTTTAAACAAATAGACCAGTGGGTTATAAAACAATGCAACCAAGTCCCATAGAAAAAAGGTCATTTTCAACTGTGCTGATTTTATTTTGGATGAATTGAAAATATTCACACAAATCATATATAACTGTCCACAATGAAATGGTTAAACCAGGATATTGAAACAAGTCCTCTAAAGAGCTCAAACTGTTCTCAGGCAGCCTGAGAATTGACTGAAAAGGTCACTTATTATCTTCTCTTTCTTCTTCTGATATAAGACACTAACTAAAATTGCCACTCTACTGTAATTTGTGACAGATAGGAATGAAATTTGGCTGTACATATCAATCATATGGGCACAAAAAGCCCTTGTCTTCCCTTCCATTGTTGTTTTATCCACATTATAATTTACTTTGTCCAGTAAATCACCCTTTATCCCCAAGCAAGGATTACAAGTCTTGTCCTCCATTTAAAAGGCCAGGTGTAAAAGGAAAGCAGTCAATACAATTAGATGGATGACTCCACTAAATCAGGCAGGAAGGGTTTCCCATTGTTTGGCTCATTACAAAGCCTGATTCAACATGTAGCTGTTGTCTTTAAACGCTTAAAATGTCATCTCTACAAGACTTGCCATCCCCGTCACTGCTCATTCATCTCTAAGGTCATAATTCAAAGAGTGTCATTATTTTGAGTGCGACATTAATGGAATCAATATGTTGACACACTGGCCTCCCTCTGTAGGTAATTGATGTCACTGTTATTGAGCGTAATCGTGTTGAGGAGGAAACGTGCTTGGTTAGTAATAGGATAAAAGCCAAATCAGAGCACTTACAGCATTGGCATTGTCATTTAGAGCCCATCACGTTGAACAATAAAACGTCATTTTTGGAGACAGAGGGGGATAACTTGCATGTATACTTGAAAGTACTGTATCAGATGTTATGTTTTGTGATGTGAAATTAGCTTACATTTTTTGGGCCATAATTAGACACCATAGCCATCAAAATCCATTTTAAAAAATCCAACTTTTTAGGGAAAGTAGTGTGTTAAAAGAAACAGTTTACATTTTTTTCTTTTTAAAAGGTCACTACATAATTTTGTCTTAACTGGAGCCCTACATTTTTAGATAAAAGTACATAACCATGAACTTTTTGTTAAAAAATAATTCAAAATAAGCTTGCAGTGGCCTTGACCAACCTGGCATTAAAAAAGCTTTCAAGGAGAGGGCATATGCCAAGTGTTGCCATGAACACTCACCTGAGCACCATCACACATACCCACGCAAAAAGCATAAAGTTTTTATGACCCTAAATTTTAGAGGTCGCATTCAGACTTTTATTTGTTACTCTGTTGAATGCCCCTATCAGCTTTCTGCATCCTGTACATTCATCTGACTGAGGTGTTTAAACAAAAACGCACCGAGAGAAGCTGGCCCTGATCTTTGACCCCAGTGAAGGGCACATACAAATGTCAACCCAATAACAAGCTTCCTACTCAGAGCAACAAAGTGCTTAAACAGCAGCAGTCTCTAAAAAGCAATCCAATTGGTCATGGAAAAGAAAGGTGGGTACAGCAGTACAAAACAAAAACGCTTGCATTGTGATAAGGTAAAGATTGTAATCCTCCATTTAGTGAACACTTCTATATTGTCTCCATAGATTCCTGTTTTAGCGATCAAATATAAATACTACAGCCAATTGCAACATAAGTCAATTCACATTTCATTTTGAATTATATTGTCCATGGTCTGGTCTAACTTAAAATGTTTCATAAGTCTTCTCAAGTGACATGAAAAATTTCCAGTTCACACTTATTGTTTCATTGCATCGTTGATGACAGGATTTCCTTCTTTAAAAGAATGAAAGGTCCTGTGAAAAGCCAGATGATGGAGGGAGACATTTTGCATCGTGAAGTCATTATGCTGAACTAATTACAAAATACTCTTGGGCCAATTCATGAGCAGAACAGGGAACATGCACACTTTATCAAGGGACAAGAATCAGTTTGAGAATTCCACCTCCAAAGGGCCATGACTGCATAGCTAAAATTATAGGAATAAAATAAGAATTAAATGTATACTGAACCTCAATCAGTAATTCCCTTAATTTTAACATTTTTAAAAAAATGTTTGGTTAAATATTAAGATTTGTAACAGGAAGACTCCATCTCCTCTCCCATCTGCCTTCTGCAGTTGGTGAACCATTTTTATTTGCCAACTCAGTAACACTATTTATTGATGATATTTCCATCATGCGGTCGATGGCATAAAATATCAAATTGTATTTTGGTCAGCCTACCGACTGCAACTAACCTATTCAGGCTTTTTTTTTTTTTTTACAGAATATACTATATTTATGGCAGTTGGTTCTAATCTAGATTGTAGTAAAATATTGTGTTGACAAAGTACCAATGTGACAGAAAGTAAAAACACAGCCGTACAATATTCTTCTTCCTAGATCTTTTGTAACACTTGAACTTGATCTCATCCTATTTTATGTGGCTTTATGAAACTTCCAGATGTGACTGTATAAAACTAGCCATACATATAAGCAAATGCACATATGCTCGATTAATATTGATTTCAAATAGTCTCAGGTCGACACTTCTTATTTTGAATTAAATATCTGTGAAAAAGTAAAGCAAATACTTTCAGGCAATATACTGATCTAATTTATTTGCTCCAATTTTTGATTTATTCGTACTAAAATAAGTTAGCAATAAGTTGGTCGGGTTCTCATGGTTGACACGCCTCTGCAACATTTTGTGGATATCAGGGACAATGCCAATGATTGGCAGAACTGAGTGTGCCGGTTATTTCTTTCTCTCTTTTCTTTACAATTAAGAATCAATGTTATAAACTCTTGCAGACACTGGGATTTTTGTATTGATAATGTCATTGAAATAGAACAAGAAAGCATATGGTTAACAGTTGTTTCCAACAGTAACATGAGTTTCTACTTGATGTTTAAATCTAGATATTAGATTTTTTTTCTGCCAATATCTCCATTGGCTTGCCTCCGCGGCAGTTCAATTATGAAGGGAATTCATCAGCAGAGAGACAATTATGCAGAGCCTGAAGCAAAATGAAAACTGACAGTTATGAAATAGTGGAATTCGCACATGCTTGCAGAGATGATGGACAGCAGCAAATGATGGCATGGTCACATTATATTTTAAATTACAGTTAGAAATCTTCTCATCTGAAGAGCTTAAGATTCACAGTATATTCAATTTCCGGTTTCTTAATAGATGGATTCACTCAAAGAAATATTCAGCAACTAAAATATTGGTTTCAAGCTTTAACAGCTGGACCATAAATCATATTTTATGAAGAACAGTGTCAATTATAACGATAAATAGATGTGATTGAGATGTATGAGCTATTTTTATGTCCCTACACAATATGTACATGCTTTTGTATACCAAATGGATGGCAGTTTGGCTCCTGTTGTTTTCTACTTTGTATTGCTTGTTGGTGTGAAAATATTGATTGTTCTGCAATTACATTTTTTCTCTTTGCTTATCTCAGCAGTTACAAACTAGCAGTCTTTCTTTGCCTCTCTAACATCCCCTTCGCTTGTTTTTTTAGTGCTGCTGCCAAAACACTGATAATTAACTCTCTCATTGGCTGTGGAAGCTCATTAATAACTCGTCACACTCCAGAGAGACAGCATGTCATTGATTCGATTCTCTCCCAGGGTATAACCAGGGAGACCTCCAGTCTCTCTGTGCTTGCCTCAGCTTCCCCAGCAGGATGTTAATGAGGTGGCTATAGGCAGAAATGTTTTGCTGACTCATTCCTCTTTCAGAAAGAGGAGATTTTAACAGTTAATTCAATGGGGACTAATTTAACCTAATGTCTCATATGCTGTGAGGATGCTTGATAAGGAAAGCTGAAGAAATGGCCCTTTCCAGAAAATTGTTTATTTTCTTTGGTCATTACCTCCCTGATTATACTTAAATTGTTAAAATTAAGAACTGTATTGTGGGAAAAATAATTTTACATACAGGCAAAATAAGATCTATGCCAAACTCTTCTCAACTGTGGAATATTAGCTCTCCCATAAAAAGGTAGTACCCTAAAGGCAAATTTGGCAGCATATGTAAGTAAAGGTCATCTTGTGTTGGGGTTCTATGGAAGGTTTGCAATAAATAATTCTTAGCATGCTACATTCTTCTTCAATTTACAATTTTGGTTAATGACAAAATAGATTAACTTGACTATGATTCAGGCTGGATGTTGGAATTTCAGCTTTTTTTTTTTTAAAAAGGGACATTAGACCTGACGGTGTAGTAGTTTGCTCAACTGACTTTGGTGCGGGCAAGCACGACATCGATTCCAGCTTGGTGGTGGTATGATTGTGAGTAAAAATGATTGTCCGTCTCGCTGACTGGCGACCAGTCTAAGGTGTAGTCTGCCTTTTGCCCGAAGGCATTTGGGATAGGTTCCAGCAAACCTTATGAGGAGGATATGCTCCCTAAAGATATGAACACTGCCAAATCTTGAGGCTAAATTGGCAGGTTCTTCACGTGTCCTTTAAGATCAGTGTAATGGCAGCAGGTCTGTTGGTACCTATTTTCCTCTACCTGATGGATTGTGACAAGTGTTAGTTCAGTGGAAAGTCAACATGCACTGGGGATGAGAATGAAAAAGCAGCCATCAAAGGACGAGTATGTGAAATTGGTCGGAGAAATCTTTGATGACAAATGGGCCCTCAGAGACTGCTGTACATCTCAATCAATCATGTCCGTGTGTGATCTCCCAAAATTATTATAATGATGGAAATGACAAAAAATGTATCCAATCATTTTCTACAATTATTCAAAAAGTCTGATGAAAGCTGTCCATGTAGTTAGGCGTAAAAAATGCATGACGTCCACTTCCCATATGTATGTGTGGAGTCTAAACTTATCCAGGCTTCACGATGGTAGATATCTTCTGAATGCACTTTGAAGATTTATCACATTGCTCAATTACATTTGGAGAGCCAAGGTCTCGTTTGCATTTGGTGTCATGGAGAGTGCATCGCTAACAGGTGGTAGGGATTGCTTGCATGACAGCCCGCTTGATAAATAAAATATAATATGGTAATGCCACCTGGGGGTAAGAGCGGATTGATTCTGCATTTGGTGTGAGAAAGCGGCAGACTTTCGCATGCTAACATATGCATATCAAATAGCCTGAATGCAATGAATCACACCCGTTTAAATGTGCATGTTTACTTTCTTACAGCAAGGCAATTTGCATACTAGTCTGCTTACTCATTTAAACATGCTTATGTGTGAAAATGAATGCAAATTATGTAAAATGATTGGCAGGAGACCCACCAATACTTTCTTGTCTAAGGATGGAAGGTTAAGTGAAGCCTCACTGGGTGTATCCCATTACCTTTCTCAAGCCCAAAAGCCTTGGCATGGACAGATGTTGGACAAGCTCTAGTCCATCAAGCAAAATGAGGAATGTGCATTTCATTAAGAAAAGTTTCTTATGGTAGGAGTCAAATTGAACCGTCTGGTACGCATAGAACCTCATTTAGACGTCCGAAAAAACAAACAAGCTCTCTGTCTTTGTATATCGCACACACAAATGCACGAAATTGGGAACTGACCTAGAGTTAAAGGTCATCAGACCAGAGGGCATCTCCTCTTGAAAATGTGGCGTCACAATTTGCTGTTTGATGTCCTGTCAGACACCAACAGTTTTGTGTGTCAAATCCTGTGGTGCTAAATGGATTTTATTCTTATCAGTATATCAAGAACGGAGTATCAGCTTTCCATTAAAACTAAACCATGAGTAAATCACAAGTGCAGATTTAATTTCTTGGGGTTTACAAAGAGGCAAAATATCTGTGACCTCTTAAGACAGGTCAACACCATAAAAATTTAGAGTAGAAGAGAGATTCCCAATGTTGATATTTCCTTTTCACAGCAGCAACAATTGCCAAATATAATTATATATTAAAAAACGTTTATGGTGCGTACATGCCAATAATAATGCTGTGTATGCATGCATGAATACATGCAAAAAAGCTTGATAATACTATATACTATAAGTGAATATAAAAAGATGCAAACAGTCCATGGAGGCTAGCACAAAACTGTACATTGACAAATACAGTATACTACATTATAGCGGTCTAAGACTGAATGAATAATATTTAAGGACATCTCAATGCAAATACGCAACTTATATAAGGAGAAGTATACTTGCACTCATGTTGGATTCATCCACTGCTGGATCTCGGAGTGAATTCGGCATTTGGAGTTGTCAATCACAGTTCTAATGAGAGGGCCACTATAAGGTTAATATATAACAAACAAACAAGAAAGAAGGAGCCCCTGTGTTAAGCCATGATACCTGCCCACTCACGGGAATGAGGCCCAGATGTGTTATGGGTAACTCCCGGTGTTAGCGGAAAGTTTGGGGGTCATGCTGGGGCGGCTTAGTGCACCCCTCATTGCACACAGCTGTGCTCGCCATCCAGAAAGCCCTCACCTTTGACCTTGTGTCCCCTCGGTACACCTTTGGAAAGAATGCTAGATGATTGGCTACTTTGCTCTCAGATTCATTTCCTCTCACTACAGTCTTCACCTACAGTTGCCCGGTTATCCTGAGGCTGTATGGGTGAGGAGGAGTATTCAGCTCAGACATTAATTATGAATGGATTTTAGACTAACAGTAAATCAATATCTGCACATGAATACACATGTACTTGTGCAACTAATTATCTGTAAGGTCATAATTATATCTACTAATCCCCATTTATGGTCTATCTATATGCCTTCGAACACAGTTAACAACCCTCATCCAGCTTGATTTCGAACTAAAAGGTCATTTATGGTTGAATAGCCTACCTCAGGGATGGAATACGATTACATTTGAAGGCCTTTCAGTGTGACAATCTGAGCCATAATCTTGTAAGTGTTTAGTGTAAGTAGTATGGAAATAGTGTTGTTGTTTTGAGGCAAGACCAAATTACAGCATGTCGTGTCCCTTGGCACAGTTAGGTTCATTAGTCATTGCAGTTGTATTTCTCGCAAATTTACAACACACACTGGAACTTCAGTACATTGCACAGTGCCATATCTTAGGGTTGACGGAGGTCAATTCAGTGACATATTAACAGCTTGGTCTGGAATACTGCCCTAATGCATACTTTCATATACTAGCTACCAATCCATCCATGGTAACACATCAAAACTGCTCATTAAAACTCACCCTATATGTCCAAACGTATCATATTTGATCCATGAATTTCAAGCAATGTCATTTTCTCTCCTGATTAATACTGATATATCAGATGAATATGATATAAATGACACATTATAGTCTTTTTGTTCCAGTGGAATATTAGATTATTAGATGGTAGACAGGTGTGATGGCAAGAGCTCCGCCCACCGCCACACACCTGTGCTCTGTAATTGAAAACACAAACCTGCCAGCAGCCGAACATCACAATTGTAACACAAATGCTCTTCAATTTTTCAACGAACTTCAATAAAGCTTTAGAGCTTCATTGGACTATAATTAAGTGTAGCTTTTTCTTTAGGAGCATAAAAAATCATGCCAATATATGAAGCTCTCCACATACCAGCCCTTCTCTTCTATAGAAATGAGAAGATGGGGATTTAGTCTGACACAAATGATGGATTGAGGCAGTGGTGTAGATGAGGTGAGATGTGAGATGCTCACATGCTGCTGAGTCCAAAATGAAGATGAAAGAGAGGCTAAACTATTTGCCTTTGTGTTTCATCTCCTTCTAGGCTCGGCTCTGTTGTCTCTCACACGGCTGGGACAAATCCATTAGCTGCGCCGTATCTCGGCTACTGCAGGCGTCACCTTAGCTGCTGTCACTCTGGCAGCAAGTGAAAGAGACAGTGACAGATAAAGGCAAAGACACAGCCATGAGCCAACTAATAACAAGTGAATGCTGCATGTCTATAAGAATGCCTGCTAAAATTAGAACTCATTTGCTTTCGTTATTAAATGATCATTGCATGATACGTTGGTTTTCTCACCAGAATTCTGCATGAATAGCCTCTAATTCACCAACCCTAATTAGGAGTAGGACATGGTTGGAAAGCTGTGCTTTAGTTATGTGAATAATTATTCTTTATATTTCCACAGAGCATGCCAACTTCATTCATATTCCAAATGTCAGTTTACCAGAAAAAAATATGCCATCTGCCATAATTTTTTTCTTTATTTACATGTCTCCATAGGCATTTCCAATGCATATTTTTCTTTTTTGCAAATTTTTCATGACATGCTCATAATTTTGTCTTTAAATTTTTTTTTTCACATTATTATTTAGTTGTCCGTCTCCTTGTGCCCTGCGGTTGGCTGGCCATCAATTCAAGTTGTACACCCTGCCCAATGCCCGTCATTATCTGGGATAGGCTGCAGTACCCACACACCCAATCTTATGAGGATAAGAGGTAAGGAAAAGACCCCTATAATTTTTGCCAATCAATATGAAAGAATCTTCATTAAAATCCTCTTAATTATTTTGACTGATTGTTCACCCTGAGTGCTTGAATTAATTATCTTGTGTTAGTTTGACAAGATGAACTTAACTGTTTTCCACACCTAAAGTCTCCATTCAAAGAATATGTGTGGTTAGAAAGGTCTGATGGCAGAATGTGTTGTGTATACTGGAAACGTAGTTTTAAAACTGACCAAGAAAATGGCTGCAATGGGGTAAATGTCTAAGGTACATTTTGTGTCTTGGCTCGAGCTTTGTAAAATAGGAGTTGTCCAGACAGACGCCGTATTTTGTTTCATTCGGTTGCAGCAATACATAATATTGGCTAGTGGGCTAAGTCTGGTAAGTCAGGTTGAATAAATCTACTTTTGAATAGTCACAGCAGAGTAAAGTAGTATTTAATTGAATTAATCTAGCAGTAAGAGTGAGTTTACATCATCCCTTGAAGATTTAATGTACTTTTCTTGTTTTATTTTATTTGTATTTTTTTCTTGCAAACCATTGGCTCGACAACTGTGAGAGTCAGTTCCTTTATGCGATCACATTAATTGAAGTAGTAAGATGGTGCTTGTGGATTTAATACATTTAGGAAAAGTGGTCTAGTTACATGAACACAAACACCACTTTCCCTGACTTCTTTAGCAGACTGTTTAGTCATGTGAGAAAAAACACAAGTTTCATTCAAACAATATATATATATTTCAAACCTAATTTTTCCCCATTCAAAAGAGGGTGAAATAAATTTAATTGAATACTTCTTTTTTCACCTTACAGTTTGTAAGATTAAACACTCATGGAACTTGATGTATTTGTTTTGGGGACTTTTTGATATAGACTTGTGACTCCACTCGACATTCCCACAACTGGAAGGACTTGGAACTTGTTTGAGAGTTGGACAAAATGACTTGCAACTCGCTTGTGGCTCAGAACGGCTGTTTTTGTCTGCCACAAAGTCACTCATGTGCGACAATGTGAACATGAGAACGAGCCACAAAGTAGAACCCTTAAAGTGAGAGTGTGGCGTTCCACTCGAGTGCAAGCCATCACAATGCAAAGGAGTGAAAACAGGCTCATTGACAAAATAGATATAATCCTTTCAAGTTCTTCAAACCAACAACCGGAATTTAAAGTGAAGAACATAAAATCCCCAAATTATATCAATTTCCCGATCCCATCTTTTTTTTCCCCAGGCAAAGAGTAAACAACAATGGAATATAATCAGTGTAACCTCAAGTGTATATGACTTTACCGCCAACACATCCTTGTAAGAAACACAAGCCTGATTGAGGTTAACCCTTCCAAAACTTTTCATTGTGAAGTGGTGTAAGTCCACCACTTGGTAATGTCTGGTGGCTTATGTCAATATTCATTACAAATAGCAGTACGTTTTGTTGCTAAAAAACAGTCCCTTCAAGAGTCTCACCAGCTGAACTGATATTTTTTTCAATGGATCTTTAGCCAAAAAGGCTCATGGTTCTTTCTGAAGTACCACATTTACCGATCCAGCCTTTACGTTACCCACTCATCAATCTACGATAGCAAATTTTCTGTAGCATTACTAACGTGTTTCCTCCCTTGCCGGTTTTAGAAACCATTTTTCAGTCTGACATTACAATACATACAGATTGTTATCTCTGTTGCCCTAACTCTGGTCTCCAGTGTTTTCTTTTCAGAAAGCCTTCCAATGGGATGCGTAGAGGAAATCACAATAGAACCATTCCACTGATTGATATTTCCCGCAAAGCCTTCTGGGATGCTATGTTTTCACATACAGAAAATGGGAATGGTTTTGTTTTCACAAATGAAAACAAATGGAGTCAGATGGAAAATTGTAGAGGGATGAAAAAGGATCACTACTTTTGTGGTTCCATGTCAGCCACAAGGTCACATACCAGAAATCAGGATCCCCCACAGTGGGGCTAGCTTTTTTTGTTTCGACGGCGGCACATTTTCAGTGCTCTCAGGGCTGCAACAATCATGGAAATTGGCCAGCTGAAAATGGTCCAGTGGTTCTCAGTGCCAAACGCTACCCTTGACATTCACAGCAGCATAAACTCAGCTATCCCTGACATTTACATTTCATTCATAGAAAAAGTACAAGAACCTGGAATCCATAAAATCAAGCAGTGCCTTATTCTTTTGGTTCAAAACACAAACGTCTGGCGTTAGAGTGCCATTTTTCACTGTGCCCTGGTCATTAAGCTAATTACCCACTTAAGTAATGCATCAACCTAACTATTTGGCTGAGTATACAAGAGATGGGCATGGTAAGAGAGCAGTCAAAACTATAGGGAAAGCGTGAAGGGATGAGTGTTTTGTTGTATATTAGTAAACTAGTGGCTCATTTTCTGCATAAATCCTACATTTTCAAAGCATTCAAAATAATCTTTAACCAATAACTTCTAAAGGGCTGAGGGGGGATTTAGTTACGGAACTTGATTACATCTTACTACTTTCTCCTAATTTTACTAAACCTTTAATGTTTTAAACAAGAGAAGGGCAATAACCCTTTACAACATGTTAGTTAGTTAGGGTTATAAAAGCAGTTGATATGGGCAAATTGGCTTAATTAAAAAATGCAGAAAAGGCAGAATCTCCTTTATCTTGCCAGTATTGGCAATAACAGAGTTGTTTGTTTTAGATGAAATTTTGAAGCACTTAAGAAAAGCCATTTCCACTTCGTTTTCTCCAAACACGTAAGCCCTCTCTGACTTCCTCACAGCCCTAGTCAGATAGCTAATTTTCTACTATTCCCAGGCAGCATGTCAGGTGTCTTTTTAAGCCAATGACTAGAGAAGTGATGAAGTCGTATACTAAAAAAGGCTGGCAGATCTCTGAGATGATCCACAAACAAAATTTCAACATTACACTTTACTAATTTATAACTCATTTGGCAATCACTGTGGACTAGTGGTTAACAAGTCAGCTTCACAGTTCTGAGATCGAGGGTTCATTCCTGATGGTTTCTGACCTCCTGCGTAGAGTTTGCATGTTCTCCCCATGCCTGTCGGGCTTTCTCCATATGTATTGGCAAGATTTGCACAATACTTGTTTCTTGCTCTCTCGACAATACTAACTGGTGCCAAAGTAAAATAGTGAAGACACACTCCCTGAATCATGTGTGTGCAGATGGTGTCGATCATATCTTCAAAGAGTCCTAAGTAGTATTTTTTATGAGAAGTGCATGCATAGAATCAACTTCCACATGAGAAGAGCACAAAACGACGAGAATTCTGACCTGTAAAATGACAAAGGAAGGCCAACTGAACAGATCCAGCCTTTATGCAGTATTTCATTGAATGCCTTTGCACATTTTACAGTACCACTTAAACCAGTAATACCTTCAGGCCTTTTGGACATCTGTCTACATGTGTAAATCTCCAAGTTAACCAGCTGCTGTATAAATATCCATAACATTCCTTTGACCATTCTTTTTAAACCCCACACCTTTCTTTTTGTCTGTAAATAATGAAGCCAATTTTGCTGATGGGTTAGTGTCTGGAGAAATGAACACATGTGGGCAAGAGAAATGGATCAAAGCATTTTGTGGCGAGCTCTGTTGCTTCTTAGTTTTCACAAATCCCTTTCTAATGCTATTTTCAGCATATGAGGTCTTTGCACATGAGTGGAACATTGACATTGATGAAATATTTATTTTACGGTGTTAGTTTTTCAAAAACGTTTGTTCTTGCTACGATCTCATTTTTTTGTTGAACCAAATGAAGATATTTGTAACACAGATGAAAACAGATTTTTCCATCCTCTAGATGAGGAACCTCTAGGTGATGGTAATTTTGTTGACAAGACATCATTTTGTCAGTCCTTTCCTCTTCAGGAAACAATAAGAAAGAAAAAGAAAACAATACTAGGTCAAAACACACTTCAAATAAGAAAACTTGGGTGATCTCACCACCTTCCATCACTGCAGTATTCTTCACACCCTTTCACTTCTGCACATTAGACTTAACGGTTCTAAAAGCTCACTGATAAAGAGACGCGTATATAAAAAATACAACTCCACTTCATGACCTTTCTCTCTTTACTCTTTTGACATCCAAGAGAGGTTGTGCTAGTTTCTTCAGCTGTTCCTTGGTTTTCTGTCCTTGCGATAAGATGATCCAGCAGTCTTATTCCCTTTACTCTCTGACCTGTCGGGTCCCAGTGTAATTACCTTTACTTTAATGCGCTGCTGTCTCTCAAAGAGATGTCTCATTGAAGCTTAGGAATTCCTCCTCTCAAAAATGATCACAAAAAAAGCTTTTCAGGAATACAGTATATTTACTTTGGCGGTAAAGAAAGTAGCCATCTGGGAATGAAAGAAAATCTGTACAACTCAATGCCACAAAACTGTTTTTCATTTCCACTTGGGGGATACAGTAACTTCATGCTTTCCATCATACATCTTTTAGCAACACTTATGGTGCTGCTTATCCTATTCCTGCCTTAATACGGATGTTAGATTTATTGTCCATGTTGTTGTGATCAAAAACACAAAAGACACCAATAGTTTTTGTTTTTGGTTGATAGAACGTCTGCCAAGCCATATCCATTCCAGTCCCAAATCAAATGGACATTACAATGTTAAGATATGATCCAGATAGAATTTGTGACACTCATGATCAGCATATCTGATCAATTACTCAAAATGGGTTTACTTTGCCAAGTTTCAGTTTACATGAAATGTGGTTCATTTAAAAAACTGAGATGAAAATTGATTGTTTTGGTCTTAACCTACTTGTGTTAATCTACACCAGATATTTAACAGGCATATCTAATGTTTTTTCATGCAAGTTTTCTGTTATAAAATAGAACAGCAACAAATCTTATCTAAGACTGAAGTGCAGTGATAGAAAGTTGTATTGGTTTCAAGCAAGTTATGCACCAGCAAAATTATAAAATGTACACCCTAATCATCAAGAGCAGATTGATCGCATTTGGAGAACGCACAAAGTATTATTTAAAAGGGCAGTGACCACAGATAGACAAATTGATGGATGCATAAGTAGTCCATCATGAAGTGACTAAGTAAAAAAAAAAAGCTGATCCTGTCTGGCTCCTCGACTGCTCAAGGTGGTGATGGGAAGGAGCGTGAATGATAGATGAAGATGCATGACTGCAGACAGACCATCAGATTAGTGGTTTGTTGTATCTCATGTTGTAGTGTAATCAATCCTGTTCATCCTCTGCTTGTTGGCTTGATCTGCTACTTTACAATGTCTCATCCCAATGAAAACCAAACTCTCAAGACAAAACTACAACGAATAAGACACTGCAATCATACAGCCGCAAAATTAGATCATTGCTTTTCATCTAAGCTTTGCAGAAAGTACTTTCACCAATGTGGTAATAGAAAGCAGCCTTTGAGTCCTCTTGGTTCGCCATCCATATTTTTTTGATTATTATTCTTGTTTACTTGTGATTGGAGGTGTATACCCAAATGACCGCCTGTTATACTACTCTTGCCAGTTGCCAATATGAGACCATTTCTTTGTGGGATGGATAGAGCAGCCAATAATATAAAAAGGAAACAATGTCACGTATATGTTGAAAGAATTTTGCACCTCGAGAAAAAAACTGTGCCAAAGCCCCTGCCAAAAAAACGATATAAACACATCCACAATTCAGCTTTGCTGTAATGACTCAGCACAGCAATCACCCAGATAAACACAAATTAATTAAAACCTCAGAGAGAAGCTTAAATCACTTTTGCTTCCTTTTCCAAGCAAGAGAAATAAACAAACTAATCCAGAAATGATTGTACTAGGCCTACTGTCCAAAAGTCCTCAAGCAATTTGTAGTTTTAGAAATAGTAGAGAACTGGAACTAAAATGAGAAAGAGTAGTGAAAGTTTGTGTTCTTGTTGTTGTTGTTTTGGCCTGCAAACTGCATGGAAATTGATTTTTTTCAGATTAAATATACAATACTCCAAAGCAGGTGAAAAACAGAGGCCATGGGCCAAAAACAGCCATTTTCTTCCATGTAAAAAAAGAAGGTTGGGTCTAATGTTTTACAAAATTATACATTTGCTTGGAAAAGAGAATTCTTTGGTACTTTTATAAATGTCTTGAACATTAAATGTACTATAATGCGGTGTTAGTGTTGTAGGAGCATATTTTACAACAAATTTATGTAGGTAATATAGATAATTCTAAAGGGTTCCTATGCTCATAATTGCTGTGAAATACATATTATTGATTTATTTTATTTAGCACTCAATACAATATAAACTGTAAATGCACCCTAGGCATGAGACAGTGACATTATTTACATTTAAATACACTGTCTTGCTGGTCTAGGTTGTTTTGATAGTGTGTCTAGTTTGAAGCAAAATCTGGTATAGTTTCACTATGTAAACTTTGTGTGACTGACATGACAAAATAAACCTTGGAAAAAGTCAAGTTTTGAAAAAAGTTGAAGCCTCTGCTGTCTTAAAGATGTTAGGAATGCACCTGAAATTAGCCGTTTTTTTTTCCAGACTAGAGGGCGGTGTCTCCGAGTCAATTGTCAGATGTATAGTGTAGTGACTTCTACAGATGTACATCTGGCAGCTATGGCGGGCTCAAGAAAAAAAAAGGCACCATTGGGGTTTAATGGGAATAAATGGCTTACCTGAGCAACAGCAAACCACATCCTGTTCAGCTTGCCCGAAGGTCCCCCGTCAATCTTGCCCCTAAATGGGCCATTCAGAGAGGAAAAGAATGTGTCAAGGTAAAGTGAAATGTTTATGTTATGGTTATGCTAAGGTGTGCAGAATCTGGAACAAGTAAACCAATAGACTTAGCTGCATCATATACAGACAGATACATTATGAGCTATTCTTTCCTGGCATAACTTCCGTAGGATTTAGGGGACAAGTTGAGTTTAAAATATGCCACCTACCCAAATTATATTATTAGCATAAGTACCAACTGTAATTAATGCCATGTGGAAAGTAAGCTTAGTCATTGTGGTTTGGGAGTGCCATCCTAAGGTACAGCACATCTTGCAGTGGTTTGTGGTGTGAGCCAATGTTTGTGTGGATGTGCACGTGATTGGGTGGGAAGGTAGATTTGAACAATTTTTAAGGGGAACGGGGAATTTTCCTGGCAAAAATATCCATTTATAAATCTAACCAAACTCTCGAAAAAGTCAGTAACGAAATATGATGTGCAAATCAGATCGTAACGCTGTTCCTAAGTTGCCAGTTCTATTTGTTGCCCCAATTTTATCTGCTGCCACTGTAGAATTTGTATCTTATCTCATCTTTAAATTGTCATTCTAGAGTCTGGCTCTATTTGTGTAGAATAGTTGTAACTTTTCATTTCATCTATTCAATTCATTTTTTTAAACTATAAATCAAATATAATACCATAGTCTTTAAAATTCATTATACGTTTCATTCATTATAATTTTACATAATCAGGGATCATTTTTTTTCAACCAGTAAAAATCACTTAATACCAGTCTGTGGCCTCCAATGGTGGACATTATGTAGTGTGGTTAATTACATTCACAGAATGCAGTTTTCTCTACGATACATGTTCAAGAAGGAGAAAAACAGATTTCTTTGATTCCTTCAAACTTCTTTTTTCTATCCAAACTTGTATTTTGTTCTCTTATAAGAATAAACATGAGTAACTTTAAATCAAACATCAATTCATTTAATTTAGTGCATACCAAATAAACATGTTTAAGTGCACTTTCTTTTAACTTTAATTCCGGATAAACAAAACAAGTTCTAAAAGCATTTTGTCCATCATTTTCTGCACTATGCAAGACTTAAGACACCGTTAGATTATTATTTTGGCAATTTTATAATGACTGTGATTAAAAATGAATATAATTTAGTATAGTGTGTACACTTGTGCCAAAACCACCCGCCAACAAAAAGAAAACGGTTCTGTGGAGCACAGTGTTTTTAAATTAAATACATTTCAGACTGGGAATCATCTGACGAATTAGGAAATAAAAGGTTTACCAGAAAAATGAATAAAGTAAAAAAAAAATCGCAACACAAGTATGAGGTAGGATATAGGGGGGAAAAAGGACAATATGGGTGTGCAACAGCTGTAGGCTGACAGGAGATTAAAAAGTGGCACGTTAGTGAATGAGCTAGGCAGGAGCGAGGGGGAGCTGGAGGACCGTGATGGAGGTCAGGGTGTCAGTTCCTCTTTCAAAGCTGACAACTTGAGATGCTTACCTAACAGTTTGAAATAATGGAGGACAATCACCTTTAATGCACTGAGACATTATGGCATGGTGACATTTTAGGATATATTTTGAAGTCATAAACTTTTTTGCTGAAGGAAAGAGATGGAATAATGCAGATGTAGTGTTTGTATATATATCGGTGCATAGGTGCAGTGATAAAATGAAATGGTGTCTGTTTGTTGTTGCAATTGTGCTACTTTGTAGTCAGGGTCTAAATGTCATTATACTTGTTTGATAACAAGAAATGTATTCAATTATATTCGATTTATTTCTAAAATCATTTCATGGTTTTCCGAAATGCAATTGGAATTAAAAATGTGAAAAAAAAACAATACAGGTGAACTATGCTGCAGGTAATTCACATCCTGTATACTTCACGAGTAGAGAAAAATGTGGAATGTCAATATTATTTAAATAGTACACTTGGACCAGATTTTACCTGTCCATACAACTACATACAATGAAAATAAATTGGATGCACGTTACATGATACAATAAGTGATTTTGGGTCCATGACAAGTCTTCATGCATTCCTGCTGCGCAGTAACCAAAGAACTGTGTGCACAAAATATCCTGCTGCCATCCATTTGTGATGAATGGTTCAAATTAACTTTTCAAACAATGGCCAGCATTTTCTTCACATTGGTAATACTGGCTTTTCTTTTATATTCTTGATCATTGTGTTCCCCGATTAGACCCTTATTAATTAAAGCCGTATATACTCTATGTGCCAATGTACATGCAGATGAGGAAATGTTACGATATACGTCGTTTTGTATGACTATTTGGTTTTGATGAACAACAAATGGGATTAGGTCAAACTCAGTCATGAATGCTAAATCTTATAAAAGAAAACATTTGTGGGACATTTTGCACACTGTGCATACACTTAGATATTCATTCATTCCTTTTTTGAACCAATTATCCTCACAAGTGTCACGGAGAATGAGGAAAACTATCCCAGATAACTATGGGCACCACTACACTCTGAATTGGTGGCTCGACATTTGGTCAAGTTTAAGTAAATAATGCTTCTCAGTGTTTTAAATATTTTTTTGTTTTTGCAGTGGCAGCTGTAGCACTGGTTCATAGACTATTCCTAGCACTTAAACATTGGTACGTATAAAAATGTGTTTGTTATGAAGCAGATTTGTCCTTTTATGACTCCTAATAATTTTAAAGAGTGGCCACAGAGTTCTAGTGGAACAACTTATCATAATGAATACACATGAAAACAAACCAGAGTGGTGTTATCCACTGTGAAAGCAATCCCACCCTGCATCGAAAAGGCTTGCCTTCGTGCTCAACTTTTTGAATGATACGAATTAGCTTGGTGTTTAGTTTTTGATAAGCAGCCTCTTTCTTATCACACTTCTTTCCTGGAACCTTCAGATGGACACTGGATCAATATGATGGATTGCAGTTCATTTAAGTTTAAGTGTGTTAAGAAACCCAACTCCACTTTAACTTCCTCAAGATTAACAGCAGCTTTCTCACCTTGCTGTACAGATTCACATTTATCAAAAACGTAAAGCTCACCGGATCACAGGAAGAAGCTGAAATAATCAACCTAACATATGAGCACTATTTGCAACAACATAAAACCCCCAAAACAACATTGAAAAACAATTCACTTTGATCCAACATGAAAAGTATACACAATATTTGATTCTCTCAATTTGGAACATTTCTGCTACTTTGTGGATGACAAGAATGAATGAAATGAACCATCCAGCAGTGATGTACCATAAAGAGGATCTCTAATTGTGTAGTGCTTGTTTGGGAGCATCTGGGTCACTGGGTGCTAATCCATCTAAGATTCAACTGTGCTTTTCTCCCATTCACCTTTGACCTTGCTCAAGCTCTCTGGTCCGAAATGCAGCACTATTAAGGAGATGAGATGAAGCTGAAGGGGCATTGTTGGAAACAGCGGGTATGTTTTCCTTTCAGCCTTTCCTGTCGTTGTGAGTGTTCATAAACATTTCCAATCCTTGTGGTACTACAGAGCTACCTTCCCTTACAAACACTATTGGGTGATCATATTATTTGTTTTTGACTGACCACTAACAGCACAGGGGGTGATTCTTCCAAGCTAATAGCTTCCAGAGGGGGCTGTCAAATTGATGCGAGAACACAAATCAGTTTGGACAATGTGAGAAACAATATGTCACCAGATGATACCCTCATGAAAATGTTCTCCATTTTTCTTTCTCTCCTGTAATAGGTCTTAGTGTTTGGTCTTGAAGGACGGAGGCACTCGGAATCTGAACCCTTGTTAACCTCCCAAAAGGTGTACTAAAATGTTTTCATTAAGGGCTTTGGGAACAGGAAGATAATTGAGTGGAAAGTATAGTTAGCAGAGCACCCACGGGCTTTCAAATGAAGCCCCATTCTGACACTCAACTCTATTCGCTTGTTTGACCGAGATCCTGTCAAGGACCACATCAGGCAGTATTTTGCTATGAAGAGATGGAGGTCACAGAGTGGTTTACAATAGCGTTGGTTCAAATAGGTGACAGCTCCAACTCCTGCCACCATTTTTGTTTTAGTAGGGAGGGGTAGCACAGGAAAAAAGGATTTGGGAAGTATTGGTAAGGACTTGGGAGGAAAAAAGGGGGTGCAGGGTCCAAACCACAGCACAACGTCTCCATTTAGTGAGGCCAAAAACAGCTGCTTCAAAATAATCCATGAAGGATTCCTTAGGGACCATGCCCCCCCATCAGTCAGTGCTGCTTTCCTCACTTTAATTTTTTCAAATTTTCAAGACACAGTTCTTGATGAGTTTAGAAACATTTTCCTCCTTCGGACAATTCTTTCCTTCCTATGACCACAACTTTTAAGCTTTCAAAAGAAAAGAAATATTGTCCACAATCACAATTATAATCATACACACTCCGTCTTGTTCATTTCCTATGACCGCCAACCTTTCTGTCACCACACTGAAACTAAAATCCAAAAATCAGCCGCTAGTGAGCAAATAGACTGTGGACCACCCCGCTTCTCCTCTATTAGACTCCCAAGCTCTAGTATCTTAGACAAATAAGCCCATTCAGATTTAATTCCGACAAGCTTCAGGATATTTTTTTGCACTCTTTATCGAAGGATCAAACACTTTAGGAAAGTTTATGAAAGTGGAGCAGATTATTAGGGGCCAAAACACCATCATCATCACCATCAAACATCATATTCATTACAAAAAGGATGCATAATTCTACCTTAATTGTTACTACTTTATAAAAAAAAAAGAAAACCACAAAGACTTACTGAAAACAAATATCATTTTAATGGAATATTATTTATTATTTTGAATGGCAGCCAACCATGCAGAAAAGTGATATGGGACATTTGTTTGATTAGTTTCAAACTTCTCTTTGCTCCCATGAACCAGCTGTTTATTGTCGTGACCAATTTACTACCCAGAGAGAATTGAGGTCCCCAAAACTAAACTATGGTCCCTAATAACGATAGATGCTTGTTTTTGTAAAGCTCAGTGCTGATGATTTTCTTGTTGATTTTTTACCTTTCCAGTGGGAAGAGATACAGCACATCTTTCAGAGGAAACACTCGCGGCACAACGAAACGGAATCGTGGACCCTCTCCAAACTGTTTACATAATTTAATCATCGCCCTTGCTGATAGGACATGGAAAGTTTGTGCCGCTTAAGCCTGAGCTATATTATGGTATTACCTAAGTTTTGAGCACATGAAGATGTCAGTCTTACTGGTAAGAATACAGTTATTTATTTTTGTTGTAATGAAAATGGTGGAGTACACAACAACCAATGCATTACCTACATGGATTACATTTGCAATTCTCATTTACTGGGAATATAAAATGCAATCACAAACTTCAGTCGCTTAATATTCCAAGTAATTTGAAAAAGGGTATAGTTGAAATTGCAAATAAACTCGGTGTGTATTTCTTAATGTTAAACAGATGTTACGGAACGAACTTTTGCATATTCATAAAGCCAGTGGTTTTCCCACAGTGATGTTGGCCTCTTACTATTACAACTGATAAAATAGCACTTTCTCAAAAGCAGATGTGGGATAACGTTTCACAGGCTTAAGCTATTTCCTTAAACTACTCACAACAGCTACATCTTCATTTCAGGATGCGATGCCCAGACCACATCTCAATGCAGTAACTCCATATTGATGTTAAATGGAATTAGCTTCAAAATTGTGTGTGGAGTCTAGTGACAGAAAGGGCGAATGTAATCGAAGCAAATGGAAGAGTGATTCACGCTGGTCAAGATGGTTTCAAACCTACACAGGAAGTGAATACTGTTTTGAGGTCGGCAAGCCACAAAGCACCTACTCCATGTTCATGTGAGGTGGCTGGTTTGAGGTGTTATGTTTTCAAGAAGGGTCAATTAAATCTAATCACAGCACCCCACAATAGTGGCACTTAACGATGGAACAAGCACAGATGCAGTTTATAGAGCTTAGTTGGTGGTCTGCTCTTGTAAATGAGCAAATGAGTATGTGATCTCATTGAATAGAAAAAAAACAGACTGGTTCAAAGACGCTTTGCTTAGTCACTAGTAATTATCATACTTTTGATCATAAGATGTGCCATTTTAATACAGTTGAGGTCTATGGAAGTCTGTAAAAATTAATACATGGAATATACAATGCAATAGAAAGCATTTGAGCAAAATTGCTGCTTTTTAACTTGGAAAAATAACGAAGTGAGCAGAGGAATGATAACTAAATTCTTGGTTGATAGAATTAAGGACAATGGTTAATACAGCACACTATTGCAGTCCCTGGATACTGTGATTCCTCTCGGATGCCTGCAGAAACCAAATTAAGAAAATACTTGAGCTGACTTACTCTCTCAAAAGGTATTGAATGCTTTTCTTTCTCTTTAATCTTGAAGTTAAATATTCAGGGAACAACAGGTTTTCTGGGTGGGCTCAAAAATTAATACATCGCATATACCAAACACTTTCCTCTGAATAATTCTGAACATATTTCTGACATACAGTATCATTAATGGGGATGATTTTTTTCTCTGTATTCACAGATTCCAAACCCTACAGCCTTGCTGCTATTGAAGTACATTTTATGAAAGCGCAAGTGTGGTGAAGTGATCAAAAAATCACTCTTGTGGTGGAATTTCTCCTCCAGGGACTTAAATACATAATGTCAAGACGTTTGATTCTGACATTACTTTACAGTAAAGTCCTCGCTGTCTAAGACCATTTGAGAGCTCCTGGTGGTATTAGTGCCACACGTCGTCAACAGCAGTGGTGAGTTGTGATACTTTCCAGATTCTGACCCGCAGTTCCACACACATTCACACACATGCCCACAAACTGCAAACCACAAACCCCTTTTTTCACACATGTACGCCAATTTTTTTTTAAGCCAGCACAAGCACATGCATGTCGAATTGTCCCGGTGGCAGTCGAGTGCAGAGTAAAATTTCAAAGTGGCGCTTGAAACCTAGATTCTTACTGATACAATTAGAGTCATGATTGTGTTGTGTTCTCTTTATCGAGTAACTAACTGAGCTAAATCCAAATGGAAGATACACGGTATCAAAGACTGATTGAAAGAGCATTATGTGAATGTGAAGCTAGGTGTGCCAATAATTATTGTGTCATTGTCACAGGATAGCACAAGTGCTGACTTTGGTGAATAATAGAGCAGATACCATCATTTCAACTAAATGGCCCTGTTTTTTTAATCCTCAATTTGAACCCTGCAGCTTTTATAATGAAGCTCATTATTTATGTATTACTGGGGACAAATGTGCCTTATGTTTTACTAAAAACAACAACACAAAACAACTACTGTGATGAAGTTCTGACGGCTCTCTTAATTTCTTGTATGCTCCATCCTAAATTTCTCCTTCTAGGCATAGGGGTGAATTGCAGCTGGTTTCTACAAATCACGTACGTCTGTAAATGGCCAAAAGTTTGATCTTGACATGCATTACAGTCGGCAGCATGTGTGGGCCATAATAACACTTATGACGGGCACACGCACACATGGTTGAAAGTACGAGTCTGCAGCCACCAAGGCACCTTCCCACAATAGCTGCATTGCACATGACACTGGCTTCATGACTGACTGGTAGCTCAAAGAAGCTGTTGGATTTTTTTCCCAAGTGAGCTCAAATCGCTCAACAAGTGTGACCGGCTTGTGAGCTGCATTTGTTGTAGTCATCATGACCATTGCAGTTGCTGAGTGAGTGTGAGTCTCACTACTGGTAATGACATTCACACTGACTCAAATCCCTTGGCATAAATCATGCAATGAACTGCCAATTGATTTGATCACAAATCTGAATTAAACCAGTTTTACTCAGTATAATTTGATTATTCATTGTCTCATTTACAATTGTTACGCATAAGATTACTACCCCTTTACTATGTAGTCTGATTGAAAGGAGCTTTAATAAAATCATTTAACATTTAACACTATGGTGGAGATATTTAACAAAGAGTTAAATTTCGAGAGAAAATATGGTAAAAGGCATCATGGCCAATAAAGCAATACATTTAAAAAAAAAAAGAGTATCCTATTAAGTTGCTCAAAAACCAGCACTTAAACAAAGGGATCTTGTATTATAACCGCTATTGGTAGCTACTTATGAAATGGTAAGTCACAGATGAATAAATGTCAGCTTTTTTTTAAACATATGTGATACTTTTATTGTATAGTATGATAAACATTGTATCGAATCAGTTTTCGATAAAATCTAGTTTGATCATAGATCAATTTGCTAGAATACAAACAATAATTCACTCATGTAATCACTCAATGTAGCGTTGTCTTTTCGTTAACTGAGTCCCTTCCCAAAGCTCCCTACCAAGTTCTTAGCTAATCAACATGCATGGAGTCATCATAAAACACTAAAGATAAATAAAAAAACGTAAGATCTAAACAGTGCTATTATTTAATTACATATAGCTGGACGTGAAATGAGGATCTAGCAAATTAGGCTTATCTGAAATCTAACCTTTAACTCTAACAGTGGAAAATAACTTTTCTTTTATAAGCGTTTACTCTCAATAAGTGAAGCGTTAGTAGTATTTAAGAGGTTATCTGAGACTAGAATGTTGTGAAGGAGGTAGGGTAGACACATGTTTGTCGTAAATGTGCTGTTTTATCTTCGTGTACAGAATGTTGTTATTCGTGGAGGATCTGGTGGATCAGACAGGATACTCGTTCACTTGTAGGGAATGATAACACAGGAAGCACTCCCACATCAAAGTGTTCATGCCTGTAGTTTATTAAATCTACCATAAACCTCAGTCACAT
Source organism: Stigmatopora nigra (assembly GCF_051989575.1). Taxonomy (NCBI): domain Eukaryota; kingdom Metazoa; phylum Chordata; class Actinopteri; order Syngnathiformes; family Syngnathidae; genus Stigmatopora; species Stigmatopora nigra. The sequence goes on from NC_135512.1 coordinate 9,533,745, forward strand.
TGTTCTATCTCAATATCAAACACAATCAAATTAAAGTATCCCTGACAATAAACGTCGTCCTTATACAAACGTTCATTTATAGTCCCGGGTCATCATGTCACAATATGTGCTAAGGCATCCCAAAGATTCAAAACAATCAGTCAAGGACACAGTTGTATGTCCAAAAGTATTTGGCATTTTTCCATTTAGCTGCTGAATGGCTAAATATACAAAGGCTGAGGTTTCAACAATGGGATGAAACAACCAATCACAAAGTTTCCTAAGGCACCTTTTGCTTTCTTTTGACATCATCAATGTTGTGCCGAGAAGCTGTCAGATAGCTACTCTTGGGTGCTGCAGGCTATGGTATGGTCCACTAAGTGTGACTGGCTGAAGATGTGAGGTTGACGAGGGAGGGTCTACTCTCCTGCCCATCTTTCATGTGCATGAGGAGAAAAATAATGTAAATTTCCTGGGTCCACATGTCTCCATATGGACATGCTGCCTGATCTTTCATGTTGCATTTTGACAGTTGTCACAGCCTAGCTGCGTATTGCCATCCCTTTGCACCTGTGACTGCCCACACTGAACAGTTTGCTCTCCTCTCAATAAAACATTGAACATAGCTAACCTAAGGAATGTGGTCTATGGCTGTGGGCATGTATTTTATTGTTTCTTGACTCTTTATTTGACTCAAGCCCACTCTATCTGCCTTTAAGCCTTGTAAAATTGATTAAAGTCAACTGTGGGTGAATAATAAATGTTCAGGGATGATACGTGACAGGTACTTGGCGGCCGTTTTGCCAAGAACATGATTGAGAAATGACATAAGGTGGGGAGAATGTTTGAATCCCTCAATAAAAAATAAGTGATAATGATACACCGACAGAATATAAATTATTTATGGACATATAGAATGGTGTAGAGGATTACTGGACAAACTTGTCCATCCTTAATTTGTGTAAATAAGCCTATGTTGGCTGAACTAAAAAACTAAGATAATTCAAATGTCAAAGAGTTATCAATTTCACATTTCTTTAAACCTATTAGCGAATGTAGAAAAATGTCATTTTTAATTACATTTTCAATTTTCTACAAGACTTAATCTTGAAGATTCAGTGTTTACCGTAACCATTGATGTGCCATTTCATTTTTGAAGGTTATGTGTGGTATGCCTTAGGCACTTGTGTGTGAGAAGAAAACTTGGGTTTTGAGCATAAATACTCTGGAGAATAATGAAACGAAAATCCCAGTGATACCCATTATTGCCAAAAGACTACTGGACCTAAACAATGATAAATTTACTTTCATTTTCTTTTCTTTTTTCCCACTAATAGCTTCATGTTCTAAATAGGCTTTCAGCTTGCCTAAGTGTGATTCACTGTGTGCTTGTCTACCCTGTTCCACTGCCAGAGCTTTATGTACTCCCGGGAGAGTATCAGTGATATTTCCAGTCTCGTTTTACCTCCATTCATCGAACATCTTCACATTCCAGCTGTGTCTACATATTTCCAGTCCAGTGGGGGACTCCCAAATCTGATTTTCATTTTGGGAAAAGCATCTGTGGAAAAAAAAAAACGAAGAAAAAAACTTTTGACAATTGTTGTGCCAAATATATAAAACTATTAGCATGACTAAATACTCAGTGCATTGGATGTATATGTTTGTCTTTCAGGTCTTTCAAGAAGCAGTCATTTGGCAATAATGAATTATATTTTGTACATTAGAACATTTTAAAGAAGTTCTGCTAAAGAAACGACCACATGTTTGAGATTATGAATCACACCAGAGTATAATTTGCACAAACCAAACAATGCATAATAAAGAGAAACAAAAACTGACTTAGGGAATGAAACATGAAGAGTTTGTTGCAAGTAAGCAGAAGTTGGCCCAAATACTATTCAAACTAATCTTTACAAAGAATCAGGTGAAGAGAACCTTTCCAAAATACCTGGCAGCTCTTTTAGGACATTTCTCTTTTCTTGTTTTATTCCAAGCAATCACAGTACAAGTAGGTTTACATATAGTTACACACATCAGCACTTTCAGTATTTTTTTTTAGCCCTTGATGTGTTTTGTGCTCATTCTGCATTCCCGTACTCGTCATTTTCACCTCTCACATAAAACAGAAGTATAAAAGGAACAAAAAGCACAGAAGATAAAAAATAAGAAAATCCAAGGAAAAACACAGTCATGATGATCTGCTTGTACTTCATAAAATATTGAAATAGAACAAAAGCAGAAGGAGATTTTATTTTTTAAGATTCTTTGGAGAAAAAAAGTAGTTAAAATGTTGGCAAAACAGGATTTGTCAAACCATATGCGACGGAGAAAGTGAACTTGGAGATAAACCAACATTAACATAAGTAAAACTACTTTAGGAGAATATTCAGAAAATAAAGCTTTTAAACAACCTAACCCAACCAAGCTCAATGTTATACTTATCATTAAAGTTAATATTTGTATTGAAATATATATAAGCGATAAATATAAAACAGTCTAATGAAAAAATGGAAAATTCACTGCGTCTTACATCATAGCGTATTCTACCACCATCTATAACCAACAAATGTCATATGCTAAACTAAAATGTGACCCAGCAATTTTTATTACCTGTCCAAGACCCAGCCAAATTGGCTCAACTACCCACCAGTTTAGTGGTACTTGGGATGTGTGGTCCTTAGCAAGTAAATCTCTATGAGAGCAAGTATGTGCAAGTAAAGATGCAACTGCATTCTGATGTATATGTACACAAGAGCCAAATATTCACGCTTAATCTGCTGCCAGGGGTTTCTAAATCATGGCCTAATAAAACATGAAATTCTTCCTAGAAACACTACTGATCCTTTTCAAAAAGTATCTAACTTGCTCACTGTAACAACAAACATAAACAAAATAACACAAGAGTAACTAAGTCACGACCCTACTTGGCTCCACGGCATGGATACTAAACAGTTCATACTTCAACTTAAATTGTACTCGATTCTTTCTCTGGTTTCAGCTGCCTTGGTGGTGGCCCTTAGCAGGACTATGGCGTGAACGTGAGAGATGGTGAAAATTTCAGTCGCCCTCACACAAACAGTCTACAAGAGAGGAAGGGTTAATCCTCTTTCAAACGAGCTGGGTTTAACCCTCGTCAACCTTACCACCAAGGCTGCAGACACTACCACACAAAATGCAATAAGGAGTCATCATACCCACCCACACACACAAACACATGCTTTTGTGAGCACCTAATAAACGCTTCGATATTTGACGTACACACGTACGCACATGTATTTGGTAAGACTTAGTCTATCGTCTATGTGTCGTACATTTAAGCAGCTGTTTCTGTGGCCAAGCAACAGTGTTGACAGCTGAAGGCCTGTTGCTCCACAAAGCTCTACCTATAGACTTTCAGTTTAATGATACCTATAACTAATTTGCTAGAGAATACACACAAACACATACCCCAGCAGGTGACTTACAGAGCCCCTCGCAGGGTCTAAAGACATTTTTGCACAGAACTGTGATCACCTGGTCTAATTCCATATGCTCATGACCTCTTCAAGGAGAGTGTAGCTACTCACAATATAAACAGACTTTTCGAGCTGTGGCACTAAGGGAATCATAACTCCCAGACTCTTTTGTTCTCACATATATTATTGCTGAATTTCAAGCATTTTAAGATGCCTGCTCCAATAACTATGTGGAATATTGAGTTTCACAATTCCATTGGTCCTGCTAAGTCTGGCACATGAATGAAAAGTGTCCTTGAAAATGGTGACCTTGCATAATTCAAACCAAATGCTGGAATTGCTAGAGTTCAATCAAAAATGAGATGTGGGATTACACAAACTGGTTAGCACTGGTTAACACAATGTAATTTTGCAATGAGTTTACTGGTCCGGCCCATTTGATCTCAAATTAAGCTGTATTCGGCCCGCAGACCAAAGGGAGTTTGACACCCCTGGCCTATCCAGTCTGTTTTCCATGTCTCCCTCCACCAGCACACTTGAATCAAATAATCTGGATCCATATGAAGCTTCTGGACATTTTGCAGATTAGTTGATCATTTGATTCAGGTGTGGCAGAGGAGGGAGATATGGAAAACTGACTGGATCGGGTCTCTCGAGGACCAAACTTGGCCACCCCTGTTTTAGGCATAGCTGACCTGTAGACTTTTTACCATGATCACAGTGCTGACTCAGTATGTCATGAATCAGGACAGTTTTCGATTCATTTTTTTGTTTGTTTTGTTGTTAATTAGTGTTTTTTCCCCAGCTAACTATTGGTAGGTTTGGCATAGGATCAGTCATTTGTCTTCTCTGGCAACCAGTGTTGTCCACATGAATAGATGGCGTGGAGGATAACCCAGTTTAAGCCTCTACGTTTGATAGACTCCAATTGTGACACTCAGATGTGTGTAATATGGGCCAATAAGTGGAGTTTATTTGGAAGCACTCTATAAAGACTTGGTAAAATGCCCTGCATAAAAGTTTCTGTTTCGTTTTTAGTTTAATGTAGGGTATTTTATTGCACATTAAAACATATTTCCATTAGTTGCTCCATAATTCCAGACTTTTCTTGGCCAAATTGGCTTGTCGAAAGTGGAACTCTAAGGCAGATGTTGCAAAAAGAAGAAGAAGAAAGACCTTTTGAGCTGGTGTGAATACAAATCAGTACAGACAGAACAGCCGGTCCGAGACGAGGAAATGAGATGCCCTAGATATGTAAATATTAAATCAACGTTGCACCAATACCCTCCAATTCGCCAAACACCGTGCAAACGCTTTTAATTGGATGAACTATATCAATATAAGCACAAGTGATGTAAGTTGGAGCTTCGTGATTGTTGACTTCCATATTTTACCTTGTTACCCCAAGAAGTCCATTTTGTTCAATGACTGAATGATGTTTGCACTTTGTAGGTTTGTGATCAAATCCTGGGTCGCTTGCAAAAGTTCTAGTATGAAAAAGAATTGCACCCAAACTAAATGTATTTTGGTCAGGACCAAAAAAAGCAAACTTTTCCTGGCGTGAATATGCCCTAAGACTACTTGGAGAAACCGTTTTTATTGTTATTATTATTTTTGAATAAAGCATGCCAGAGCTCCTGTAATTAACTTCTGCTCATCCAGATGGAGGGTTGGAAGAAGAGCCTGCAAGATGAGATCTGAAGTCTTCCTGACTAAAAGTTAGTGTATCAAACTAATTAGCACACTGTTGTTGTGAAGTGTGAAGCAGTTCCCATTTGGGTTGCCGTTTGGTGGGATGTGTGCGAATTCAGAATGTTCATTTGTGGTTTGCTATGAAAGCGTGAGACTAGAGGAGTTTGCAAAAGGACACAGAGGATGGAGATGAAAACACAAAAAGCTTTTTTTTAATTCGAAAAGTAGAAATAATCAGAGCAATCAAAGAGATAACGGATAGGAAAGTTAACAGAGTAAGACATTGGTGGATTTGGGATGTGGTGATGTTTAGTTAATATATTTTCCCATGTGTATCTGTCGAGTGGTTGGATTTTGATCAATAAAATTCAAACTTACTCCTTTTGGAAAATACCAACTCTGTGCTGAAGTCATTGTATGCATAGAATCAAATACTATGCACAGAACTAAGCACTCATATACAGCTAGGAGATATAATTTAAGTTTGATAATGAATGAAGTTTTGCTTATTTGTGGTTCTGCTCTGATTACATGTATGATTCATTCATTATGAGTAATCAGCAGTGTGTCACACCCCAGTGGATGTTGAAGTTGAGACTGACATATCAAACCCAAGTATAAACTAGTTTGAATTATTTGTTCCATCACTCATAATAGGAAAATAACTGCTCCAAATATATAAATATGCCATCAGGTAATATATGTCTTCATGTCAAGTAACTACAGTTCACAGCGGTAAAAGAATTTCAAAGGATATTCTACATTAAACTGTCATCATATCTTCAATTCTGGTCGCACAAATAAAAAAATAAAAAGAATATACAATGGTATTTTTCTTTGATAATGTATACTGGGTAAACAAATTACGAGACAATCATCAAGAGAAGACAGTGTTAGGAAACAAACGTTTTAACTTCTTGATTGCCAACAAGAGGATGACTTAAAAAACAACAACATCAACATAGGTTCGCAACACAATTCTGTTGGTGAAACGTCAAAGTCAATAATACGATTATTGAAGGAAAAAAAGATGATGACGATAATTAGTTTTCAGTGTTTTAGGCACATCCTGCAAAATCTGCAGTGTTGGAGAAAATAGATCCGGGCTGCTTTGGGCAATTTAATCAGCACTAATCATATTGAGTGATGTTTTGTTGTATTTGCAGGAATATAATCAAAAACATGTAGTCTTCGTTGGATAGTTTTTGTTAACTTGATTCTATTATTTACATTTACCTTGCAGGACATTTTTTTGGTTCTGTCTTAGTCATGCTCGACTTTATGGAAAGCCAGGTGGGAGGAAATTCTGAGCAGTTTTCCTTTGGTTTAGTGTTTTTTTTTTCTTCCATAAAGTGTGCATGCCTGTGTGACTATGCCTGTGTGACTTATTTGAGGTTCATAAAGTGGTCAACTCTTTCACTGCAATTAAGGCTGAGTTTTTTCCTTTCTCACATATAGTGTGTTTTCTTTTCAAGCACTGTAAAGGCAATAAAAGTAGCCTAATTTCCTTCTTCAAATAAAAGATTAAATAAATAAATGAATGACAGAAAGCATAATATCCTGCTTTGCACTTGGGGAATTCTGCTATAGCGATCAATTTTGGATTATAAACAAATGACAATAATCAAATAACTCATTTATGGGCACCGACTTGTCAGTAACACATAAATATGCTGAATATATCTCCATTTCTTAAACAGAATGGGAAAATTTCAAATGACAATTTCTGACAACATCTAGAATTGGTTAACCAAAAGAAGCTATGTTCTGATTTACTGGCAGTCTGAGTGTATGGTTGGTGCATCAAATCTAACCATAACATGGACAAAGAGTGCCAGAACCAATGATACCTTTAATATGATAAGTCGATAGCGGATTGGTTGAGCAAATGAACCCATCAGGTCTAGTGTTACTTGTCATGTTTCTCTGGTAATTTCAGGAATGAGCATCTTCTGAACCTAAACAGTGTCACATAACTTCCACCAAAAACATCTCAAAACTATCCCAGCCAACTATGATTACCTGATTATGAATATAGAAATTGCATAATAGCTTGATTGCCGCTGGTGGCGGTATGACTGATCAGTGTGCCCTACGGCTGACAAGCGACCATTCTAGGGGGTAATCTACCTTTTGCCCAAAGTCAGCTGGGCTTCAGCAACCCCCACAACCCTTTCAAAAAAATGCGGTATGGAAGACGAATGAATGAACGAACTTTGAATATATTATTTAGTGTACTATAGCAAATTAAAGTGTGTACTGTAAAATGCCCGCCCACACAAAGGCCCCTTTGTTCCAGCAGCTGGGGGGTCCATGGACCTGCAAAACCCCCTTCAGATCTTTCCCTGCTAATATAACTCCACACCATGTCTGTTAAACCCTGACTCCCTGTACGAATTGCCCCCACTGTTATTAATCCCAATCACCCAGAACACATCGACCACAGCACACCACAAGACACGTGCCCGCCACCTTCACCCCCAACTACCACGTGCACACACTCACACACACACATGCACACACACACAAACACACACACATCCTTCCCTAGCCTGGTGCACTGATTCTAATTAATTAATTACATCCCAGGTGACTATTGCTCGAGATGGAGGGGAAAAAAAACTAAGTCTGTGTCCCAAAGGCCTTGCCAAATTGGCAACAAAAATCTCTGATGCAAAAAAAAAAGTTCAGTTCATTTCTTCAGTAAGAATTTTCTACTGGTGGCTGCTTTCTAACAGTAACTCTGTCGAGCAAGATAAAAAAGCCTTTTTCTCCTCCTTTTTGATCCACCCTCGACAAACTGTAAGGATAAAAACAACAACACACCCACGTCAAAATCAATTGGAGACTAATTGGAACGTGTAAAGAGATTTTGGTTTAGGAAGAGAAAACTATTTAGCACAGCTTTTGCTTAATGTGAGAGATGCATACTGTATATACTTTAGATTTTGTCTTTGATAGTCGAACGACTGACAAATTCTTTTATGTACTTCCAGATTGTATCCTCTATATTCAGGAGACTGTAGAGAAACTTTTCTCCCTCTAGGGGACTTTCACTCATCTCCTGATGCAAAAAAAGGTCGACTCTGCACTTCTGTTGAGAAGCATGTATAAATAATGATATCTATCAGCCACCTCAAACTGATGTTTATCTACACTGCTCATTTGGAGCTCAATTTGACTTTGCACTTACTTGCAAAATGTTATCCACAGTCAATTTGTGTGAAAGTTTTTGATGAGAATGAGAAAATACTAAGTCACTATGGCATCATCAAACACTAGTGGTTGATTACAAATACCAAATGTGCCAGACTTAATTTGGGTAGTTTGTGACAGCATTTAACTTCTCTTATTTGTGATTGTTTTATCCATCCACTAAAGTCATAGGTGAGCTGGAGCCAATCCCAGTTAAGTATTAGTTAGAGGTCAAGTTATTGCATAATGTTGGAATGTGGTAGGTATTTTTTTTCTACACAGAATAAATCCAAAACAGTTCTTAAGAACATCCACTCCACAAAAAAGTACTAGTAGATTTGTATTGCAGACCACTAGCATTGCCTTGCCGGATCGAGATACTTTCGTCGCTGTTTTTACCTCAGCAGAGAATAATGCAACGTTGGCTGCTTTCTGTTTTGGCCAATGATCAGGGTTGCGTAAAAATTCTAATGTTGATTTCCATGAACCTTTTGGCTAGGTTTTATGTGTTCATGGGAAATGAACTTTTTACAGTGTTATTGTATAACTGTGGTAAGGAGCTCTATGAAGGTGAATATTATTGCTAGTTTACACAAGATACAAAAACTTAATGCTGGTGTTTGTACGAAATGAACAGATGGACCTTACTTGGGAAGTCAATGGAAAAAAACTCAGAGGAGGACTATATGAGCATCATATTAGCCTGTTCTATAAATGGTCACAGGACCATGTTTTCCTTGGAACATTGCAGAAGTTATTATCTGGAATGTAAAAAATCGATAACTGTGTTTTCTTACTTTGTCATCATTATTGATTATTGTTAAAAATCAGTAGAGCCAAGTATTTAAATCAGTTAATTGTTGATAAAAACATAAAACCTATTTATAATGGCTTGAGTGTGAATCAAACATTTCAAAAGTATGTGGGCGCCAAGATTTTGATGATGTTTTTGTAAGAGGGAAAAAGAACTATTTTAGCTGGTGGCTACTCCACTTTAGTGACCGTCCGCAGAGATGCAAAGGGGAAAGAGAGGAAACAGATGTTGCCAGTGCCGAATTGGGTAGAGTAGACAAATAGGTAGAGAAAACCTAACATTGACCTTTCATTACTTTAAAAGAGTTTAATAATGCCAATGGAAACTAGTGGAGAGTGAATTACTTGGCTGGGGGTAATGTTTAAGTGATTATTTCTAGAACTTCTGCACTGGCTACAGCCATCACAAGTCATAGAAAGGTTAATGTAGAAGCCCACAAGACTCCAGGCGGAAATAGAGTGTCTATTGAGAATGTGATGTTAAACATTAACCAGGCAGCCAACATGAGAATCGAAATGGTGGGTTCTGAGCTTTTGCAACCGGCCACAACTTCATCTGTTGGAGCAACTTAACCACGTCCATCAGCTGGATAAACCCTGAATCAGTGGGCAGGCAATCACAGCACTTCATTTTCAATAAACTAAAATTGAACAAATTGTTTGTTCCAAGCAAAAGAGATGACTCATCTTTATAACCCTTGCTGATGTAAAACTTCATAATCACAAGTTATCCATTTTTCTCGATTGGTTTTAATGAGGGAATTAAATCAACTTCAAATTCTATGCAGAACGTACTACACTTCTGATTTAAAAATGCTTGCACATTTACGTGCATGTCTTATAACATCATCCTAGGTTCACCCTTATGTGCAATGAAACAAAATCATTAAAATTCAGTTGATTGCTCATTGACTTAACATCACCATTCTTATTTTGAATTCCTTACAAATAGTACTGCAAGGAATGTTGCATTCCTATCTTTCCTCCGTCTATAAGATTAGACACGAGAAAGAAAATAGCGTGAGAATGAAGGAGAAGGTCATGAAAACTGAAAAAAATGTTCTCTCTCTCTCTCTCTCTCAAGTGCATGTATCTTTAGAACATTTTAGACATATTATAATCATTTGAAAAATGACTTTAAAAAAATACTGGGCGGTGGTGTTAAAATAGATCATGGCAGAATTTTACAAAAGTTCATAGAGCTCTGCACATTTGATGTAACCAGGATTCAACTACATTTGGCTTCAAGGCCATGAAATAGGTTGGCGAACAGGTGCCTACAAGTTAAGTGGACCTGCTCCCTGTGTCCCAGCATCCTTGGGAATTGGTCTTTAAAAGGAAGGGCCACTGGCAGGGTACAGGATGTGCTTAATCGCTGACTCTGACCTGGTAAAAAATGGGAGCTGTGTTGCTATCACTCTAGGGTTCCTCCCCAGGGATGCAGTGTAATTATAAGAGCGATGGCCCCAAGGCCCCATCGCATAAAGATCCACCCACTAATCACAAATCACACAACCCTGGCACAGGAGGAGGCTTCCCTCAGAAACTGAACCAAAAACCTTTCAGTGGATAAAGGTCAAACTCAAAAGGTAATTTGAGAACCACCTTACGTTTGTAAGTTAAAAATAAGTGTCATCCTATGACATACGTACGCATATTCTCAGTGTCAACCGCACCTTTGTTAAGTTGCTTGGATTTTTTTACCTTCTGCAATTGAATCCACAGATTGACTTGATTTGCTGTACAAGAATAGAATATTTGATCCTATGCCTATATTAGTGTTACTTAAAATGTCACTGTGACAAAATTAGAGGATAGCAAATTTTGTCATATTTACCTGTTTGCAGTAATCTTACATAGACCACTTGAGCCCTTTTCTTTGGCAATTGGTCAAAACATTTTCTTAAAATGTTTTACCTTTTGGATTGACTAGAAACAGCATGTGTAAGGCAACATATATTTGCTATATCAGTGGTTTTCTGCCAATTATTAGTCCTTGTTTATTTTCTTTCTTTCACTTGTACAACAACACCATTCAAAGTTGCTCATTATCAGTCTTTGTCATCCCTCCAAACTAATGCTCTCTTTGTCTTACGATCTCTCTTCCACTCCAACCAAAATCACTTTCAAGGTCTACTGTGATAACGTCACTGCGGCTGTGCATCTGGTTCCAATCCAGTGCAATTAACCAGCCCAGTTTGGGAATGTTTCTTTCTTTTTCATCCTTTTACATTTATCTCTTTCCATGCGTCTTTTCCCCCTTTGAGTAATCTCTCTTTTTAATCCATCTAGTTCAGTAAAAGATGGTCATTTTTGGAGTTAGTCAAAGCAAAACAATGTAAATGTTTCCCTTCTTGGGTGGGCTACCACTGATCCTTTCTTGTTTGTTCATAGAGGACATTTTAGTCTAATTAATATTCATCTATTTGAAGGGAAGGGAAAAGTAAATTGCAACAATAATTCAGTTCAGAGTGAAGATAATGTAGTTAGAGGGTATTTGAGCATCAAATGTAGCCTATTTATGTAGTCTGGACTGCAGCTTGTAAAGTGTCTTCTATTTTTCTTGGTTAGAGTACAAAAATTTACTGAAAAGAGCATTTATTCCACATGGAGATGAGTGTTCTTCTACTCCCCACATGCCCTGCACGCCACTAAGCCATAAATCCTTGCCCAGTGTGGAGTGCTTCAATCCCGGATGACTGTAGCTGAAGTAGAAGCCTTAAGGGGAAAAGCGGAAGTTTCTAATGTTTCAGATTTCTTCCCTTAATGAGCTAGTGAACAAAACTCAGCAAAGGATGTAGATTTTCTTTTCTTAAGGTTGGCAGGTACAACACAACTGTCAATGCAATTGATTTTCTAAGAACTTGATGACATATTAAATGATTATGCTCAAAGGTTTGAGGTTATAAGACAGAATTGGAGTCAGAAAATCTGAAAAGACTTACAAAATAAAAACAACATGTAAAGATAGCAGGAAAGACGAGAAAAACATACAAAGTTAAAAGGTGGATTTGTGTGAACTGAAAAAAGGAACACTCAGAATGGCCCTTACCACTGCTAAACGCAAGACAGAAGATAGGGGATAATGGAAAATATATATTTTTTAAAAATGACTCGATAGAAAATGACGGACAATTCAGAGGAGCACACCTGGAAGAAATACACTAACGGACTTTTGGGGCACAAGTCTGATGACAAAATGGCATAATGAGTAGACAGCGAAGACACCGGAAACCAAACCAAAGCTAAATCACAACTTTGGAAAGTGAAATGAGCTGAGCCAATTTGTTAACTCAAAAGCAGAGAATGACATAATGCATGGTTACATACCCAAGCCACAATAACACAGAAATGTGTTCCTGCTCCAAAGGCATCATGATTTTTTCCCTCTGTGCAGCGTATTGGGTATTTGAAGTGGTCATTTTTGTGAAGTTCCAGTGTAGTATGAACAGAGCAATTCTGTATTTCTACCTAGAAAGAAAAGAAAACAACAGGTTTTACTTACATCAGAGGAACTTCAAGGTTGACTTAATTTATGTGTAATTTTCAAAGTATATTGTTATTACAGTGGTTAGTCAACACGTAAAGCTAACAAAAAACTCAGATATTGAATCGTGGCTCTAGTTTTTTTTTGCTTGTTATGTCTGCCCAGTCTGCACAGATATGAAGAATGAGCGTTTTAGGTTGAATTAAGATTGTACTTTATTGTACTTTTTGATTTTGTGTTATTTACCAGTGTTTTTATATTAGCTGTTGTTGATTTCTCTACGTTGCACTTGTTTTTTTTTGTTCCGTGTTTGTTTAATTTGTTCTTTTGTTTTTAATTTCAGGTCTATCATAGTTTAGAGTGTATTGAGATTTAAAATTGACACAGGTGGTACCAAGCTGATTTAGGCAACTTGGCAGTCCAAATACATACATTTGCAATTAAATTTAATTGCTGCTGTGCAGAAGTAACTCAGTGTCCAATATTTTTTCATGGGTTTGGCCCACTGCCTATTCTGCTAGGAACACTATGTCAATGGAGACCTTTGAACTGACGATGTATAAAATGTATGGCGAAAATCATGTGCCTCCAAATAGAATGTTGGTAACCAATTTTAAAAGATCCCTTTATGATCGGAATTTATACTGTTTGTTTGGTTTGGATGCTAACATTTAAAAATCAACCCAGGCATTGAAATGGATACATTGCTATGGGCCCACACTCCTTTCAGCTCAAGTGGTTGGTAATTCAGTATGGAGTATGTGTATTTGTCTAACACCAGTAGCTTAGGGCTTTAAACATAAATTATGCATAACCAATGCATTTTATTTTCAAATTAATTAGCCAGACTCAACTGTGAGTTCTCTGCCAATAGAAACAGTGCAACAGGGGAAAGAAGGGTGTTATAGAATGAAGCAGTGTAATGGCAGCTGTGACTTCATGGTTCCCACTTCACTCCAGGAGAAGATTAATAGTTAATGGAACCCCTTTAGGCTGTGGAAATACCCCCAGTGGTCCTCAGCCCTGGTGTGGGAATGGTTGGCATTATTCTAGGTGTATTGGAGTTTCAAGTATAACCCCCTATAATTGTGTATTTCAGGGTGATTTCACACCTGTGGTCGATTTGTCTTGTTCTTATTCAGAGACTAAATTGATGGAGTTTTCTATTTGTGTTCAGAACGCAATCGTCATTGCACCTTAGCCATATTTCATTAAGGCCATTGGAGTGTGGACTTTGAAATAGCTATAGATGCTCAAAGTTTGGTTGATATAAATGCCAGAAATGCATCAATTGTACTGTATAGTATTTTTAAAAATTACACAACAAAATCCAAAATTTGCAAGTTAATGTGTGTACAGTATGTTACTCTCAGGACCCTACTCTTAATGCATAATGTCGGCATCATTATGTGATTGCTATCTTATTAACCCTCTCTCTTGGAGGTCGAACCACAATGAGTGAGTTGTGTCGATTACCGTGTTGGATCTGAATGGAACCCCTGCAGAGTTCAAATGAAAAAAAACTGAGGCCAACTTTTCTAAATGTTCTCAGCTCAGTTGTTTTTTGGTTCCTCACCCATAAGTTTTTGCAGTGTTCATACACTAAATTCAAACAAATATGATCCTAATATTTGTTTTGAAAAAAAAAAATGCCCAAATTGGTCCGAGACTGCCTTTAGTTTGCGAGAACTAACTTTCTTTTTTTTTTTACACACTATCTCTAACTTTAAAAAGTGAGGTACGATTTTGAAAATTAGTCCAGCTTATCATCGTAGGCAAAGCAAGGAAAATTAGCCTGGCAATTAACAAACTCTTGATGCGGCGACACACATTATCGTGCTCGTTTAGGTCGGATGAGTGATTCTCATGAGGCAATTAACTGGATAAATTCATCAAACATTCTATTCATTATGTTGGTTCAATTGTGTCTATCAAATGTGGGCTGTCTTATTTAAATGCCTGTATATAGACTTATACATTGAATTTTGGCGTAATTGTGGATTAATGTCAGTGAGCACTTTTTAAATTGGCATGTTTGTGATTCATGAAAAACTATATGAATGTCTATATTTTTCACTGTATACATCTCGGCACCATGGTAGTAGAAGAAGCCTAGTGATTGCAAGTTCTGGACAGATTAATAAAATGGGGTGGACCCCAAATAAATTGTGACACTATAAAACGGAGATGTACGTGTGCGTTCTTTGCTGATTCCTGGTTGGGATTTCAGGCAGAGGGATGACGTCAATTTAATTCACGAGAGTGGCTGGTTTCATTGATGTTTTTGTCATGGAAAATAGGCATAATGCTTTTAATTAACTGCAATTTTATTACATTGTTTTTGGAACAATCAAACCTGACATTAAATAGATAAAATAATCCATAGAAAATATTTTTCTGTGGTTTTCAACATTAGAAGGATTTGAAGCAATGATTGATAGTGTTTTACTGACGGGGTCATAATGTCTGTAGGTACCAAATATATTCCTTCTGAAAGAAAATACTTTTTCATCATTGTAATTCTGCATTTGTGTCATGCCTAGAATGGAGCTGTCTTAAATATAAAACCCTGCCTATGCATTCATGCCATGTCACAGTTCAGCTTGTCTGTAGCTTTACAATAACATTCGGGGTCATTTGTGGTCTTACAGTTGCGGTTTGACTGATGTCCCCAGTAAATTCGACTGTTTTTCTTAGATCAATTTAGGAGGAAAATGAATTCACTTTTGTTCCCAGTAGGATTCAGCATTGAGCCCATTATTCATTTTTGTTACAAACTCATTGGCCTTCACTTGTGCCGTTGATTCATTTCAAGTACAAGTGAGAGATGGTAATTATTTTCCCTAATATTTATGTATCAATATCTAGTTACTGCAGTTTGTCTCTTGCTTAAACACAAAACTGTCATAGAGAAAATCTCTTAAAGTGTACAGGTTTGGCCAAATGGAAAGTGTTCCATGTACAAAT
This sequence comes from Stigmatopora nigra, assembly GCF_051989575.1. Taxonomy (NCBI): domain Eukaryota; kingdom Metazoa; phylum Chordata; class Actinopteri; order Syngnathiformes; family Syngnathidae; genus Stigmatopora; species Stigmatopora nigra. The sequence continues at coordinate 9,549,336 of NC_135512.1, forward strand.
ATTAAGGAGACTTAAGTCCTTCCGACCTTAACATCTCATGGTCTGTCATTGATTGACAGAGAAGGAAACTTCCTTCCTGAGAGGTCATTGATTGCTTTGCTCTCCACACCACCAGCTAATCCTCTTTGTGTTGCACTCTCATCAGCAAAAGGCCTGTTTCTCACCGCAGTTCACCTCTTGACTTTCGCAGAACCAAACCCGTCGCACCACTCAACTCAGCCAACTAGACACAGTAATTCACTTTTAGTGAGTTGTATACATTGTGAACATGAACCATATCCTCTAGTTTACTTGCAAAAAAAGTTCAAGTTATACTATCAATTCCTTTAATATGGCTGGCTCTTTGGGGCGATTGTGCTCCTATCATGAAGGTCCACTGGAGATTGATTAGACTAGTACAAACTAATTTCTGGTGAAATCTATTACCATTTGTGCTTAAGTGTTTTTTTTTAAGCATGGAATGGGACCATAGAAGACGCAAAATGCAAATTGCAAAATTTACATTGAAAACAAGACGACTAACAACATATGTGGTTGGGCTCTTCATTACGTAGAACACAATGTTTTTCTATAAAATATAATATCCAGCTCTTACACCAACCAGGAGATTTTATGAATCGCAATATAATGTTGAAAACCAGACAACACCATAATTTGGAAAATCTGGAGGTCACTTTATCATGTTTTTTTCCTCCGTATAATCAACTCCGATGAAATGATGTTTTCCATCCAATTCTGCCTGTTTACTTGTGCAGTTAATCATGCGTGTTCTGCTTGCAAAAAAAAAATTGGCCCTTTAGCGCAAAATGTGCTGCAGCCAAGAATATATGTACATTTTTTAATCTGCCTAATCTAATGTTGTGGTTATTGAATTTTATTTGATAGACAGGTTTGAATGCTACACAAGGATCCATTAAAAAGTCTAATGTGTTTCGGGATCAGCAGTTGGAGCTTTACAGAAATCAAAACACCTCGCACAAATATGCTCACTTTTTTTAAATACAAGTTGGATTATAAGAGAATTGATTTTCAACATTCCTGTGTACAAGTCGCTTGATCATTAGAAGTAATTCCTATCCAAGTCACAATGTGCAGGTTCACTTTAGCACCCAACTGAATGATCGTGTGTGTGTGTGAAAGACCTTAAAATAATGTGTAAGTTTAAAAATACAAAGAGCAGAGTAGAAAATTCATCTGGGAGAAAAAGTTAATTATTCGATGCTCTAACTACATGGAAAAGCATTAAAGTAGATCTATGTTATTTTAAAGAAAATGGTCCCCCAGTTTTTAGAGTGGGCGACTCTTCATTCGGATCAGTCTTGCGTGTAATTGCTCGCAGTTTGGACAACGTGACTGTGACAGAGCACAGAAGTGTTGCCGTGCCGACGCCATAGTTCTTCACCAGGACTTAACAAATTTGAACAAAGGTGAAAAAACCAATGGTTGGCTTTGCTTCTATGGGCAGCTACCACAGCTGTTTCTAATCGTTACTTGGAATTTGGAGTGAAGTGATGTTTACATAACTTGCAGCATATATCAGCGACACAAGGAAAAGTTGTTTTGTAAAAAATAAGAAAGAGAAAGAAAAACCAAAGAGGAGGAAAAAAAGCAGTAAAAGGATATTTTACTTTGGCACATATTGTGTAGAAACGGCTAGAGATGTTGCCAGAGAAATTCCAACAGTCATAACAAGGTTTTATGACAAGGCCTCAAAAGCCCTCCTCACTTGATCATTTCCAGTGCGAGTATTGCTATGGAGGATGTGTTTTGAGTTCGTATTTGTGACAGATCAAAGCGCGCAAACACAGTGATTGTAATCTTTTGGCAGGAGTAACTCGAGCTCTCATTTACACTAACAAAGTCACAAAAAAATGAGGCCATCAGCTACACTCTAAATGTTGAAATCGAAGCTCAAAGTGATGATAATAAATAGGACATTTGTTCTGCTAGGCTTTCTGGATGACAAGCCTCTATCCCAAAGATACGTGAGGAAAATGAGTAACAAGTGTAGGTCACCACCAGCCCATGAACAATGTGCTTGAAAAAACTAAGATCTCAAAACTCGTCCCTCTTATTAATCTTTATGTCATGAGGGGCCATTATTTTGTTATAGGATTGATAGCCAGATTAATTTAAGTGTAGTAATACCTTCGTATTTTGGTTGTTTTGTTGAAGAATATCTACATGCGTCACCACCTCTGCTCATTACGTTCTTAGCATGTACTGCCAAGTGAGTCTTCTGCTCCGCAGGGTGCTGGGTCTGCACTATTACACTCAGAGGCTAGTGAAATGTCAGAATTAGTTATAGCCACAAACCCAAAGTCAGTGCATGGTCATAATTTCTGGAAGCTCTGGCGATCGGATAATGACTTGACGGATGTGTACTATTTTTGGTGTCAAACCGGTTTGCCAACAGTCCGATCTGAAAAGTAGATTAAATAAATACAGCACTCTATAATTTCTGGCAAATGTATTTTTGAAGGATTTTTTTACAGCTTATCTGACTTAGTTTACTGTTAGTATTTGACGGGGGAACCCTTCCAGAGTTGTGTACTTGGTGCATGCCAAGCTGATTTATAAGAGTAATAAATCAGAGCACAGAAAATTAGAGGAATGAAGAGAAAATATAGAGGTCATGGGCTGAATTGTAATGAGCTACTTTTCAAGGCTGTATGTGCTCAAATAAAATTGATCAAAAGTGACGACGTTGCTTCAGTTGCATATTGAAACTTTTTATGCATGACTCGTCTTAAAATTGTTTTTTTCTGCTCTTTTACAGACATTTTTTCCACTTGAGCACAGAACACAGTAGAAGTGCTGTATTGTGGATTCATCTAAACCTCTTGACAAACATCTACGGTTTGGGTAATCATTTCTATTCAAGCATCCATTTTCTGTCATTGAACTTCCATAATAAGACTAAATATAGGGGTGGGGGTTGACTTATGTATTTTATGTTTTCTCTCTCATTATTTGGATTAGCACACATTTAAGAACAATAATTGGGTGTGGCATTTCATTTTCTCCACCTAAGATAGCAAAATGATACAGCTCTGTGTAAATTTCATCATGGAAACCTGACATAGTATTGTTTTGGCAGGATAGTGTGCATGAATGCCGAGTAGATTTTCAGAATGAACACTCCGTTGCAGAAAGTGCCCATGGATGGAACTATCACTGTGATTAAATGTAATGATTGGGGCTGGAAATGGATGTTTGGGGCCTTGTACAGAGGATGAGGACCACGCCAGCCCAATCTAGAGGGGCCACCCGACGTATGCGGGCCAAAACCGGCTTGTGTAATCTTCCCCATGTGTAGTATGCTCGGCCATATCCCATGGGGCACTGCACACACAGGAGGCCACTTGAAAGCCTATCTGAAAGTAGCAGCAATCAGAGTCAGAACAAGCACACAGGGGAGTAATCTGTTCCAGCTTTTGGAGCGTGCCAGGGTTCGGTGGTAACACGGATAGTATGTGTTGAGGCGGACAGAAGGAGTGGCTTATGGTTTCATTTGGGCAAGGTCATGGTTAGTCAGATGGCAAAAGCTTGAATACCCTCACACATACAAAAGTCCCACATTCCTAAAAGATGTGTAATTGAAAGCAGTCTGTGGTACATCTTTTGAAACCTATTGAGGAATTGAGTTGCAGGTAATTTTTGCACCAATTAAAAATAACAATGTGCAGTGACAACTTGCAAATTGTCCTGCCCAAGCAGTGTTGATTCATTTTCAGGCTATAATTGTTCGGAAAACAGTTTATAAATTTTAAAATGGGATTCAGTTAATAGAGCAATAATAAATTTGAATATTTTGTTCATAAAAAAAACAACTGAGTAGTGACTTTACAACCGCCTCAGCAAGATTGGACACTTCACATCAGTGTCATGACATCCCCACTTGTACAAGTTGATGGAGACGAAAGAAATGGGTGGAAGGGAAAAAAAGTAGGAATAATCAGTAGGCGATGACCCAGAGGAGGTCATGCTGAGCCTTTGGGAGTTGACTAATGAAAAGTCCAATCAGCACAGCAGAGGACAAGAAGAGGGAGCCCCAGGCTGCAGTGGAGCAATACTGGTGGCACCAAGGAAAAGATAATGAATGCATAAAAGAAGACAATAAGTTTGTCACAAATCAAGAAATGTAAGTTTTGCTTCTTGATGCATTCGTTTTTTAAAACCGATTTATGAGTGTAAATCTCAGATGATTTCCAAGGGATTTTTGCCCCGGCAAATATGCCATTTGAATTCCCTTGTTAACTGACTCCCTTCATCCTTAGGTTTTCGTCTAGTCTGGGGACTCAAAAGTAGCTTTCTTCCGTTCATGAAACTGTTTCAAAATATCACTGGGCTACTTACTGCCTCATAAATCTGTCTGCATCAGAGCAGCTGGAAAACATATCATGTTCAGGAAGAACAGTCTCCTTCAAACTCAGGACTATCCTACTGTATTTGATATGTACAATAAATTATCTCTAACTACCAGTATCACATTTTGTTTTTTCATGTAGCTGTGGTTTGACCATCATTCAAGAACAGCAACTTATAATATTTATAGCCAAATTATTGCAAATGTCTCATTGTACGACCTGTCAGTCGACATAAGGCAACTTAACTCAAACTCCATTCATGCAATCAGATTATTGTCGAGCTAACGAATTGATGGACAAATTATAGGAATAAAATAATGTATTAAGAAATAAGAATGAATCCATGGCTTGACTTCATTTCAATTTAACACACTCTAAAGACAGTTAAGTGTTGTGTTGATACGCACGGCAATTTTGCACAGGTTGTGGTATTCTTTGTTCTGGGATCCATGCATGTTTGCCATTCTTATGCCTTTGTTAAGTCATTGGGTTTCTGAGGAATGCACCGCTCAAGGCAACCACTACTCAACTGTGAGCTCTATCTTTCACTCGGCTGCTCTCTGTCGAAGGGCTGGTGTTGGTATTGATTAGAGCAGCGTCTTTTTGTCTTATGCCAGCATTTTCCACAGCTCCTTGTGAGTGCAGAGGAAGTGGTAAGACTAAGGGAAATGTATGAATATGCTGAATGAATGCAGACGACAGATCAAGCAATTCCCAGGATGCACTGCCAAACAGCCTGCCAGCCAGGAAGACATGCAGCTTCCCTCTCAAAGCCACATGGTTGGCATCGAGTCAAGCCTATTGCCTCTGCCCTTTGCAGTTTTAACTACTCCTGGCTACTGATTTACTTGGACCCACCCTACAGTGTCATTTGACTTGATGCCCGAGCGTACATGATGGTAGTAAGCAATGGCAAAACATCTGTAACAATAAAGGCAAGTTAATATGGTCATCTTGGGACTGGTAACATCTGGAGAGACATTTGGAACTGTCAGGACTCCGTTACCTAGTCATTTTTCATCTTCAATTATTCTCCCAATTTCCTGACTCTTTTTGATTATAATTATCTACATTTTTTACCCACTAAGTGTCAAAGCATTGCATACCAGATCTTAATGTATATTTTTCTTCTTTTGCATCATTCCTCAATTTTCCAACCATCTGTTTCTTGTGTTATTGCTTTCCCCCCCACCCATTTAGAAACATCATATATGTATATATATCTATAGCACCCCATGAACCTTGTGAGGAGAAGCAGCTCGTAAAATGAAATAATGAATGGACACATGCACACACCCGACACATACATATACGCGTGTGTCGGTGTACGTGTGTGTGTGTTGATTCATTAATTCATTTTTTGAGCTGCTCATCCTCACAAGGTTCGTGGGGGGCTGGAATGTATCCCATCCAATTTTGGACTGCAGGCGGAGGAAACCCTGAATTGGATGACAGCCAACCGCAGGGCACAAGAAGAAGAAAAAAAAACATTCACTCTCACACTTTTCACGAGAGACAAGTCAGAGTGTTCAAAAAACCTTCCATGCATGTATTTTGAGATGTGGGAGGAAACCCAAGTACCTGGAGAAAAATCCATGCAGGCATGGGCATACATGCACAATTCACACAGCAAGGAACCAGGGATTGAACAGAACTGTGAGGTTAACGTATCATCAGCGAGTGTGTGTGTCTGTGTAACATTTGTATTAGCACTTATGAGTCTATGGGATTTAATATGGAAGCAAAATACACATAACAAGGGGACTCAATGAAAAGAAGATCACGGACAATAACATTTATGATTAATCACTTTCAAATAACAGGAATGGATGCCACGAAGCAAAAATAGTCAGGTTAGCACCAAAGAAGATGGTGTTCCGTGTGCATGGGTTACGATTATGGTCATCTGAAAAACACCCTCAAGTCTTGGATGACAGATGGTGAATGCCCACAGTATATTCTACTTTAAAAACACTGCCCGAGGCAAGAGTTTTACACACACTTTGTTCACAAACCACAGATGCAGAATAACCAATATTTAAAAAGAACTTGCTGACAGCGCTCAATGAATAACATGGTGTGTTTGACATGGTAATGCTTTTGATCTTCCCTTTGCCAATGCTTTTTTCCACTAGTGCTGGTTTGTTTGTCAACATAACAGAAAACGTAAAAATTAAAGGTTAGCCCAAAGAACACATGATTGGGTTTCAGTAATAAAATTAGTGTAAAAATCAAGATCATAATCAAAAACAGCAGCCATTGCAAGGCATTCTGTCCAGATGACTTCATTACCTTATTTTGTTCCTATAAATGGAACGGAGCAACAGTACTACTCTGACGGTCTGCAGATTGTGTCAAAATACTAGGACTGAATGAAAATTGACCTGTAAATTTGTTCTTTGCTTCAGCTTTTTCATCTTATTACAGACTGGTGCAGAGTCTGCTCAATTCTAGGCTCACTTGTGAACAAAAGAATACTTGAGATCATTCATGTGGACAGAATTGTGAGAAATTCATGATTCCCCCTCAGGATCATGGTATCAGACCTGGAACTGTTAATTCTCATTTCAACAGCTTTGCAGAATGTGGCCTGATTAGACCAGCAGAACCTCATGATAAACAAACAGTAGAGACACTATACTACGTTGCACAGATTGAAACCTCAATGCCTCAGGTAAGGTTCAAAATAATATAGATAAAAGTTATGAATTCACTGTTCTGTAACATAACCATCGCTTTGCGACCTTGAGCAAAAGTAACTGAAGAGACAAAGGATGAATGGAAACTGTTGTTTGAAAAAAGCTTTGATATTGCTCAATACAATAATTTCTGATGGGGTTGTCTAGGAGACGTTTCATGTCAAGAATGTCAAGACTCTTGTGTTTTTATTGAGTGAAGCCGATCACTGCTAGAGCCAAAAGGTCAATGTGATCCTACTCCTAAAAAGGCTGTATATTCAGCATGACTATGGTGCAAACAAGTAGACTTTTATGCAAAGCTGTCATGTTAATTCGAAGTGTGTCCAATTTTAAGGGAAAAAAATTACACATGAAACAAAATGTGGTTAATTTGCTATGTTTTACCTCTCTTTGTTTTTCATAAGTATGTGTTTTTTTCTTATTTCATGGCCTAAGGCCTTGCAGAATGAAAAGTAAAGTACATGGCTTTGATAAAAGTTTTTAAAGGGAATAACTCTTAAAGAAAAAATCAACCAAAGTTTTGTTAAATGGGTGGGATTGACTGCAAAACAGTCATCAGCAAGAGTAATAAATTACATTTTAGGAGTGGGCAAGAGTTAACTGTGCTTGATTTTTAGAGCATTAGAATTGACCTGGGGGAAAAAATGGGAGATTTGTCAATCTAAAGTAGAGCGTAACACTTAAATTGGATTTAATTGCGCGATCTAAGGCCTAGTAATTAGCAGAAGAGATCTTATTCCACAGGACTCCACTTAATTAGCCGATTCAATTAAAAGACACTTGTACTATACACATATTTCAGCTACAAATGACTCACTCACTCTCTCTCTAATTACATGATTAATACACTCAATCCAGGGAATAATTAAAAAAGCCAATTTATTCCAGTAAATAGAATTTGGTGAAAACAATCAAATAACCGTAAACAATCACATGGGCACACTGGGGTGGGTTCTGACTGAGGTCATTAGATGTGGAGCTATCCATCAAAGTGGCAAAAAAGATAAAAACAATGCTATTTCTGTCACAGAGAGAGCGAGACAGAGAAAGTAAAAAAAATAGCATCAGGCTATTTCAATAATATTTGAATATGTATCATATATTAGGTATGTATAAGTGTATATGAACATCGCAAACGATTACAATGCTTTATTTTCATGGTTCATACTAAAACCATGTTATGGTAGGACCTCGCTCATTCCAAAACACACCCATGTGCAGTAAAATGATCCTATCAATAACATTGGTAATTAACCATGTAAGGACAAAGACAGAATGAGAACCAGCCGTTTTGGTGACCCTGCTGTGACCTTCTTCAAACCTCAACATGGCATCATGCTTCAGTCGCCCTTAGGCGAGTGAGATAGACTTGCTTCTCTTTCCACAGGCTAACAAGCATCAGTCAAAATCCCATAGTGGCATGTGCTTGATTAGACCTTTGTTGTAACAAGAGGTGATCTGAGACTGAATTGTTTGACATAATAGAGGGAGCAAAGCGAGCGATACAGAGAGAAACCGAGAGAGCAAGACCAAAAGAGAGGGAGGGAGATCGGTAAAAAGAAGATAACCAACAAATACTGGGTCTTCCAGTTTGTAATATCTATCAAGAAAAGGCAAAATAAATTCTGAAAAAAGTTGTGAAGATAAGTGTTACAGATAATCGATGAATGGATGATGAAATTACAGATGAAACAAATATCGACAAAAACATTAGGACATCTGGCCAATGCAGTCCAGCTGGAACATATGGCATTCCCCAATCTGTTCCCATAACGTTTCAGCCACAGAATTGTGCAAAATGTCTTTGTCATACGAGAGAAATACTCTACATTGTATTCAGTGTCATCTGTCTGCATTTTTCCCTGCCAATATTTCAGTGTGTGTACACAGTTAAAAGGAGTACAGTTTAGTTTGGATGATATCCAAATTTCACATGATCTTAAAAATGGTCTCACATCATTTCCTCTAGTCTCAATTGGAAGATGCCCAATGGAAGACATCACGTACTAAACTTTCGACTTGTTCCATGAGGGGCCGGCAAAGTGAATCAACTATTGCCATTTAACTCGGTCCTTTGTACCAACCTTCCCTACACCAGCTATTTTCATATCTTCCCTCACTACATACATGTATCATCTCATCATCACCACTGTTATTAATTGATATACATGTATCCTTAAAATAGTACAATTGATGTCTACTCGTAAATCGTACAATCAAATATATACTGTATTTTATAGTACCTACCTAAAATTGCAACAGAGAGTAAGAGTGTAAAACATACAATACAAAGACTAAAAATATTGTTAAATTATTCTGAAAAGAGATGTGAAGGAGTCTTTTGAAAAATCCAAATATAATTATCAGCAATTTTAGGACAATCATCAGTCATCTCATCTCTTATAAAAAGTTAAACCGATAATAAATTGATGTGAATTAAACTATACCTCAAGAACTTATCATCCAAAAACTACAGCCTCGTGTGTATGAGTGTGTGAATAATTGGGCCCGAGGTGCAATTTTCAACATTATTTTTAGACAAGATAACTCTGCTCGTCAAATTTCCCTAGTTGTTCACTCCCAAATGACATTCTTTATTCAGCTGACTCTCCTCTGAACTTCCTCCATCTTCTCAAGAGAGCAAAACTCAAGAGAAGTCAATGGACAATCGCCTCACTTTGATTTGCATGGTATTAGATGGAGAGAGTTTTTGGGTACTGAAGTGTCTTTTGAAAAGTTCAGTGAAATTGCAATGCCCTGCATCCACCAATTAGTCCCCTTAGCATAATTTTCACCCGATCTGAAATAAATTTGAGGGAAGAATCTGAAACATAACAATTAGTATAATTTGGCATTCAAAATCCACCCCAGGGCTTAATATCTAGCCACCAACTTGACATTGATTTATGATGTATCAATTGTGAGAATGAATTCACGTCTAATTCGGGGTTTTTTCTCCAATCTTTTTGAGTTGTGGCACACTTATTCCATTGAAAAGTTTTTAAGGCCCACCACCATATGAAAATCTTACAATTTAAAACTATATAGCCTATATCTCAAGGTTTCATCAATAAATAAATCAAATAATATATAGTTTACATGTTAACTGAGAAATATCTATGTGTTTCTAATACTGGTGCAGACAAGTGTGACAAAGACAGTTTGATTTCAAATGAGTTGTAAGTTTGTGGCAAACATATTTAAGTAAAGATATAAGGATTATTAGAGTCTGAATTACTGCAATTTAGTTCTGGTCTTTTGTATGTAGCAGATGTTACATGGTTTCCATAAAAAAGGATTTGAAACACAAGGTGCAGTTATTTCTTATGCATAGTGTCTTGATCACTGGATGGTTAGACAAAGGCTTTGATGCAGATGGATTGGATCTTAGCTGATTTAAAGGCGCAATAATGGTGCTCATGGTTAACAGATGTAATGTAGCTTCCTAAAGTGGATCTGATACAATTGAAGTTAGCATTCTTTTTTTTTTTGATATGTAAAACTAAGAGCATTATGCAAAGTAAAAGAAGTTCTAAAGAGATTTGAACACTTTGATTTTAAGGCCAAAAATGTATTCATGAAAATACATAAACGAATATTGTGTTTTGGACACCTCAGTAAATTTGTCATTTATCAAATTTAATTAAATAAATGTTCATGCAGTATGACTGAAAGAAGCAGGGTCAAAGGTTATTGCATAAGTTTTTAAATGCCTTTTCTCATTGGAAATAGGTGGTCTGCATATTTGTGGTTCCCTCGAGGGAAAGAAAAAAACTAACATTAACTAACCACACTAAAGAGTCTATGAATTTTAAGATGAACATATTATTGTCTACACACATGGTTCCCCTCCCTGACTGCAGGGTGATTTACAATGAAATCCAAAGTTCATCCTAAAATGATCTGTCAAGAACATAGACGATGGGAATATTTACATTAAATCCCACTGGGTATGAACCGGAGAAAAGAGGTGGGATTTTTTTTTTCTCATTGTCTGTGGTGTGTTCTCCAAACTGTCGGCACATTTTTCTTTTAGCCCTTCCTTTCTGCATCACCTCCATCCTCGACTCTACAGGGTCGACGTGTTATGAGAAAATGTAGTCACTGGGAAGTGTCACATCTGCATGGGGGAGACTGAGTATGCAAAGACGTGGGAGCGAGGGTTTTAGGGAGTCAGAAGATCTGTAATTTAATCTAAAACTCTGGAGAGGACTGTTATGGCTCACTCCCTGGGATGGGGCAGAATTCTGATCTAATTCAAAGTAAGGGGGATGGGGAAACACTGAGGGGAGATGATGACATTGCCACCACACAAACACAGTAGTAGGAATTCTAATCTAGATAAAATATACTATTCCTATGGTTCTTTATGCTATGCTCCCCCCCCCCCCCAAGTTATGTTTTTTAAACAAGGCCTCTATCAAAACTTGAATACATTTAAAAATTCTAACAATAATATTTCAAGCTACCCAATGGTCTAGTGGTAAATTCGCCTGACTTTGGTGCATGCAGTTTTCGGTCGATTCCCACTCTGTAGCTGTGTGATTGTGAGTGCGATTGGTTGTCTCTATGTGTGCCCTACGACTTCCTAGTGACCAGTCTAGGGTATAGTTCACATTTCGCCCAAAGTAAGCTGGAATAGGCAGCATATAATATACTATGTGAATGCCATACAATGCCAATTTAGGTAAAACCCTGATATTCCTTCATTCAACATACATTTTGGGGTCATACTGTAAACACTTAACCTACAACAGTCCTCAGATATTTTTCTTTTTATATTTCAGGACAGTTTTTCCCCCAAATGGAATGGTGAATGTACTCTATCATAAAATGGTTCCCTTTAAGTAAAGTTTTTCACTTCAGTATAATCAAACCTAATATGACTAAATAATATACTTTTGGTAGTTTTTGGTACGATTTATTCATTCTTTCAGCTTTGACTTTTTTTTACACATCTAGCCATCTTTAACATCTAGCCATGAAAATATGTGGCTTTCCTTGTATGTTGTAGGTGAATATACAATATACAGTTTTTACAACAATAGACTAGCAGTGTGTGTGTGTGTGTGTGTGTGTGTGTGTGTGTGTGTGTGTGTGTGTGTGTGTGTGTGTGTGAGAGAGAGAGAGAGAGAGAGAGAGAGCAAATGCATCCTTGAGTAATGAGCATTTGTTTTTTGATGGGCAAACTAAATTGATATCTCCTTTATATAAGAGCAATTTGAGGCTGAAAGCAACATTTTTGCAAGTAAGGCAACGCCAAAAGATCACATTTTGAGGGTCCTCTGACTTTGTGCATTGCAATTAAATCTGGTTCCACTTCTATACATCTGCAAAACACATTTCTTCAAACAAGGCCAAAAGATGAAAGGAGGTTAGGCACAGTATCAAATTTTGCAATGGGTTTAAGGCCTGGATTCAGAAAATTCATGAAATAAACATGCAAAAAATGCATCAATGTAATCATAACCCATGCTTACATACCATCTATTTTGTAGTTTATTTTGGTCAAAGCCATTGCAGAGCTGGATCTGGCTGTGGCTTGGTACACTGATAGGTCTCCAACTAATCAGCACATTGACAATCATTTGGTCACATTCACAGCTGTGTCTAATTTAGTCACAGCTTGTGCCCTAAAGTTGAGTAAAGAACAAAATAAATAAATAAATGAACACAGCACTCATCTGATATTAAAACAGTGTTGAAACTAAACATTACAATAGCTTAATAAATTATTGATTCATCTGTTTATTGTTTTTGAAATTGTAATTTATTTATTTTTATTTCATATTAAACAGACAGTACAAAAAATGCATTTCCAAAACACTAATGCAGTTTGGTATATCTTGTGAAGCTTTTCTGATGGCCCACAAAATTATTAAAATATTTCCTGTTTGGCCCACAAAATTATTAAAATATTTCCTGTTGAAAGGCTGTTTTTCATGGTTTTGACAAGGTATTTAATGATTATTTATTTGTTTGCTGTTATTTGTGAAGATTTAAATCTCACTATACTAGTATAATGACAATACAAGCATTCATTTCAATTCAATAAAAGAGGTCGAGTTTCAACAATAAGTGGCGGCCCGGGGGCAAAATCTGGCCCGCTGCATCATTTTGTGCGGCGTGAGAAAGTAAATGGGGAGTGCTGACTTTCTGCTTGAGGATCAAATTAAAATGAAGAATATAGATGTATATTAAAATGCCTGATTTCCTCCTTTTAAATCAATAATTGTCATTTTTTAATATATATTAGTTCTGCTACATATTCTAAACATATTTTGGAACTATGACCAGCCGATCGCAGGGCACAAGTAGATGGACATCCATGCACACTCACACCCATACCTAGGGGCAATTTAGAGTGTCCAATCAGCCTACCATGCATGTTTTTGGAATGTGGGAGGAAACCAGAGTACCTGGAGGTAACCCACGCAGGCCTGGGGAGAACATGCAAACTGCACACAGATGAACATGACCTGGATTTGAACCTAGGACCCCAGAGCTGTGAGGCGGACACGCTAACCACTCGTTCCACCGGGCGCCCGTTGTTGCAAAATAAATTAAGTAATGTTTGAGTTTGTGCTCACCTCCCTTTTTTTCCACTGTCTCGAGGGCATTGACAACAATGTGTTGGAAAAGCGGCCGCACCCCTAAACAGTTTAATTTTTTCCTCGTGCCTATAGGTCTTGTTGCAGATGATTATAATATTAAATCATAACACTGAGAAAAGACCACTAACACATCCTTTAAATATTAATTCATTCACACAGAAGGGTCGTATCGGTCTCTGGGGACCAGGCGTGTCACATCTTGAATTGGTTGCCAGCCAATCGTTGGGCACAACCATTCAAACATAAACCTAGGGGAAATTTAGAGTGCTTAACTAGCCTATCAACCATTTTTTGTACCAAGAGAAAAGCCACACAGAGAGATCACGCAAACTCTGTAAGAGGCGGACGTACTAACCACTCCTTGAAATGCATCTAGAAATTATTATCTTTCTATAAAGTGATGGCACACACACCAAAAAAGCATATTCATTGTTGTCTTGCCTCAGATGTCCATGTAGAAAGTTTATGCAACTATCATACCCTTTTGTGACTTAACTTTTGCGTCACTTTTGGAGATTCACATGCTGTAGATCAGTGGTTCCTAACTTTTCTCACCAATTATTTTATTTCTCTCGCAGCCTGGGGGTGGGGTGTTGATGGAAGAGTAGAGTGAACGATGGCCAAAGGCAGACCATGGCCCAAATGGGAATGTATTCTTTTGTCATTATTGCACAAGAAAGCCATTACTTTTATTATTTGGATTGTGTTTCAGAGGAAAAACGCAACATGACGGCAAATCAAAGTCCAAGCACGAATGTATTTGTTTTTCATTGTTGCACATAAAGGTGTTCATTATTTCAAGGAAGAGGGCCACATTAAAAGGGTTAAGTTTTGTGAGAACGTGCTGTGAAGCCAATTTCAAGAATGTATTTATTGTGGAATGGCCCAAGTGGCAAACACAATGAATGCATTACCATAATGCAAGCTGCACACTCTTATAGCTCGCTTGAAAACGCCTTTTCCCTAATGCACACGGCACCATCGGCATTGCATCATCCCAACAGTGTGCCGATGGTTCCCGAGGGCCTATTCAACTCATGCCAAGTGCTGTTGGCACTGATAAGAAAACTGTTTCTCAATTGCAAGTTAAAACATGAGAATTGTCTTAGAAGTATCAGTGGCATGCAGATTTTACTTTTAATTGTGCAACTTGTTCATTCCATGGTTAAATAAACCTGTCAAGAGTTTTTCCCCCTTTTTTATCCATTTGCTTACATTTGAAATATCATCAAATTTTATAATGTGTTACCTCATTTGATTAGAAACCATCAAAAAAGCAGTTTGCTGACTACAATGAGTTAAGACACTCACTGCATAGACAGTGACGCTATGCAATGACGTGGTGTGTTTCTGCTGATGTTGGCAGAAAAATGTCGAGCATAGGTGTATGCTTGTTTGTGGAGTTTGACATAATCTTGTGGAAGCCGTAGAGGGCAAAAAATGGTGTTCTGTTAAGATCAAAGTGTGTGCGTGTTTAAATATTTAAAGTGGACAAAGATGCAACAGATATGGTCAACTCTACAATGTCTTCCCAGGGGGACCTTGAATTTGTCCCCTCACTCAATCTTCTTAAGGGATTTGGATGTCATCACCCACACTGATGGGATATTGGGACTGTTATGGCTGTCAGCCTGGACACACACTATGTAGGAGGGTGTGTGATTTCTACAGGTGCAAGGAGCTGTGGCTCCACCCCTGTGACCAAGCCCTGCCCAGGCCAACACAGCTGTGACTACTTCCCCATCAGCCCCCCTCCAATCAATGGGTTGCATAGGGGGACTTGAGATAAGTTTAGACACCCCAAGGTATACATATAGTTTGTGCATTTAGACACGTAGATATTCCCCTGTCATATATCCAAGAAGATGGAGACGTGCTGCATCTGTATGGATGTTTAATTTAAAACACAGAGCTCTTTACATGTTTAGGAAATTAAAACAAAGCTTTTAGAGTCGTCAGCAATTTTTTTCTAAACCATGGCTTATTTTTTATGTCTATTTCTTTCGTTCTGTGATTATACAGTAAGAACTGAGAGTCTCTAAAGTATTATTTGTGTGTCTGCAGGTTTGTAGACAAGCATCAAGGCTAAGCCTCCCAAAGCACAAAATGACAGCCACTGATTAAGCCACAGTGTACAGAGAAACAGGCCTCATCATCATTGGTGTGTACTTTAAGATTTTCTTTACTTGCTTTTTAAGCTCTCCCCTGTTCCTTTGTCAATATTCACGTGACGCATCTCAATATAAAGCTTCATTTACATCCTCGGTCCAGAAGCTCTAAACAAAAAATATATATATTATGGTTACTCGTTAAGACAATTTTTTTTCAGAGCCAAAGGTAAATTTGATTTAGTCCTACTACTCAATTGAATCATCATTCGTTATCATAAAAAAAATCCATCACATCACAATATTTCCTCATAATAAAGTACAAGAGATATGGTTTACATATTTTAAATACTTATTCAGAAAGCAGCTGGTTGTCTTGTATCCTTATCTGTGTTGTGAATGCCAATTTTCTGTGGCATGAAAAAACGCGGATGCCAGGTGTGGTCAGGTCAAATTCATCTCGCATATTTCCCCCGATCCCTGGCCCTAACACACGCACACACACACACACATTATCCCTATCTTTTTTTCATAGTATGTATAAATTAGCCACAAACTCATTCCATCACCAACTCTAATGACTTAAGCTTGAGTCGCCATCCTTCTCATTAGCTACAACTCGGATTTGTGGATGCAGTAAACACCACTAGTCATTAAACACTGTAAACAGCAGACATGGAATGGCAAATAAGACCAATAAAAGAGCTTGAAGTGTGCCAATAAGCCTATTTAATTACTTTAGCTTCCTGCATGGATGTCTCCAACAAATCATCAGACCCATAGGACTAATTTGTACAAAGACAACAATTTAAGCCATAGAGTATATCGAAAGAATAAAATGTCATCTCAACAAGTGCAATTGTACTCTATCGTAATTTAGGATGCTCAGCAATTACAATGGTTGTCAGATTAATAATTTATCTCTCTTTTATGTTTCCAGCCAATAAACAAAAACATTCAAAAACATGCTTTTGGAAGATTATGTATTTGGGATTTCTAATGAAGTATATGAATTACACATGTAAAATGGTCCAAATATTCACTGTCTTTGCCTAACAGCTTGCTCTGATCTTTTTGCTTTTTTAAAAAATGTATTACATGAAGGGCTATCTATCAAGACAGAATGAATGAATAAGTCAATTAATTAAAAAATAGACCATAAAATGGTGATGAGAAAGCCCAAAAGAGATTGAAATGTAAGTAAATAATTAACAACGACCAAGAGTGGGAATTATACATGAAGGAAATATGGATTTAATAATGAATCTACAGTGTAAGCATTAGCCATTTTAAATAAATTCTCAATCTTTAACCGTGAATTTAGCCTGCAGGCTTCTTTGAGAAAATTAACACAACAGTAAGCTGCAGTACTTTAACAGGTGAAGTTTTTATTGGAAGCATGAAGCAGCAATAGAAGATGCAACACACTCCTTTACCGAAAACTACCGTGCAGGCTCACTTTTGAATTGACTTCAATATATATTTGAGGACTTAAAAATATAATGGTGGTATTTTGCAGTTAAAAGTATATCCAAAAACATTCACAATGGCAAAAAGAAGCTGAAAAGAGGTCAACAAACTGGGAAGTACATCAAAGCAGAAAATGACTATCAAAAGAATTGCACAATAAACAACAATAATAATAATAAATAAATGACAATAACTGTAGCTTCTCTTCTAGACATGTCTATCTGGAACATTTGGGTATTTTTTTTTAACTCGTTGAACATGAGAAGAGTGGCTTAATATATATATTTGCCTGCATGGTTTCAATAAAGCATCAGTCAACGAAATAAATCAAAAGTTTTCTTCAGAGATATAGGCTTACTATGGGGTGAAAAATGACCTAGGCTATAAAATATGTTCAAAGTTAGGGAAGGACAATGGGCTAATGTTCCAGAATTTTCCATCACATCACCCACTAAAAGACCTGCCCTGCCTCTTAAAGAACTGGGTGACATACTGCCAAGGCTTATGATTTTTTTATGTATTTATTTATTTATTTTAGAATTTGTTCTACTCCATATCTACTTACTGTAAAGCAAAGGTTAGTGAGAAGTCATTTTTACCCCAATGAATTTGAAATATAAGTATGTAAACATCTGTCTGTAATATTATATGTGATTGAATGTTACTTCCAAGCCATCTCTATATTCAATCATTTCAAGTGACATTATTGAAGTGTTTTAGTGTGTGATCTTGTTCTGATTAAACTATTTATATAGGCAATTCCAAACATTTCTAAGTAGGACACCAACTAATCAAGATTTTTAATAATTGATCTCCAGCTCACTCTCTTCCATGTGAAGGATTGCACTTTGGTTATTTTGCTTGACAAAGCAACCAATAATAGATCAAATAATGTTGTTATGGGAAATAGAAGCTGATGAAAACTGATTGCGGTTATTTTGCACAATTGACAAAAACTATGGTAAATAAAAAATGACTTGAGAATAAAATGTGGTTTTAAGCAAACGTAAAATATTTTCGTGGTGTCAGAATGATGTTGCCTTAATTCGGTCATTGACGGCATGGCATGCAGGAAGTTCAGCCAGACTATTTAACTTGGAACATTGAAGCCTTATAAAATGGCTGGATTACTCGAGGAAACGGTTCGCCTCACCTAGGTCCTCATAAATTTTCACTTTCTTTTCTTCACATTTTAACCACATACTGTGGAGATTAAATTTAGAGGAGAAAACTGTTACTTAATTCAGTAGTTTGTATTTTTAATGCCCGTCATGCATACGATACTGAAAACTGACAACGCAAGCCAGTACTTTTACTGTCAAAATGTCTGTCTTTTTCCTGCATTGCCAACATAGCACCTTTTCCACTTCTAGATGTTTCCTGTATCCAGACTGTAAAATATGAGTAGCATTTTAAAATCCATAACTGTGGCATAAACCACTGGTGATATGATGAAATAAACAAAGACATCCAATTGGGAAAAAAATACTTCTGTTTCAACATACATCAGGTAAGTGAATCTAACATTTTGTGAAAAGAGCACTTGTGTGAGCCTGATAGGCAATTAATTGTGACTAGCACAAAGTTCAAGGACATTTTGTTGTTGTTTTTTCCCCTGTCTTTTTCCAATCGAGAAGCTCAGTTGAAAGCACACCCAGGGGGGTATTTATAGTAAATGTTGTCCTGAGTCATAAGACAAACAAGCTATCTCCCTAAGGAAAAAAAATGCTGCTATACTGAAATTAAATGGGATAGCATATGGCGAAAGATGGAGAGTTTAAAGCTCAGACCATTTCTGAGTCAAACTTCAATTTGTTGATTGACAGGTGGCCATTGTTTGACCTTATGATCTTGTTAGGAAGAGAGAGAACCAAATGATTTGAAAGCGGGAAACAAAACTAAAAAAATCCATTATAGAAAGGTTAAAGAACACAAATTTCATAGAGTGCTTTTTAAATTTCAGAGTTTGGCCCTATTTCTTTAAATTGCACTTTGGCCTAAGGAAATGTAAAGGATTAGTTAAACTCAGGAAGAAAGCAGGTATTTTTTCCCCCTGGTGACATCACACAAACTGTCCAAGGACACAGATGTGTTTGTAGCCTCATATAAAAAAGAATATTGCACAACATGCAAATACCAACCTTTTAGTTTTGAATTCCCAAACAAATAAAAAAAGATAAATATATTTACAAAGCTACAAAAACATTTCTGGGACGAATTAATTCTATAAGTAGAGCTAACACAGTATATACGTTTTAAGGGAATTAGAAAACAAACATTTCAAAGAACAATAGCTAAGAATTGAAATATGTAGAAAGTAATAACTGCTAAACTCGGATTCCACTAGTTTATGACAAATACATTTTGGAATGCGACCTGTACGACAGCGAGAATAAACCTTTTCTCTACAATAAAATCCCTTTTGATGAGCAGAAACCACAGCCGGGTTCGTGACAGTTCACGTTCCAAAACCACAAAAACTGAGTCCAATGAAAAAGAATGCATAACAATGCAAGGAACAGTTCCCAAGCATTTTTTTTTACAAATGATTCCAAACCATTGCACTCTCTTTGGTCTAAGCAGAACTTTGTTCAGCTGAGAGGAGTGGTAGAAACCAAGTGCACCAGGCGATAGGGGATTCCAGTTTCATGTGGTAACCATAAAACTTGTGCTAAGTACCATAAAATATTTTGCACTGAGTTTCACCCGCAAATTTTTCTGTGAAATGCTTAGCAAGGGACATTTACAAACGTTCTACGGCTGTGTGCATAAGGGGGTTGTTAGAAGTCAGTTTGTGTGATTGTGATATATTGTGATTATTCAAGACACTACTGGGATGCAATGCAAACTCAGGAAAACTGTGAAGTATGTCAAGAGTACACTATTAGATGATCCACTTATACAAAGTCTGGCATAAAAACACATGCATTCAAAATAAATAGAAAACATTGACAGTAGCACTGTCTTGAAAGTGCCTCACTTGATCTTCAATGCAACTCATCGAATAAACAACAAGGTCACATAGGATAATCTAATCACTCGCTTATCATATTTCCTTGCCAGAGGTTCATGCACAGATTATTGATTCCTGTGTGAAAATCAGAAAATCAATGTATATACTGCTTGTTGACATATTCCTAAGTGCATTAAATACCCAGGTAACCCCTTACAAGTATGATATAATTATTGCATGTACTGTGAGATGATTCCATATTTGTTCCTGGCAATGCTCTGAGTCCTAAACTTAGCCAAAACCTTCTTAAAAACATGTATGTGATGCTTTGTTTTGGCTTGGTAAAATCTGATGAAAAATAACCATCTGTTTTGAAGTTTAAATTTGATATGATCAAGTTATAAAATTGATCTCTCTTGATGATTTAAACATATGTGCACCACTACAATCATATTTAAGTATGTTTTGCCAATAAATCACAACATTAATCTGTACGAACTCTAACCATATGCGGACCAGCTACTTTGAAAATCTTTTGGACACAGTTCACCTGTATATAATATTTTTGTTTTGACCGAGGTAGACATATAACACAGTGCACATAACATTAAAGTTAAAAAAATGTTGGGAATTCATTTCACATGTTTCATCAAGATTGTTTGTTAGTTTGAAAGGTTTTCATGTACATATTTTTCTTTAGTTGGCCAGCAAAAGTTAGACCGTCACGATAAAGGTGGTGTCAACTTTTGTGGTACCCTAAAACACACATGTAAGCTTTTGTTTCCATGATGCAGCAGATGCCAAGACTGTGGGAGAGTGTAGCTTCATTGTGCTACAGAGCCAGCCATGACACTTTTTTTTCAGCTTGGTCAGTCTGTTGTGGCCTCTGAAGCCAGGTCCCTAGGGCCTGGCGGTGAAATAGTAATATGGACCATCTGACACCTGTCAAAACAGCCCTGTTAGTTGAGCGTCAAGCCCTGTCAGTTTGGAGAAGAAATTGCTATGCAGCCCTCTCAATTCCCCTCTTTTCTAGACTTCCCTCACTTCGTCCCGCTCCTCTTCATCCATCCTGCGTTGGCTCCATCTGCATTACTTTCACATTGTCATGTCACATATTCTCTTCTTATTTCAGCCCATCTATCTCCATTTCCCCTTTCTTCAAACTCCGACAATCATGTATCTTCATCTTTTTCATCCTTTGAATGAAGTGAAAATGAACACAATTTTCACTTATTCATCTTTCATGCCTTTATTAATGCTGAAGTGTGAATTTCTGCTTATTTTATTGCAATCATATTGGCTTTCTTCACATTGCATCTCTCAATCTCAACATTTGTTGTAGATATATATATTTTTTTAAGTGATTCAACTCTGTTAATCAATGAACAGTCCTGTGGGTTTTCTTCAGGTAGTCTGGTTTCCACCTAGATCACAAAGTAGGCTGGTTGAAGCTCTAAATTGCCCCTAGTTTTGAGTGTGCATGTGTGTATGTGCATATATAGAGAGAGGTATGAGTGAGGGTGTGCATGTGTGTGTGCAAAGTCCAGATTCTCGGAAAATTAGTTTTGTCTCATGCTTTTCTTTAACTTGCCTCAGAGTGAATTTTACCTGACATTTTTCTCCGCCTCTATTGATCCAAAGATGCACAAGAAAACAAAAAAAAAAAGAGTGTAGCGAGTATGTCTTGGCATGGTTTATGTCAGTTCAGTCCAATTTAATTACACTATTCTCAGGACTATTTGTTTCGAATGTAAATCTCTCTCACTTTCCTTGTGTAGAACAGGAAACATCCGTTTGTTTTGTGACTGAAGGCTTTATGGATGATCTGGTAGACTTTTTTTTAATTAGATATGGATAAATCAATAGAAGAATCACATCCTCGTATGTATTTAGGACTAACCATAAAACTCTATCGATCACATAAGTTTCAACTGTCCACTTTGTTGTAAATGTGTGTCTGCGTATGCGTCATTGTATGTGTGTGTGAGGGTGAGGTTGGGGTTGTGGGGGGTATGCTAACTTCTAACGGGGTGATGACTTGGTGCAATTCTT
Organism: Stigmatopora nigra; assembly: GCF_051989575.1. Classification (NCBI taxonomy): domain Eukaryota; kingdom Metazoa; phylum Chordata; class Actinopteri; order Syngnathiformes; family Syngnathidae; genus Stigmatopora; species Stigmatopora nigra. The sequence continues at coordinate 9,571,602 of NC_135512.1, forward strand.
TGTATTTATCCCTCTACGCAAACCTGCACCTAGTGAGTACATAATTTATCTGCCTTCAGTCAGTCACAGTCATTTTTCAGACATGGAACTGACTTTTAGATATTTAATATAACTACTTTGTCCATTTAAATGGCACAGTAGGACCACCAATGGACTGTAGTAAAATGCTTCTAGTAGTATAGAATCATCATTATGTGCAATGAATCTTGTCAGAGTGAAATGTCCTTTGTCCTTTCTAAAGTAGTCTTCTTCCAGGCATGTGGTGACGACTATAGCCAACAATACAAAGGAGAGCTTCTGGATATGAATTTCAGCAAATTCAATATTTCGACAAATTCCACCACCAAGGAGTAATACAAGTATTATTGACCTTCTATTGTTTGACCTACACTGTCTTTGAGAAAAATGTTATGGATTCCTCTGCTGATCGTTACTTACATGAGGCCTGCAAAGGAGGGTTTCTGTCACAAATTCAAATTTTGCCCAACGGATGAGTACTGTTTCTCTCTTCTTTTCCCTATACTGTTTATCGTGACATATAAGTCCCAATTAATTCTGCAAATATTTTAACATGGATCGATGGATGGTGCTAGACCAACATTTATCAGATGAATTAACTAAGATTTTTCTTTATGTTGTATTGGGTCCATTGAGACATCAGCATTCACACAAACATGTTTAGAAAAAAACACTAGAACTTTTTCTTGCCTTTGACTAACACATTAAACAGTGTATAGATAATCCAAGCACAGTAAAAGAAATATTACTTTGCCAACTTTGGCAGAATGCTCCTTCATTATAAGGAGTTGAAACAGAACACGATAAAGGAAGAGGATTTCTGCTCTGGAGACCTCCATACTTCAGTTGCCAACCATCATGGCTAATTAAGGGTATGGAAACCTTTGGTCTCAGTACCAGTCCGATGCTCCTTCTTACCATCACAAGTCCTGCTATCTTAAAAGCCATGGGGCTATATGGTGGTTGGGTGTCACTAGACAACTGTGTATAGCATTCTGAGGGCTTCACTGTTATGAAAGCAACTGAGCTTCATCTTTTTATCTTTTCCAGCAACAGGGTCTGGTGGTCACACAAATTAAGGGCCAATTAAGGCAGTTAAAAGACAGTGTGCTCCAAGTTGAATACTGAAAGTGCAATACTCTGGAGCGTTAAATCATTTTTTAAAAACCATTACATTGGCTGACTATCTCTTCTCTACTTTACTGACTGAAATATAAAGAACAATTGATATAAAAAAATAGCCTGGTCATCCATCCTCGATATTCCATTCATTTCTCCCAATTTCCGAACCGATTTATCCTCATTAAGGTCATGGGGGTGCTGGAGCCTATTCCATCTGACCCTGAATTGGTGGCCAGCCAATCGCAGGGCATAAGGAGACGGACAACCATGGACAGTCACACCCACTTTAGAGTGTCCAATCAGCCTACCGCGCATGATTTTTTAAATGTGGGAGGAAACCGAAGTTATTCCATCCATAGCATTATTATTTTTGCATTGTGTTTATATGATCTCATTCATAAACCCTGTAAAATAGACTTTATCTTAAGAACATACATGATAAATGGAAGAGGAATTGTGTTCCTGCAAATTTCTATCAATGGATGAAGAAATTTAAAAAGAAAATCAAGACCAATCAGTCTTACTTTGTGACCATCATGGGCTAGTAAGACAATTTCACATCAAGATTTATAGATTACACTTTAATTTGTAAGGGTTAGGGAAAATATAGAGAACAATGAAACACTTAAACACAGAGAACAAACAAACACATTGTTTGAATCAGTGTAGCTATCAGTTATTTGGAGATGGGCCTGAAGCCTCTAGGGAGTAACAGCATTGGGTAATTTGTTTGTTTATTAGTTTGTGTAACACAATCTTCCTGATGGCAGTGATCCTATTTACTGTGAATCAAACTATGCCTTCAAAGAAGCCAGCTACAACTGTGTATCAGAATACATTCATACTAATGAAATTGACTTTTTGAAAAAGATCTGGCCTCTTAGTTAATGTTTGCTAAGTCGACAAGATTTGTGATTAAATTGGCACAAGCGATTGCAGGCGGATGCAAACTAGTGTTTCAATTTTGGAGGAATACCAACAACAAGCCAGACCACAGAGGATGGCTGAGAACAACAAGGCCAATTTTCTGTCGTGGCGGAAGAGAAAGGAGATACTCTCTGATTAAATGGCATTAGATGACACGTGAAGCCCTGTCTTTTTTGGTCGATGTTTACCAAACTACCCTTTGTGAACTATCGTTTGTAGTGAAGCTAAAAAGAAAAGCCTATCCTATCCTTTACCTCTACTTGCCTTTTGTAAAATTCTCAAAACATTGATGGCATCAAGCATTGGATGCACCCTTCACCAGCAATAAAAACCTCAAAGTGCCGGCCGGTTGAAAATGGCTAATATGGATGGAGCCTTACTCATCTATAAAATCCAGTTGTTGAAACGCCTGGCAGGATTTGCAGCTGTGGTGTCTAACATTCAATGCACTTGAGATGTCCCACATTTTATGATTTATCTTCAATCGTTTTTTTTTTTTTTTAGGCACTAAAGTTTTTCTCTTGACGATTAGTTACTATTTACCTGAAAATGGGTTGTCATTTCACTAAGTGGAGTTTTTGGAACACTAACACAAAGCAAAGAGTGAATTTACATTTCACTTTCTTCTGATTTGTTGAATCTTCTTTGGTGTCTTCTTTTTTTTTTCTTCAGGGGTTGATGGTAGTTGGCAAGCCAACCTAATGGTGTGTTACCGCCTCCTTCTACTTGTCTAATTAGCAAGCATCAACTGTGAAATAACCTAAAGTACAAAATAGCTTTTGCTATATTTACTTGGACTTGACTCACAAATGAATATTCATAGAAGAAATATGGGCACTTCATGGCATGTTATTTTTTCTCTTTGAAATGTATCCGTCTCAAAATGGCAAAAGAGTTAAGTTAGTCCAGGTAATAGTTTTTCAACTGTTTTCTATTGAAATGAAATTAATCGCATAATAAAATTATTTTTAAATAAAACAAATGTTACATATTATATAAAGTTTGGTGGTGCCCCAGAATTCTTCGGAACAGCTAATTGGGATTATCACAACATTCCTAGTGGTTGGATTTGATGCAGTTCTGCATGAGAGTTTATCGAGAAAGTTGCTTTCCGTTTGTCCAAATCTATATAGTGAACACACATTTTGCATGTTCCTCACCTGCAAACTTCACTAGACATCTGAACTAAACTTGAATGATGCCTTTAAAGGAATAAATAAGAGAGAATTATTGTGATTCATAGGTTAGAATATAAATAATTCAAAGGGTGTGATGAAAAACTGCAGAGCGGTATCCTTAAACAGGTAACCTCTAACCCCCGGTGATATTTTATTGATTGGAATTTCACAGTGAATGTGGCACTGACCATAAATTAGCACCAGTTGATTTGCAGCCCTGATCCTGTTTTAGAATGAAATTGACACATGCTAAATAACAACAGAGCAAAGAGTGCTACCTGGGAATGGCCAACATACTATATTAATATTCAAGTGGCAAAGGGGAGATTCTCTGATGCAATTTTGGTATTTTTAATGTAGTCATATTTGCAGCGCTTGGAATAAATATGTTATGTATGTATGTATGTTTTATAAGTATGCCATTGGAGACATTTGACTTGTCCAACACTGTGGTTAAGAGTGATTAGGTGGAATTGAAAACTTCTAGTTTTTTTTCAAACTTATTCACCAACAGGAAAATGGCATACAAACAATGTTGTACTGGTGTAATCAGTAAAGTGTTGGGTCAGTCTGAAAGATACCATACTATAACAATTTTCTGGGACGTCAAGACAGCAAGTAGATCTTCCAGTATGTTCCACAACACCCCTCCCTGTCTGTATCACATGCCTATCCATCTCATTGACAGCTCAGTGGCGTCAAGAGCTGGGGTATGTGACATAGCTGACACGAAAGCGTACCCTACACATTTACACACATTACACATTTCTGAAGTTCCAAGATGCCCCCAAAAAGCACATCTGGAGGAGGGGGTTTGGTGTGGAAGGGAATGAGGGCAGAACTTGATCTGTGTCCACATCTTGGGGGGTCGTAAAGGGAAGAAGGAAGAGGGAGGGAGGACTTTCACTGCAGCAAATCTTTTCCATATATGTCTGTGTTATAGACTGTATGTTAGAACGTTGGTTTGGTTTCACTAGATCTGCATGGTTATGATTACCACATAGGTATTGAGTCCAAACCAATTTGTATGCAGTGGAGTGTAAATATGTTTGTTGGGGTTGTGCCATGATTTAACTCCTGTTTCCTGCATAGTGGCTAGGGATGTGTATTCACTCATCTGCAGAGCACCAGGCATTAATTAGGGGCATGCCTCAGTATATAGAAAACGGGATACTGTATATCAATATCTTTGGCTGTGGCTGCCGTTATGTTGTAATATTTAAAAAGAAAATATCCATATGTGTTCCATTCTGAATAATTTCAATTACAGGATGCAATAGTTTTGAGGAACAGCCTCTATAAAGAGTGTAGTGCGTAAGTTATATAAGGGTACCCAACAGTCCTATTCATGTTTTCGGAGACAGTCTAAAACCTATCTCTTAAATAAATGTTAGATATAGAAATAAACAAAACACATTTGAATTCCACTGCCATAGCACAGATAACAGCGCGAAAGGCAGTGTTGTAGCAGATTGTGGGAATCTTTTATCCATTCATTCATTATTCCTGCAGCTTATATTCACAAGGGACCATATCGTAGTTAACTATGGATATAGGCGCCGGTAACCGACTTGGTAGCCAGCCAATCCCAGCACACAAGAGGGAGACAACAATTCACGCTCATACTCATACCCACGGGCAATTTAGAGTGTCCAACCAGCCTACCATGCATGTCTTTGTGATGTGGGAGGATTGCTCTTTTTTTAGAGGTTTGTTGTATCACATGGAATGCAATTCATCAACAAATTCCACAGAGTTTTTCATCAAGTCTAACACATTTTTTTGGCTTGGTACAAATAGGGCCAAAAGGTTTTGCACAAAATTGCACGCAATGTTGTGTTTGTCCTATAAAGAGTGTGGATTTATCAACTTGTCCAACTTGGTTTGTTCCTCACTAAAGCTGGGGAGCTTTCAGGTCAAGGCACTAGGGGTGACGGCATTTGTTTTCTTTTTAAGATACATTTTTTTTAGGGACTGTTGATGTAAATATTCATGTGTGTGGGTTGTGGTGAAACCTAAAACAACTTGTGAAGCCTCATCTATCCACGTCGTGGGGAGGCTACTGCAACATGTGAGCTTCTTTGACTTGACTTGTTGATGAAAATTGCAGATGGAGCTAAGCTGACATGGTTGCCACTCCCTATTTTGCTGCTCATCCTGCAGTGAAAGGCCACTCACACAAAATGCAAAGCCCTTGGAGAAACAAAATGACAAATGTTTCTATCCGCCCACCCTTTCCTCTCAGGAGCTCTAGTGACAGGCTGAAGTGTTTAAGCCAGCACTTTTCTAAAACAATGGTAACTTCTCATAGCTCATCTCTCAGTCACCCGAATGTTATTTGAGCCATTGTTACCGTGCATTTTAAGTCAAGCCACTTTTATCATAGTGTTCCCTCAGTCTCAAAAAAGGTATTTTAAAAAAGATCTGTTGCCTACTGTGAATATTAGCTAAAAGTGTTCACCTATGACTAGTAATAATTATTATCATTATTGCAATATACATAGCTGACTTTAATTCCAAACATTAACTACAACTGCAGACCTAAACAAAAGTATGTTCTACCAAAAAATGTTCATTCAACACAACCTTTCATTTACAAGGCTAAATAAAATGGTTCCGAACAGCATTGTATTTGAGGATCCATCTTTCTCACTTGACAGCTTCTTTTTTTCTTGTCTCGATTGCAAGCACATTATGCTGTTGGCACAGGATGGTGATGACGGAATGGGAGAGATCTTTAATAGATTTGTCTGGGACGACACAATGGAGGGGGAATCGTTGTTAACATTATAACATATCGATCGCTTCGACTCCATTTCTCAGGGTCTTGTCAGACAGTACCCATTATTCAAAGCAGTCACGACAGACGCACACAAACACACACACCGAAGCACATTGACAGTATCTGACATCACGTTTCATGATCATGTTTTCTAAATAACTTGTTTGTTTCCTCTGTCTCTGTGATTTGGTAGCCATTACTTTTGCTCACCTGCTTCAACAGGTGCTCCTAGTGTGAAAAATTTTATGGCTCCCTCCTTGAGCTGGCTTCATGTGTAGGCTTCTAGCCTGAATGCCAGAAGTGGCTGGAGCTTTTCTGGTGTAGCTATTTAAAGCGGTGTGTCCTAGTGAATCAGTGGCCCAGCATACCTTTGTGTGAGCCTTTGTATGTTTATGAGGGAACGATCTCAGAGAATTATGAGGCAAACAACAGCATTGGACACCTATGAACATTTATAGTTTTAGTCATTGGAAGCTCTCTGTAAATAGTGGAGAAAGATATAACTACACAGTGTATAGTCTTATGTTGATGTGACATTTATATCATACAAAAGTCTCACTGAAAGCTATGCAAGAGGCTGTTAAACAGCAGTCGGTATTTAAAGTCAAATTTCCAGCTCAAAACATTATACGTGAGTTCCTGTTATGTACATACAAAATGTATCCTCCCTACAGTTGGCCACTTGTCGTGAATGTTTTGGGCTGTGATTAGGTAAATTTTACATGCTGTGAAAAATAGTTAGTTTCCGGATTATGTCTTTTATTTTATAATAGTTTATGAAAAGCCCCTAAGTGGGATGCATTGGTCTAATCAGCCTATCATGCATGTTTTTGAAATGTGGCAGGAAAACGGAGTACCCGAAGGAAACCCACGCAGGATTTTTCTTTTATTCATTACAATGTAATGTCCTATATTGCTGTCCTTTTATTTTGCTACAGCCAGCTACCAGCAGTGGATCCATCATGTCTGGTGAATCCAATTGACTTGACCTTTACTGTCTCAGCCCATTTAGTGACCCGGCGATGAATAGTGAGCAAAATGTCCAGGGTCAGGAGAGACACTGTCTGTTCCCCACCACAATCATAGTGCAAGGTTGTCTATAATCTTCCAAGTGAATCCTGTCTTTTCTCTTCTACTGATTTCCCATGTTGAATGATGTTATGGCAAATTAAGGATGAGGCTAGATACTTAAATATCAATTTTCCAAATGGTCACACGACATTTGGAGGTTATACAACTCCTGTTCTTCTCAAGAAATGGGAAATATCACAGCACCATTAGTCAGGAAGGGCTATTCTGCATTCCAACATATAGTCCCAAAATATATGGTTTGCATAGAGCCGAAATTGCCAAAAGACATTTAATGTAATTGTAATTTAATACATAAAATTATTAGTTCTGTTTGAAGAGGATACAGTATAAGATCCCAGAATGTGGCACTGTGTAGTACTGAAGCTTCTGCATGTTCAAGGGACCCAGATAAATGTTGTTTATGTGAATTTAACAACAAAGAGAATCATGCAACAGGCATTTAGACATTTTTTCATGCATTATTTATTTAGTTGCACTCTACACCAGTGAAGTGAAAATGATACTACATAACCGGTACAACAACAAAGCACTGCAAACTCCCAAAAAATGTTGACCAAAGCTCACTGCTTGGTTCTAATTGGGTTGTATTGAATTCTACCTTTCCAATCTATCAGCTTCACTGCACACAGGAGGCTGCTGTTGTCCTTGAACTAGAGGGGGTGGGTGTCTCAAGAAATTAATTTGTTGTCTGATTTCCAGGCTACCCAACCCTGCCAGTGGCCTTGACCCTGCACGATATGTGGTGAATTTTAATCAGGGGTAAAGCTCCTGTTAAATAATGGTAAGGGTTTGCACGTGAGCATGTGGCATAAATGTCTGCCAAGACATGAAGGACAGTGAGTGAGTGCCCTCCATCTCATCCCGATGCTGCCAGGTCTGACTGTACCATTAAAGTCACCTCAGGGTATACTTTAATGATTTCGATAGATTGATCTTTACTGAGCTACAACCTATAGTCCTTTTTATTTGTAAAATAAACCAAATAAGTGCAAAACACAGTTTGACACCTGAGTCGGTAACCGAAAGTGATGCATGTGTAAATGGAGCATTTTTGGATGCAGAGCCCTCATCTGTGTAGTTTCATAGTTAGAGTGTGCAGGGTGTTATTATGTTGTTTGATCCTAATATTGCACTGAAAACTGGTTTCAACAAGTGACAAATGATGTGTTTTCAATCAAGATCTGTTGACAATAATACAGCTTCAACTATTGGTTGTACAGGTCACCAATTTTAATTAAATATACAAAATTGTGGAATATAACAGTACAATGTAATTAAATCTGGAATAATTATTTAAACAAAAGAAGCTAGGTGCATAAATTTGGTTATCCCAAGAGAAATCTAAACTCAACATTTAGTAGTTCCCCTTCTTGCCAAATATACCAGCCTTTAAATTCTACAATTACCAACAAGGGTCTGAATTCTGGAACAATTTCTCTTCACAAAACATCTTGTTCATCCTTTATGTCAAAATTGATTATGTCAATCGTGGACAGCCCATTTCAAATCACACCAAAGGTATTCAATAATATTCATTTTTTGTGACTTTTTTAATATTGTTTCTTAGTATCAGATATATTTCTCATTTCTGATACTAACTGAAATCCATGTGTAATTTAACTTTAACAAGATTACAAGCACCTGCATGACACACAACCCCACAGCATGATGGAAGCCCACCATATGTTATTGGGGGTAGCACGTGTTTATTTTGGAATGCTGTGTTCCTCATCCTCTATGCAGACCACCCCTTTTTATGTCTATTTCATAAATGCTCTGTACCTTATTTCAAAATTAAACTTGCCTGTCCAAATGTACCTTAGCATTACCACAAATGAGTGTCAGAGGAATGCATGTGGCATTACTCTTCCTTATAGCACCTCCTTCTGCAAAGTGCGCTGAATAGTTAAACCAAGTAAAATGACACCATCTTCCACTGGTGGTAGGTAGGTCTTTAGAGTTAGTCTGCGGGGAAGTTTTTGCTTCGTCTGTCACTCCGGACCTTAACTAAAGCTGTGCTTATTGTTTCTCATTCAAACACAACTTAAGCTTGCTTTTTCCATCGTTCCGATAAATAATAATGTTCGAAGATCTCTGTTTTTAGGTAAAAAAGCAGTTAATGTATATATGCAAAACTTTCGACCACAAGGGTCGGATGGGGTGCTGTACTCTATTCCAGTCTAATGTTGGCAGTCCGTGTGGGACACCCCAAAACATTCTCACTCATTAGTAACAAACTTCACACAGAAAGAGCCCGTACTGAACCCATGCTCTCAGAGCAGTGATTAGGATATCAAAGTCATATTGCAAAATATATGGAAACACCTGATAAATTATCCCTTACGCTTACAGTCTGATTGTAATGTCCAACAAACTCCATTTTTTTCCTTTTTCCATCCGTTCAGTTGAGCCTCCCTCCCCTAAACACTACATCGGAGCTGTGCTTGAGTGAAGCATTATAATAGCTCAAGGAAATGGCCCTTCTTGAGAAACTTTCAGGGAGCTGTCGAATGGGGAAGATTAATGCCTGCCCAGTCTCTCTCCAGGGGACTGGGACCCCCCTTTCTTCCCTCACTTACCCTTTTCTTTTACCCCCACAAATCCCCCCAAAAAAACCTTACACCATCCCCTCACAGCCAACAATGATATGTCTCATGTAAACGCAAGCTCCTGTGGCTGAATGGCTCTAAATGCCAGTTTATTCTCACTTCTGTGGCAGAAAATGGCTATTTGGCTATTTTCTCTTGGGACAACAAATTTCTTTGAGGACAAAGGAGCATTGAGAGGCTCATTATGATCTGTTCAGGGTGCATATATTCTCCCACTGGACATGATGGTGCACACAAACGTTTAGATTTCACATCGTCCTGGATGTCAGTTTAAAGAAAACAAGCATCCTGTGATTGTCTTACACAGGTATCTCATTTGTGAGCTTCCATGTTTTATTATACAAAGATAATGAATTTAGATACCCTCCCATAAATTACTCAATTATTGCATTTCAACAAAACTTTACTTTTTGCTATTAGTAATGGTGACATGGAGGCCTCATCTCATTTTCCTGGATTGGCATTCCCTTTATGCTTCTCTTATCATATCTCTCCTTCTTTCCTTTGTCTCCATTATTCCATCAATCCTCAAACTGTCAGCCTCTTGTCAATTCTACCTGAATACTAAATTGTACTAGACACTTGAACTGTTTCATTCCTTGGGCTCAATTTCTGCTTGCACTCCTCTCTACTCTAGAGCTTCTTTAAGAAGAGAGAAAACATGGGAATTGAGTTTGCATGGCAACACACAGTAAAATAGTAGAATGTACACGTTTTACATGTCATCACTATTTACCTTAAAAATGTGAAAATGATGCTGACATGCATGTTTTTCAAGGGTCATAGTGCATGCAGTGGTTTAATGTGGTATATCAGTCATGAAATGGTATACCTTGTGTTAATCTAGTAAGTGAGACGTTTTATCACAACTTCAGAAATGAGAACCAAGTCTTTAATTTGAGGAATTGCACATAGATTGCAACCATTCATTCATCTTCTGAACCATTTATCCTCACAAAGTGGTGCTGGAGCCTATCCTGACTAACATATACAGTCAAATGCATTTACTGTAAGGTTAGTATGAGAGGTCATCTATGGCTAACCAAATCTCAGCTTGCTATCACCATAACTAACATGTTCGATAACAAGATGGCATTGTAAGAGGTGCTAGACAACAACTGAATCAGCCACAATCAGTTCATTATTTATCCTAATAATAGTAGTGTAAGTCAGACTGTTTTGACCAAAAAAAAGAGTGAGGATACATATTTAACCCCTAAAACACTAGCCATTGTTCTGACCTTGTGTCATCCTGTGAGTCAGGTAATGATCCAGGATGGTTGGGCTAACTGCATATTATTTTTTGCCATTTTCAAAAGTAAAATTGTAGGCATAACAGAGGTGTAATGCCTTAAGTGTGTAATGAGCCCTGTCCTGCTGTACAGCTGTTAAGAAGATGGGAAGATGTTCAACTACTCAAACATTCCTTTACATTCACTTTCTCACTAGTACTACTCCCTACTTTCCCCTTATTCTACAGTTTTCATAACCGCATGGGAAGTCTCAGTGGGATATCCTCTCTCTCAGCTCAGTTGTGGTTTCAGCCATACTCCTTTGGGGATGTGGAGGGGGTGCTTACTTATGTTTGAAGTTTTTTAATCAGAATATATAATGATTCAGCAAAAATAGAGAAGATGTAGCCATATGAGTTTTGCATGACACGGACCACCAAGAAGGATCATGCATACCGCATAATGCCTAACCCCCAGAAGTGTGGGTGCAAAGTTTGTTAACTTAGACAAGCATTTAAATCATTTACATAACCAAAGCAGCATAAACATCTGTGCTATTTGTGTGGCATCACTTTATAAATCCACACATCCCTTTGGTTAAATGCACTGTAAGAGAATTGGACCCTTGGGCGACTTGAGGGTTTTCAGCTGTAGACCCTGTGACTAAAGAAAGCAGACTGATACCATCCTTACTGAGATATTACGAGCCACAAAATTTTTTCTAGCCTAATTTGCTGCTGTACATTTCTGTTGGAGCAGTTGCAGTGACTGTGCAACAGGGATGACAGAGCTAATTACCCAACACGGAAAATGTACACGATGAAACGAAAAGTATCATGTTTTGGTGGATACAGCGATGAAACAGACAGCCGGTGGCACTGACCTCAATATCACACTGTATTTATTCGCCAGCGCCTTTGAGCTGATTTTATGCCACAGGGGCTCGTCTGCATTTCTGTGTTCCTGCTGTTTCTCTACTCTGCAAACACCGACTTGATACAAATAGCACATTCCTATATAGTGGTATGGAATATGCTTGCCCATAATATGGAATGTGAAAAACTATGGCATTAGGGCTTCTTGGAGTAATGATGGAGAATATGATTACATTATATTATATTTTACATTATGGTACACTGGTAGAACATTCTAAATTGTCTCTAGGTAAAAAAGTGAATGATTGTTTGTCTCCGTGTGCCCTGTGTTTGGCTGGCTACCAATTCAGATTGTGCCCTGTCTACTGCGAACAGTTAGCCAGAATCGGCTCTAGCACCCCCTCTATGCTTGTGAGTATAAGCAGAATGGAAAATGAATGAATATCATTATAATATTGATTCAAATAAACTGAGTCTTGGCTTTGAATTTACAATTTGATGATGGTTTCAGTAGAAACTAATAGCAGTTTCTCGCTGATATGTTTTTGAAAGGCATTGTTTCCACTGAGAAACATATTTAAGATTTAATCCATGTCCTACATTTTTCCCCTTAAAACTTTTACTTTGGAGAATTATAAAATACCCTCTCCTTTTAGGATCAACAAAGGTTCTCAGACATCTTTCTGATTGTTCCTCCCACGGATAAAGCAATTAAGCTTGTTGTGCTTCTTCTAGCTGTTCCATATTGTTATCTATAGCAGCTAAGCCTGAGCTCCCCAACACAGCTGTGCTCCCGTTAGCCTGCGGGGTCACAGCTTACCTCTCCTTGTGACCGGTGGGGTTCACAGGGGAGAGGTCAAAAGATCAAGTCCATTTTCAGAGCAGCCACAGTTTTGGAAGATAAGTGTGGTTAATACATTGATAGGATTATGATGCTAATAATCAAGCTGTTGTGTTGCTCTAAAAACATTACATGGCATTTTTCCCCAATTTATAGTATGTATTTAAAAATAAAATCAGCTTGAGGTTTATATTTAAACTTTATTGTCACCCTTCCGAGACCAATAGATTATATTGTATAAGCATTTGAGGAATGTTAAACTTCCTATTTAATAATAGTATTAATATTTAGAATACAAAATCATTTAAAATTGTATATGAAAACTAACTGTAGTGAAGTACATCGCAGTATTGTGAATTTTGTGCCTTACAGGTGCAAAGAAAGAGGAAAAAATGCATCTTTTCTGTTCAAAGAAATAAACCATAACATGCCAGAGTCCTCATATTGTTTAGATACAAATCAATTACTATGTGGGCACAATTTCAAATCATTTATATTATTCTGGGGAAACCAGAAATGTGTAAGAGAATACCCTTCTGAAAGAAATGTGACAATTACGGGCATAATGTTTATTCTCTATCATCCACATTTGGTTTGCGCATTTTACTTGATGGACTATAAAGCTTTCCAGCAACAGCTGTGAACATTAAATTGGTGTCAAAAAGGACACTTTGAACGGCAATTGCCTGTGAGAACATCCTGGTGTAAACATTATTTTCACAGACTAGGTGTAATAGGGTTCAAATACTCCCACACGCAAAGAAATTGTCAAAGAAAGTAATACATGTTGGACAATTTGCTGTGTGGAATTTGATTCTTATTTTATTTTCCTAACTTTTAGTTCTTCTTCATATAATACTACCTCCCATCAGCTTTTGTCTGCTTTTGTTTTACTTTTCCTCCGGAAATTAGTTCTAAATTTATTAGAGATAAAGGTTTCTTTGAAGTAAATTGCGTGTTATTGAAATTAATGTTTTTCCTGGTAACGTGCAATATCATCTGTTTCCGTAGCCTCTGCGATATTTTTGTATTTCCAGTTTGGGCATGTGTGACTCCTTAATGCCAAACAAAAATGGAGGACTCAATTATTCAGTAAAAAAACATGAAAAAATATATATACTACACGTATAAAATTACGGCTTTAAAAAATTTTGATAAAGAAGAATAATCTAATTAATCCAAATCCAGTATCTCACTGATACACCCATCATGAGATGAACAATCCCGAAACTCAGCACAAATAAATGTATAAATTAATAAATATACCACATTCTTACTAACAAACCTAAAAAAAATAAGTAAATGACAAATACAATCTCACTTTTGCCAACACATCCTATGATAGGTGTTAGGGTTATTCTGGGAAACTATTATAAAGGTCATTAAAGGAGAAGATCATCTCACTTTAAATAAAAATGGAGCAATGACTGACTGTGGATGTCCCAAGGGCAGATGATAATGTATTGGCAATAATGAGGTTAGTTTATGAAAAATGCATTGAGGTTAAGTAAAGTGGGATCAGACGCAAAGGTTCAAACTGTCACCTCAGGCTGAACACATTCTGTTGCTGAGTGAACACATGAGAACACACAGATACTCGTTCGTATCTGCCATACTGCTCCTCTTTCTGTCATCTCGTCACTTCCAGCAATCTCAGAGGGGGCGTTATTGCCTCTGTACACCAAATCCAAACACACACTCACTAATCTCTTTTCTGCATTGATCATCACTTGCCGCAACTTTCCACAAAATAAGAAGAGCACACACCACCTGTCCCCATTCCACACTGAATGGGCCGCTGGGTCCACCACCTCCCTACTAGCCGCCAAAAGGGGCTTCCAGGATGTTACTCAGAAAGGGTGGCAATGAGCTTTATCTGTGTCAGGAATAAAGTGTTAACGAGGTTGTGTCTGATCCTTTGAAATGCAAAGTATAATATTATGATGTAAGGGTAGTAATGTATTTTTTTCTTACTTTCAAATCTACATGTTGGTGTGAACATTTTTAAGGATTACTATAGCAGCTCCAGTCATGGGATTGTTCTTAGTCTTGGCGGCCTGGAGGAATGGCATGACTTTGAAGTGAGTGTGTACACACTTTCATAAGCACTTGTACAGAATCTCAAAGAAGAAATTCATTACTAAAATGTCACTCTTTTATGCTAAACACTGTATGAAGAGTTCTTAAATGTAGGACTTGTTCACCTCCATTATTTCTTGCCTCATGTTCATCTATTTTTTTCAAATTCCAAGTCTTCTCCACTGTATGACAAAATATTGTGGAACTGTTGAAAAACTTACCATTGTTGACTGATTTTACAAGGGAAAAAAGTGTCTGGAATGCATAGCCTTGATGTGAGAAATAAGCACAAATGGCTTGGTGTTGCAGATTTTACAATAGCAGACATCTTTTGTACTGTGAACCAGACTGAGAGAGTGAGTGTGTGTGTGGCCCTTTTAAAACTTTGGCGACAGATGACCCAGGAAGTGTTAGGTGCTTGGTCAAAAGGGCATCCTGTGTGAGGCATTCTCAAAGGGTCATTGGCCAAGGTGTTTATGAATGGTCCCAATGAAGAAAATCTAGGAGAAAAAAAAACATCTGAGCATTATTAAAATGAAAGTTTCTATTCTATATCTTTTTTTTTCACTCACAATGCTAGCAGTTTGAAGCAATCCTGTCAGGAATGTTTATTAATTTTCTCGTAAAATGTTTGTTTGTGTTTTTCTAATGTTGAAGCTGTTTTTTGAATATCTGGTGTCCCAAGATGCATTTTGCAGTACAGTGAATTCAACCAGACCACCAAAATGCATGTATTTGAATCTTTTAGAGGCATAAAAAGAAGTCTTGTAGCCTAAACCAGAGCCGCCTTAAAAAATGAATTATGAATAACTGCAAAGAAAATAAGCCCATCTCCAATCCTTGCATATCTGCTGAAAAAGCACTAGTTTTATGCATGGGGAATCAAAATGTATGTTAATTTGTATCTCTTCTTATAGAGGCCTGTAAGAAAAAATTGTTTTGCATGTCAATAACAAATCCACACTGAGCTTTCTTCATTCAGACATTTATATCTATAGCTGGCATTTCATTTGTTGTTTTCATCTACTCTACCTGGGTTTTTTTTTTTTTTTGCATTTGACTGATGTGTATTCTAAATTGAAGTGGTTTCATCATTGGAATGGATGGGAATTTTACATACATAAAACCTCTCCATGGTATTGGCTTCTGAATATCCTAAATGACATATGCCTTTATTGATTTTAACGGCTGTGTATAATATAATTAAATGTATACAATTTAAAGCAATAGGTGAAGAAATGTTGAAAAGTCATTCACAACAATAGGCAAGCATCTTAACATTCCTTTAACAGTGGCATGTTTGTTACCTCAGATCGTCCTCTACCTTAAGGAAGGAGAAACTGTTTTTCTCATTTGTAGTTTGACACACGATTGAGAGGAGAAAGTATGATCACTCCTACCAGGCACATCACATAATAATTTTACATAACATAAGATAATTTTAGGAATTTACTTTGCGTAGATACAATTTATAAATAGGCCCCCTGTTGAGGTAGTTGTTCAATCACCTGACTTTGTTGCGGGAACGAATAGGCGGTATGATTGTCAGTCTGAATGGTCACCTGTCATTCTATGTGCCCTTCGGCTGACTGGCGACCAGTCTTGGGTGTAGTCTGCCTTTCGTCCGAAGTCAGCTGGGATAGGCTCCAACCCTTACGAGAATCTGCAGTACGGATGATGAATGAATGAAAATGTAAGAAGATACATTTGAACCTTTTCAAGGACAGAGACCATTACAGTGGTAGTGAGAGAGGGAAACTAATACTAAAGACACCAATTAATGGCGGTTGACATTCAATGTACTTCAACTGGGAGAGGCTGGAACCGACGATTCAATTGAACTAAAGAGTTCAACAATTGCGATGTCAATGATTCAGCAGGTTCATTGCACACTTCAAGTATTTATGATTATTTGTTCTTGTGACAATGATGCTGCGAATCTTGTAGGCTTTGCCTCATGCGTAAGACCAGAGATCTACCCTGTGATACAACGTAAACATCCTCTTTGGTAGTAAAGTAAAAATCCACAAAATTGTTATTGCCATGTCCACAAGGACACACCCTTGCTGTATTGGTACGTCAATCTTGCCACAGACTGGTCTATATAATTTGAAAATGCGCAGTAAAGCCTGTGCTGCCATAAAAATACAATTGAGCACAATTTTGTGCTTAAGCAAATTACATAATTTTGACCCATATTTTTTTTTTTATAATCTAAGTGTATGAAATCATTTTTACTACTTTATCCGACATTAACACGGCCTGACCACTCTAGTTTTTATTTTGGTATTTCTGGTTTGCTTTGCGTATTTATTATTGACTGTGGTTCCTTGTAGTTGTACTGCATTCACATATACTATATTTCCCATGCTTATTGGACTCAAATAGACATTTGGATGAACTTCAAGTCAGATCGGAGGATATCCAATTTAATGTTTTTTTTTCCCTCTCTCTTCCTCTCTCTCTCTCTCACTCTCTCACTCTCTCTCTCTTTCCATAATATTATGGTGCATGGATGTATTGCAGCACTTTAAAGAAAAAAGAATTGGAACCATTTCACATGAACCATGCAATGCAATTCCTGGGTAAATGCAAGCTCACCACAAAGTATAAACATTAAAGTGGTCAATGTTAAATTATCTTCAAATTGTGTTTGGTTAGGGTTATTCAGACATAGGAGAAGCTGCAACAATCTGTGACCGAAAGCTACATGATTCTATTATGATGCCCTTCTACTAATGATGTAATTTAAGAACCCTATTTTTTTCTAAGACCACAACAAACATTTGAGGAATTATAAACAATGCTGGAAACTGATATCTCATTTCAATTATCATTTTTCAACAAGTCATACAATGTGAACAGTTGATGTTCACTGCTGTTCCCTAAAAAAATGTCACAGTTTGGCTCCAGAATACACAAGGTTATTCACAAAACTACAAGTGCAAGTACCAAAAGGCGTGGAAAAAAAAGACACAATGTGACAAAGTAAAACTCTTGTACTACATTTAAGGAGGAAAGACAGACTCAGTCTACTTTTTAAGGTGACTTAAAAAAAATACTGACTAGGACTGAAAACAAGTAGAGAAGGAAATACAAAGAAAGTGATATGTCACTTATAAATGCTGCAATTGAATATAAAGTCAGCAAAATGTTAGGGAAAGTACCAAAATGTCACTCATGTATTGAAATGAGTTTGGAGCGTAAAAAAATGCCTTCCAGCATATCATATCATCACATGCATTACTAAACTGATGAGTAACATATGATCACATGGGAAAATAAAATAAATACATGTAAAAAGCAAAACCGCTATTTAGTTAAAGAAACAATCCACCGCATTGCAGTCAAATCAACCGCCTTAGAATGATTATGCGGGAGATAAGAATGTTAGGAAAGTAAGAGACATGAAAGCGTAAATAGTGGAACATGAGAATAGAATCCCCTAACAATCTACTGGCTGGCTGCCCTAGTATTGAATCCAGTGTGTGTTTGATATTTAGTTTATACATGGGCCATACATCTGGCCTGACATCCCATTTTGTCTTAAAAAAAATATATATACATTTATATATATTTTGTGCCTGCCCAAAATCATTAAAAAACAGGCTTTTCTTATAGATAAAACATTAATAAAAGGTTGGAAGACATAGGATTGAAGCTTATGGTGTAAAACCTCGTTTATTTATTCCACATTTGATGCATCAAAGGCTATATGCCACACCTTTACCCCTATGGCTTTGAGAGAACACCTTACCATTTGCCAGATTACCTCCCCCACTGTAATTCTAGTATGTTCTACAGAGGGTCAATGGGACTCTAAAACAATAAAATCAGCATTCTTTTCTTCAAGCATTCCCCATCTCCCGAGTCGTATTAGCTAATTGACCTTTCCTCTTTTGGCCAATTTAATTCCACCTAATTTTGTGCCTTCAACAACTCCAATGTTCTGCTGGAAACATGAGAAAAAGACTTCCTCCTAAAGAATGCTCTGAAAAAAAGCTAAATACTGGTAATTATGGATTGGCTGGGATAACGCTCTAACACTTACATACTACAGTACAGACTATTTTTTTTTTTATTCTGCACACACTTTTATTAGCTGACATTTGTTCAACCAACTCTGTTTATAAAACCATTTATTTCCTAACTAATATTTATCAGTCAATACATACTCTACCCTAATTGTGAACAATTCCAGCCTTTCCCAGTTAATTTTCTGAGTGCACTAGGACTCATTGCCAGCTATTTACAGAAAGCATATATACAAAATACCCTTTATTCATCACAGTCATGTATTATACATTAAATACTTTTCGGTAGAAAATATTGTTTGGATATTAAATAAAATTTGTCACCAATCCAGGAACTTTTCTGGCACATTTTATGTCTAATTATTTTTTCTTTGTCCAAGGAAGCGTAACAAATTCCAACAACTCCAGAAAAAAACAATTTTAATTCATTTATTTCATAGCCATTGATAATCAAGTGTGACGGACTAGAGCATAAATTTTGGAGAGGAAATAAGAAACACCATGTACCTTTATTCTTGTCCTTCAGGGCTTGTAAAATGACACACAAGCACACTGAGAGAAGAAAGCGACATTACCTTCCTCACAGCACGTGTTTCACTGCAGGAAAGGATGTGGCCTTTCCTTTTCAGGAAGGAACACATTTGTGACCCGAGATGATTCATGACAGTGTTAGTCAAGGGATTCTGCTGTTTACTTTTGAACAACAATTGTGGTTTAGGGTTATTTGGCTATGTTTTGTTTTGCATTGGTTTTACATACAGATGCAACCAACTTTCATATGCTGCCTTCAGCTGAAATTATCGGGGCTAATTTAGGTTCCTGAAATGGAATGTTTCATTTGAAGCTAATCTTAAACATCTGATTGTCAATCAATTTCTTTGTACTTAACTATGACCTATACACATGTTATATTGTCCTAATCAAGGTGTTTAAGTAGAAATGATTGAATAAGATATAATTTCTTAGTTAACACTACTGTTTACTTCCCTTTACAAAGCTCTCACCACCTGCAGGTCTTCATCAATATAATACAAATAGATTTTTCTATAATATAATACATTTGAGTGAGGAATTTGGGATAAAAGTACAATTTCCTGAAGAAATATCATTGGGATTACTCTCAGTAGCATTCAGAGTAACATTCCAATGTTTTTAGGATGTTTGGATGTGAGCCAGAGGCCCAATAAAAAATAAAAATAAATTCCCACATTTCATTTCTTTGTTTGAAACCTTTAAAAAATAGTTTTAGCCGACCAACAGTCCAGTGATTATGATCTGCTAGTCCCTAATGGTCAGTTGAGGAAGTGGAAACAATGAAGTTGCAAACTGTGAGCCTCTTCTATCTTGAGCAGTTATGTCCATTATTTGGCTATGCTATCTTCTAAACTTTAAGTCCAAACACCAATGTCTTTCCTCAAATAAACCAACAGACTGCCTTAAAACACAAAGCCCCACCCTAGGCATTCATCCCTTGACTCCTAACCAGTCATCCAGACCTCTGACTTTTCTTTTAAACAACGTAAAAAAGGCCCATGATGAATTAAGAAGAAGCTGGAAAGAGACGGAAGGAAGGATGTTTAAAGCTTCCTGAGCGGCAGCTGACAGAAGACACATTGTCAGTAGGGTGTGAAATTCCTGCTGAGATGGGACCTCTATCTGCTAAATGGCTTAAAGCACAAAAAGTGGAGGAACCGCGTCACTCTGTCTGCTTATACTTGCCCCTTGAGTCTCCTTGTCATGCCCTGGAAGAGCAAAGATGCTTTTTTCCCTCCCTATTGATGTGTATACTGGCAACCAACATTAATAAAACTAGCTTACAAAATTGCAAAGAAAACACCTACCTTTTCTTATATCACCTTAAAAGTTTTGCAAGATTTGACCTCAATTGGCCACGACAGATGAAGTAATCCATTAATTGTCTCAGCATTTTAGATGGATTTAAAGTTTGGTAAATGTATGCAATATTATGAAGGGCTACATACAGCATATTGTATAATAATATATAATATTGAGAATTCGCTACATACAGAGTATGCTTCATTGTAGTTTATCCTTAGGAACAAGGAGAAACTATGCCCTTTTTGACCGGGTCATAATACTCTATTTGACCTAACCTCAAATTTGATGACACATTTCTCCAATTAAAGCCCAGTAATTAGTTTAGTACATTACACAGTTCAGAGGTGGGACAATTCTTTGCCTGGAGCTGGCCACCCCCATCTCAGATGGATATATGCATGCAAATCTGTTTGTTTCCTCAACTGTGAATTCAATTTACAATTTTACTTTTTAATCTAGAGCACCTTTGCCGCCAGCAAATAGGAGGACACCATGGTGCTTCAAATTTGCCAAAGTTTTATGAACAACAGAGAAGGAAAGGGTAAAAAAAAAAATTTAAAAAAAGTTAAACTTTTCCAATAGCACATGCAAACACCCAACACTTGATAGCAATGACCAGTATGTCAAATGTGAAGTGAAAAATGTTTTGGACCTTAATAAGCTATAATGATATTAAGTGGAGCAGGAACCGCTAACGATGTTGAACCGTTAACAAAATTGGTAATAAAATATATTTGCCATCTGTTAGTAAAAAATACAGCAAAGGGATAATTAACAATCCCCAATCTATCGCTTGCTCAATTCTACTATTTGATATCATTTATAAAAACAGCAGCTATATAATATTAAAATAAAATGTAGAAGTATCAATATATCAAACACTTAATACAATAATTTTATTGTTAACCTTTGCCTCTCTGAACACAAACCTATCTTAACTTTCAAAGTGCCCTTGACAAAACTCCAAAAGACCCTGTGTTAACTAACAACAGAAAGAAAATAAGTTTCCCTGTTCTCTCTCTATGAAAATATGAACAAACATTCTCCCATTCACACAGATATGACTAACACTCATTCAATCCACGCAGGAATCACAACATTACATTCTCAGTGAAAGAAACCCATCATTATGGTGTCAAGAGTGCTCACAGTACTTAACAATGGCAGTGTGGAGATGAATGCTGATACCATATTTTTGTAGTTAAATGAATTTTTGTTCATTGTCCAAATGATCTACTCAGACGTTCCAATTACCCATTTATACTGACATTCACTCAATATCGTGACTATTTTGACAGTTAAAGACAGGACTCGATTTGTGTTGACCAAAATCAGGTGTAATTATAGCCAAAAATATTCAATCTGAGTTGTGTAAAAATAACTAAAGACCTAATTTCCAAGGTAGTAATTTGTTTTGTCCTTGACTAAATGAATGAAAAGAAGCTGACTTGGATGAATGTGTAAAATGGAATGTGTTTATGAATCCAAAAGCGCTTCTTGACTTTCAACCAATGAGGCCACCGACAGGTTTGAAAGGGTGTGGGCCAGGAAGTGTCAGTTTGCACTGATGACAGACGGCCAGTGTTCTCTCTTCTCCAGTGTTAAAGATGAGGCATGCAGTAGCATGACAGACTGTTATCACATGAATGTGAATCGGCCCCAAAAGCAACAGACCACAAATCACAACACTGACAGCAACATGACCACATTTTCCATTTTAGTGAGACATATGTGTGATGAGTAAAAGGATCCCTGGGCCAACTGGTGATGCTGACTCTGTGGTATTTCTTCTTATCTTCCGTTTTTACAACAACTGTTATTACATTTATATATTTGCTTATAAAGGCTAAATTGGATCAACTGAATATTACAAAATATTCAAAACATTTCAATGTTTCAACTTTGCAGGAAAAAGGAGATGCTTTAATGTTAATTCGTGACCGCCATGCACTGATTTTTTTTTAATGTGGGACAACTTAACTGGCTCACAGAGATGTCCTTTCCTTATTGCTACAAAAACATGTTTTTATATATATAAACTTGCTTTTATATATTATCGGCCCATGAGTACATTGATATATACAAATTTAACAATTATCGGAGTGAAAATGATTTAAAGTAAAACAGTACTTTGCTAAATTGTGAATTGAGCTTAAATAAGTGTATTCTTTTTTATATTTGTTCTTTACTTACACATTTAGTTTAAACACTGGATATAACCTATGAGCTAATGTGTGACCCAAATTTTTTTTACGCATTCTTAGAACGAAGGTTTGGGATCTGGCACATCTCTGGCTAACTATTCTGATGGAAAGTCCAAAAAGCTCACTGAAACACAGAGAAGGTCTTGACACACACCACTGTAATGCAGGGCAGATGAATCACAGTAATCCTACCATATACTATTACATTGCCCACAGACTTGTGTGTGTGTGTGTGTAGGGTGAGGGGGTGGTATGTGTGTACTAAACATTTGTTGTGTGAATACACCGACTACTATAAGGTTTGAAGCTGCAGCATTTGAATACATGTGCAAATAAATGTGTGACGTGCGATGTGTGGGCCTGCTGGCCTGTCTCACCCATGTACTTACGTCCAATGATAGGCTTGGTAGTGAAAAGAGGCGAGTGCAACAGCCTTCTTATGTGGAAGTCTACATAAAACTGAGCAGTTTTGCCCCAACAAGGGCATGAAAAAAAGTCTACTTTGAAATACCAGGTGCTCATTTGGCAAATCCAGGCAACTGGTGTGTTTACATTTCAGCAACTGAGAGGGGAAAAAGACCAGATGCCCCCTTGTACACCTCAACAGCGTCCATACAGGGATCACTCACATCACTATGGGTGACAGACCTGTGTGTGTGTGTGTTTGTGCCAGTCCGGAGGGATGTAAGGAACACTGGGTAAAGTCACTAAACACCCAATGATTACTTTCAGCAGGGAAACATAAAATAATGCAACATGGGGAAAATAAGTGACTGCCCATGTTTGTTTAGTTGCACAGGCGCCAGTGTTTTGTATGATTTTTTTCTAAATAACATGTGCGCAATAAAATGGAACATTTGCTCTTTTCACTATGGTTACTTTGATTCAAAAACAAACTAGCCAAACAGCTGTTTTTGTAAATGGCGATGATATGTACCCGCCTCTTAAAATAATGAGCTTGACAATGAACTATCTCCACACAGAAACGGCACTCCCAAAACGGACATTCTCAATGTCAACATAAACAGACAAGAGTATAAGAATGTTGTTGTTGGGCATAGCCAATAAAATGCCCAATTGGTGGGCAGGTAAAAATTGTTGTTGGCATACAAAACCGATTTTCAGTTGGCATTATTATACTTTTTTTTCCATCACTGTCGCAATGGGGCACATTTTGCAACGTTTCAATCATTAGATTGTTTCTCAGAAGCAAATGTGGCTCAAGTTTCCTTGCTTTTATATGTCCCTTTGATGTGCTGTGTGAAAAGACTATTGTTCTTACAGAACTTGACACAGAGAAGTTGTATTATTTGTTGCTGTTTTTGTTTTGTCTGTTCTCAACAATTTGCATAAACTACTGAGATGAATATCACAAGACATAGTAGAGATGTTCATTAAATTTTAGTGCAGAATCGGGTTGCAGCAATACATGGTTGTTATGACCAAAGGCAGGAGATAGGGTATGCATATCTTCTAGTCGGTGATTTAATTGGAATTATTTGGGCTTGTCTGTAAAACTGAGTGGCATTCGAAATTAATCATGTCTGCTGCCACCTTAACAATTACTCGATAAAATTCTGAACATGTCATTCTTACGGCGCACCATTGGAATAAATGTGTTTCCTTGCTGTTGGGTCAGGATACATTTGTTTAAAGTAATTGTAATCTTGTTTGATTGCATCCCAGGAGAAGATTCTTGTTTAATAATTTGAAAAATTAGGGAATTTAATTTACTGCTCTCTAATAATGGAGAAAACATTAAAAAGTAGACAGCAGTAGAGAAAATAGAAAAAACTAAAATGTTCAGATCCTTTGAGCAAACATCTTTCTTATGAAAGTCTACCTTTATACTAAGTTATGCGAACACCACACAAACTTGTCCTAACATGAGTGAGCATTCATGAAGTATGACCTTCCCTAACAGGGCTGCCACCTTAAAAGTGTTTACAGCTTGCAAGGTTAAAGAAATTGAGACATACTGAAACAAAAATAAAGGAATAAAATATAAATTATAGAATAAAAAATAACTTCAATATTGTAGTCTCTGCAACGGC
The DNA here is from genome assembly GCF_051989575.1 of Stigmatopora nigra. NCBI lineage: Eukaryota > Metazoa > Chordata > Actinopteri > Syngnathiformes > Syngnathidae > Stigmatopora > Stigmatopora nigra. Next base: position 9,596,488 of record NC_135512.1, read on the forward strand.
TACTTTGTCACATATCGCAATGCTATAATGTTTGAATACAAATCACCAGTATTTAAACTTGATTACACATGTGATACTAAGGGTTCTAGACTTTTTGTGAGTTTCATCTTTACAATACAAGCTCAACTTGTTTCCTCAAACACCAATGATGTCATGATTTGTAATGCATAGACATGTCAGAGCCCTCCAGAAAAATAATGACATAGTTCATTCTATCTCCTTGAAGTTAAGCATCGTCGGGTGGCAAATCAAGATTATATATGTATATATACATATATATTTTTTTATAAACAGCTGGGGAAAACCTGCTTCTTTGAAAATGTTTGTAACAGTCCTGCCCTGTTTTAATGAGGGTCAGTTTCTCAAATACTATCACACAGCATCATCTGGTATCGAGAAAGAATCTAATAGGGACAGCACACACGCAACACAAAGCCAAGGTAATAATAAGCGCTTTGGTGCATTACACATACTCTTAGTAATAAAGACTTTGCATGCAAGCACACACGCTACACTACACTTTCAACTGCACACACTCACACAGGTAATAAGGACTTGGCACTCAAATATAAAAACACACGCATGTTGAATGACCTCTTGCCAGGTGTCCGCGCATACACTTGCTGAACTATGTCACTATCTCATTTGGATGCCTTTTGTTTTGGCGTTCACAGCAGTTGTTAGCTATTCATCCTGAGAAATGGGAGACATTTCAATATTTGTGTGTGTTTATTCGGGGTGATGTGGGGGTAAATGTACTCTGCTCCCCATTATACAACATTTGGTTGGTGGCATGTTGCACCAGATAGCAAAGTGGCAGATGGGATGCATGTTAAATGGCAGCCATTGCAAAACTGAAGCCATTTTATTTTAAAGTTAGCATGTTTGTCACAAATAATCATCTCTGGGAGAATTGGCGGTGATAGGGGACTTGAACCCATTTGAAACTGACTGCCAGTATTTACAGGTAACATTTGTTGCTGAAAATTTATCCTCATAAGATGGGGATACCAAAGCATTGACCTGCACTTAACTGAGTATGCCCAAATAAGTCTCCCATACGAGACATGATATTACCAATAAGCATAGTCCCACAGTGGTCAATGGTTGTTACAAGAGCCATAAATTTCTACACAGTTGTTTCATCAGTGATTTTGTTTGTGTTTTTGAAGGGATACTGACAGAGAAATGCACTGACCTACAGTAAACAGCATGGGCCACCATTTGCCACTGTTGCCTGCCCTCGGGGTTACACAGACTGCAGGGAGCGTTGTATTTTGCAGCTGAACATGCTGAACGGTCAAAGGGCAACATACGATTTCTGGGTGCACATAGCGAATAGGGGCCCCACATGGGAGACAGTGTGTTGACATTATGTTTGAACACTTTGAGCAATGTTATCTCAGACAGTATGGGGGTGAGGGACAATCAATCATTATGTTATTGGACCAGCACCAGCGATTATTCATCCTAGACCTTTGATTCTGAGCAAAAGCTTAAAGCATCTTGCGTGAACCACTTTCCTTCATATTGGAGTCCATCCCTCCATCCATTTTGCATGACGTTTATCCGTTCCAGTATTACAGGGAGAGCTGGATCTGATCCCAGCTCAACCAGAACAAGAGGCCAACATGGGCCAATCCTTAATCAATCACTACAAGATGGATGACAGTTGAGAAATCGATCCTAGGCCAACTACAGTATGTCGGTGTTTTTGGAAGAAAGAAAATTCAACTTAATATAAAACATACAAAGTGTGTAAAAAGGAGATTTGCATTGCATCAACATGGTGATAAAATAAATGAATTTATAGTCTACAAATCTCAGTTGTGTCCTCAATAAATTTAAAAAATATTTTCATAATTATTCATTGTTGAGCAATTCATAGACTCCAAACTTCTTTGGATAATGGCTATGTGGTTTGTAGTGCATTCCGAAAACTACTTTTGGATGTGAATCCTTTTATATAGACCTTGTATTTATTGTATATAATGGCCATTATGCCTTAAACAGAATGCCTGCAGATGTGTTCAACAACTTTGTATTGTGCAGATCGTGGCTGAAAGTATATGAACTTAAATACCTTTTTTTGACACTCAGAAGTCTAGCCAAGAATGTGTAATTCCAAGTATCGTCGCCAATGAAAAGCCTCCTGTTCACCAAGGGCCTCCACTTTCCACATCACTTTTGTTTAAATGGCATGTTGGACTAGGTTTGACGTCTAAATTAGTTTGGATGGCATAGATCTACTTCATACTCACACCCTTAATTTTTCATTATTTTTAAGGCTGTACATTTTTGTGCCAAAGTCTGCACATACATCATGAGCAGTCAAGTTTTTTTTTCTAACAAACTGGTACTTCAAATGTTCACCTCGTTTTCCTTTTTATGAACTCAACTTCAGGCCACCCTTCACACTGTTTAGTGTCTTTTCTGGAGTAAATCCCTTACAAACACATCATTTTTATGGAATCAAAATGGCTGGTTGACAAGGTAAAGAACAGATTTTAGTCTTTCAAAACTCTCTCAGGATAAAAGAAAGTTAAATCACTGCTGAACACGTCTTGGAACGGAAATAACTGCATGCCATTTGAGTTGGAAGAGAATGTAATCACTTGTCTGCCACCTCATCCGCAACACTCCCATTTCCCATACAAGTAGCGTGCAGACAACTGACTGTTTCTTCCAATGTTCCTCATATAATCCTGTGGTAGTGATGAAAGATTGATTCCTTCATTGCTGGTTCCCCAGTATGGGTAATTATTTGAGGCACAGACTATTTCTTATGCATACAATATGTGATAAGCATACAATATACTGTATGAGAGACTATGGCTGTGTATCTGTCAGTCAGACTGTCACTGTGACTGGATGATGAATCATACAGCCTCATTCATTTTAGAAAATTACTTTTTGGAGAAAGTGCTTAAGGTTAGGTCTATACCCTACAATAGATTAAAACACACATTGCAAAAGTCAATTGTTCACAAAGAATGAAGAGTGAAGTGAACATTGCCATTTACATTTTACATTGAAAAAATATTTTTTGTACTGTACAGAATTCTATTGGACAGTTTTTTCTTAAATAATAATGGAGTATAAAGTCTAAAAAATTTAGATCAGTGTATGCCCTGTCGGATACTTTGTTTTTTGTTGACAATTTAAGGGGTAGTGATCCATTTATAAGAGATTGTACATATAATAAACAAAACAAGATCCGCATATTTGGAAAAAAATATCTGTTCTGTTTGTCTACTATTCAATATTTGCACTTTTTTGTTTTTACATTATCATTATAACTCTTTAGTGGCCTAATGTTGTGTTGGTATAATTTCAATATATTTACTTAGCCGACATCTCCGAGTGATAGTAATGGAGTCTTGTTTCTACCACATTGTACTGTGGTGAACAAAATGGAATGTGCCATTTGCCGGAAACACGCTTCAGTCACCAATGCTGGACAGCAGCTAGTTTCTGCAAACTTTGTAGTCTTGCAGACGAAAACGAGCGTTGGGCAGTTAGCACAGAGGTGCTGATTTGCAATTTGGTGACTGGAACAAGAGGTGAGACCTGGAAAGTTCATGTGGTGTTCGGTGTTTGTTTGCGTGCATGTTCGCGGTGCTGTGTTTAGAGGAGGCTGGTTTGTTTGTGGCAGTCCTCTTGGGGGTTCAGCTGGAACTGCATTTGTGATCCTGTGTTAAGTGCTCGGTCAGTGGTGAAGGCCTCAAGGATTAGGCTAACCCCCACCCTACCCCCACTTAGCTGCAAAACTTCTGTGAACCCCGCTCCCACCCCCGGCACATGCACATATTGAGATTCTCCAGAACCACCCACCACCCTTTCCTCCTCCACCAGTACTACTACTACCAGCAGCACTCAACGCCTGTTCACACTCACACATGCAAACCAACACACTCAGCAAGCACACACACACACTCAAATACACACTCAGGTCAAAAGACACTCTAACATAACCAACAGTACCATTCCCTTAATATTGCTGGAGTAAAGCGATCCGCTCACACTCACATCACATTAGTACTGCTATTAGACCAAACCCAGACATAAGTAAGAGCTACAGTGGGTGTGTGTCTGCAAAGGTTTTTTTTTTTTTACATAATAGAAATGGGGTTAATGTGTGTGATTGTGTCGGAGCTTAACCATATGATTTGTAAAGGTGGCAGAAAAGTACAAGTTTACTGCGTGTTAATAGAAGGTCCGTGGTGTTTTTGTCAGTGTATGTGAAATAGAAAACGCATAGAGAGACTGATATCCTGGCAAAAGATGAGTGGGAGGAAGGACGGATGATGTTTCTGAGTGTCTGCTGAGGGCCCAGTAGGTGTAAGCATGAAAAATTTCCATATGGCAGTAAAATGTCGTCCACTTTGCGAACTGTGCTTCTAATATGCGCCAGGTGCCGTGTACTGTTCTCTGCATCACGTAATGCACTCAAATATCTGCATATGTGTCCATATGCTGTTTAAACATTTATATTGAGGCATGCAATACAAACTGAATCAAATCAAAATTGATTTGTTATGGGACTAATACAATTTTAGAAGAGGTATTGTTCTTGCAGTTAGACGATTGGATGGAAGGTTCTGAATAATGGATTATAATAATTTGCTCATGTGCCTGCGGTAGTAATGAACTTTCCATGTGCGACAGCTATTAACCAAGGGAAATGTAGAACATTTTATTATTGCAATTTACAATATTTTAGGAAAATCTTTCACAGGCCCATAGTTATACACTCTATCAAAGGAAAACTAAAACTACACTAAATGTATCATAGTAGAAATAAGAAATGTCAACTTAATTATATGGATTTTCGAAAATAGTTGCTGGAAAGTACAGCCCAATATCCAGTGTGCTTTATATTTTCTTTCACTCTACATTATGGAATTTCGCTTGACGTCATAAAGCAGTGGTGTATTTCTGGCTTGTCTAAAACTAATCCTGAAAACAAAACAAAAGGTTTGGAATTTAAAGCTAGATTTTTTAGGCGTTTTTGTAGCTTCTTTGTTACATGTCAATGCAGTTAGAATCGTGTTGTGAAGAAAGCTGTGGCAGTTGTAATCCTGGCCTCTTATGGCAACAAGGCAGCTGAGACGAATCTTCAACGTTGCATGGTGTGCTTTGGAAGCAGCTACATATCGTTTTACTAATCAGACACTTTGGGATAAAAGATTGTACCACTCCCTATCTTTTAACTATATAATAGGAAGCCTTGTAAAAAAACAAGGCATTACATATTGTAAATCAACGAAAAAAAACAGTTTGGTTATTAAAGTGCTGCACTTATTTTTTTTGATTTAGCAATAGAACATAAATCAATGGAATTAGTGGATGCGGAAATAAAACTTTAATAAACAACATTGGTGTTAATTGTTCTGATACACGAAACAGTTGGATAATACCTTAAGAATTATTATGCTCCTTAGTATTGCCATCATAACTTTAAAAAATGTTACCATTTAGTTGCAGAAAGCAAGTACACATACCAAAGCCCATTTTTAGCTTGTGTATGTGAGAACGTTTTGACATGAAATTATCTTTCATGATTCTTTTCTCGATAATAAAACGTAAAAATGTGTTTTTCCTTTAAAATATTGGGCACCATCCAGCAGTCAGTGTTAAGGGCAGCCATGCACGAGACAAACAACAGACCACATGGTTACATCTGTCTGCTTGCACCTCCCAGGAAATGACATCCAATCGCCTTTCAACTTTACAGTCATTTGGCGTCGCTGCAACATTTCACAAGTCTTATTTCCTCACAAATGCCAGAACTTTGGATATTCCTTTCTTGAAATTCCTTCAAGGAAATGCATTCCCTTGAATTGACACCCTGCTGTTTCATATCAATAAAATAACTAAATAGCAAAAGTGTCCTGCAAACTGTAATATGCCTGAATCAACATTGACATCTTAATGCACAAAATGTAGTAGTTTATTGTCCACTTCATACTTATTTTCACATAGAACAGAAAACAAAAGATAATTAGTAATGAAGGCAGCTTTTGCAAAAGCTCATTATTAATGATACTGTTCCAGGTTAAGCCCAGCTCTGCTATAAATTCCTTTTGTGACATGACGACATCACCAAATGACTGAAAGAAAATACAAGGGTAAAAATATGGCTTATAGAACTACAAACTATAATATAACTTTTCCACTTTTAAGAATGGGCCCCGAGCGCTTAGTGATACAATAAAGCAATTGTAAAGGCAAAAGGGAGTGAGTAAAATGCCTATAAAGTTCAGGCAGTAACAGAAGCCCTCTGTTTTGTTATTTGAATCCCTGAAACCCCTCCCCACCCCAATAAAAACAATAATAATAATAATCGGAGCGTAATTTAAAAGTATTAGAATGAAAATGTATTTATATTATATATTATGACAGTGAAAATGTGGCACTTTGATGAAACTAAACTAAATTTACCATATTTTGACCAGATAAAAGTCTCCCTCTCCTCTTCCTTTCTGTATTTCTTTCTATTTCTCGCTCCCCCCTCTCTCTCTCTTTCACTCTCTGTCTATTGCGATCCGCAGGGGGCGCTGTGTGTCCGTGCCTGCGCCTCAGAGCGCTTGTGAGCTCGAATTTGAATCCCATACAGTAAAGAAAAATCGCCTGGATAAATGGTTTAACCACAACAAAAGAGCCATCCACCAAATTAACATAAAACCCTGCTATACAGTGCTGTAATTTTCTTTAATGCCAACCTTTTGCATTTTATACCTTTATATATATTATATTATTTATAAACTAATATATATATATATATATATATATATATATATATATATATATATATATATATATATATATATATATATATATATATATATATATATATATATATATACATACATACATACTAAGGTATACAAATATAAATAATTTATTTTATTTATTTATTTAGTTTTTAAATAGAGGACAACATGTGGAGGTAGTGGTGGAGTGTAAACATTTGTCACATTTGTCCCTACTCTCTCTCTCTCTCTCTCTCTCTCTCTCTCTCTCTCTCTCTCTCTCTCTCTCTCTCTCTCTCTCTCTCTCTCTCTCTCTCTCTCTCTCTCTCTTCTCTCGCTCTCTCTTCTCTCGCTCTCTCTTCTCATTCTCTCTCCCTTTCTCCCTCTCCTTATGCCTCCAACTGTATGCTTCATTCCAGTGCACAGAGCAAGCCAGGCGGCACAGAGAAGCAGTCAGCGTTGATCAATGATCAATCTGACTAAAGAATAAATGCTGTACCCCTTGAAAACCACCTCCTGGAGTATCGTTTATCCGTGGATGCAAGTGGACTGACACATTTTCTTTTCATAAATCTTCTTTTTCCATTTTTTTCTATTTTTTTTGTTGTTGTTGTGGACTACGCGCAATATGGTGGTTTCACAAGTGCGTCTTTTTCCCCTGTTGTGACCAACCTGAAATTGTTTGGGGGGATATTCCACGCAGAAGTGTGTGGTTATTTTTTTCGACTGTTCAGAAGGAAAATCGTGATTGTGGAACTATAGTGTCCCGATGGTGTGGTCTCGGACTGGGCTTCCTTCTCGGAGCTGACCCGCTCCGTGCGTTGAGAAGGGGGAATTCTGGTGTCAGTTCTTCTGGTTCTATTCAAAAAGCGCACTGGAAATAAGAAGAGAATAAAGCGCATAGTGTTTTAAAGCACTAAATGGTGACGTTCTTTCCCCAAATACACGAACCTTGCAGTGTTTTGGTGAATGATTCCGTGCCTTTGACGCACGGTTGGGACTTAAAGAAGCGGACTGTGCGTGGATTGTGAACAGACCGGGATTATATTCGGTCTCGGTCGTGGGTCTGTTTATATGAGCGCACTATGACAATGGATTACATTCTGCTTTTGTGCAGTTTCTTGCTGCCCGTGGGCAGTGCTGTGGAAGGTAAGAAATTGCTCTTTCTTAAAAAAAAGAAAAAGAAAAAGAAAAAAAGAAAAACATGTTTGAACTCGTTTTCAAATGAATCAGAAACAACAAAAGGCAAATTAATTGTCAATATGCTATCCGTTTCTGATTCAAAGAAAGGATGAATGAAAAGGAAAAAAAGGGGGATCTGCTTTAAGGGCAGGAGGTGCAGTTTTCAGGGTGCGATTGTTATGCACCACAATGGGAGTTGTTGATTCTCTTATTTTGCCCCCCAACATTAGACAACGCCTAGTGCTGCTTTTTTGGGGGTCTTTTAGAGGAAATTAGTGCGACACTGTGTCTCACCAGGGTGTCGAGGTGCTGGCAGTGGTGGTCGTGAGATCCCCTTATGTTTTCCCTTGTAAAAATAACACATTTTCTATAGGTTTAACAGTGAATCTTTTAAGGTTGCGTGGCCTTTTGACACTGTCACAAATCAAGTGGTCAATGAATTTAACAGAAAGTGGAAAAACAACAAGAAGCGTTTGTCTATATTCCAAAAAAAAATAAAATTAAAACTTGCTTTTCCAACGATTTGAATTATTAGCATTATTTGGATTATAATTGAATTTAAGAAAAAAAACTGGTTATAGAATAAGTTTTATGACTTTTATTTTTGTGAAAAGTTACCTGAAATATAATAGTTTTTAACTGTGCTCAAAAATTATGCAAATAAGAATAAAATGAGAAAAAATAGAGCCCTAAAGCATGAATTTAGTGCCTCGTGGTATTGTTGAAAGTGGGGCATTAATTGGACCACCAGCGAGTGCGCTTGTGTCTTCATGTTTATGTTTGTGTGTACAATTGTCATCTTACTTTATTCATTCATTCATTTTACAAACATTTAAAATTAAAAAAATAAACAAAAATATGTAAAATGCACATACAAGTATTTAAAGTTTATTTATTTGCTATTCAGAATTGTAAATGATTGGAAATCTTTTCATTTATTTCTGCTGGCAATGAGATTTTTGTCATGTGGTGTGAAAAGTGGGAAAAAAGTACCACCACAATTTGCATATAGGTTATGAAAGTGAAATAATACCACTCTTATCTGATAAGACTTGTTCTTTGTGATAAGAACGCTGTGCTGTCGAACTATGCGTTAAGCTATAAATTAAATTGAACACACCAAAAACAAGAGTTATTTCCGATGTTTTCAAATATAAGCGTCATTTGAGACAACAAATGAGTTTTAAATCTCCTATATTTCCAAATGACTCATTTATTTTCAATCGACCTTCTTTGGGTGATCCAATAAAGGTCAGCGGACACCAGTTGGACCCCGTTGCCTTCAAACCGTAGAACACATGGTTTCAATGGATAAATCGGGGCTTGCTGTGTTCAAGTTAGCTCCAGATGTAGACAGAATGAGGCTGAAATGATCTCCAATAGGATTTTTTTCCCTGACAACAGCAAAGAGTGGGTTATGTTTCTGCTTTGCAAACGGATGGATTTCACTAAACAATATATTTTGTCACAAAAGTGATGTCATAAATTGTATCCCGCCGACCCGGCCTAGGGTTTACCAAGAAGCTTTTAATACAGCTAGTGATTTATAGTGAACACTCCGACTCTGGTTGGTCGTTGTTAAAGAAAAAAAAAAAAAAAAAGGGACAGGCCTTGCGGGGGAAGTTCAGTCGGCCCCACTGCAAGACTCCCCGGGTCCCGAGGTCATGCAGCCCGGGGAATAATTAATGGATTCATCTCTCTCTCTTTCTTTCTCGCTCGCTCTCTTTCTATCTCTCGTTCTTTCGTAGAGTAACTTCCATTTAAGGTTTTAAATTTCACATTGTCTTGTGGTCTTCCCGGCACACATGCAGCTAAAAAATAATTTACATCCACTCTAAGGTTTGGCCTAATTCGGGGTGGCTAATTTTTAGTTACCCCTGTTTTTAAACGAGGAGTGGGTTTGATATTTTATGCGAAGGGTAAAAGTCGGTATATTTAGAGATTCAGTCAAATTAGGGATATGTCAAACCAGCTATGTTTCATGCATTTTATATTTTTGGATATATTTAGGAGAACAATTATAATGAGATACTTTCAGTTGCGATTTCAATAGGGTGTCAAAATATTGAGTATATTTAATATTTAAGTGTTAAATTGTTTAGATTTGATGTCTTTAAATCAAAATTGTAAACACTATATATATATATATATATATATATATATATATATATATATATATATATATATATATATATATATATATATATATATATATATATATATATATATATATATATATGCAACATATAACAACTACATAAGTAAATAAACTTTAAACCAGTGAAAAGTGAATCCAGATGACTATAAGTGTCTCTCTTATATCCACATAATCTTGAGTTTGCGGGTGAAAAAGACATCCAACGTTTTAAACCCCTCTAATTTACAGTAGCAGTGGTATTCATGTTCATGTTTATTACATGTGCATTTATTTAATTATAATGGTCCTAGTGGGATGCGATGTCGCTTCTTCCAAGCAGCCTTCAACTAAAGAGGTGGCTATTAATCATATTTGCTAAAATGCATTTCCCATTCAAATAAACAAAACAAACGGGGGTTCAGTTGTCCTATGTGGAATCGAAGTGCTATTTGGGGCGCAAAATTGGGTGATTATGCACAAATGAGGAGCTTGGATACTCACGGTTAAGTGTTTACGTGGGTGAGATCACACCTCCACGGGAGCCTTCCTGGGCCCGTTTACACTTGGCCAGTGATTTATACTGCGCGTTTGTGTGCATGACAGCGGGGGTCCTTGTCAGTGTCATCATTTTTATGTTATTACAATTATCTCAGTTTGTGCCAAGAGTGAGCAATGGTGCTAAATCATATTTCCGAGCATTTGAATTAAGTAAAAACTATCAAAATTATGATGGGTGATTATATCATGGATTGGATTTGACATCAGGCATTTAATGATAAATATGTAATTATGAAATTAAAAGTCAAATGACAGCCGTATGATATGTAACACTGTCTCGTATTTAACATGACAATGAAAGGCCGACTACGAAATTAGAAAATACATTTTATCGGCAATAAATAAATAATTAAATAAAATTTGAAAAAAATACTTATCCAACTATCCATCTGTCCACCCATCTCTAAGAGCATCAAAGTGTTGGCACGGGTGTAATTGTCACATGGAAGCTTCTCCAAAGTGTCAATTGATGTGCTCCGTATCGATTGAGTGGATCGATGCTGTACAGCCCTTTAAAAAGACAGAATTAGATGTGAGGCAGCAAGGAGACTTTCTTGCAGTGCTCTTCCAAGGAGCAATTACCAATTCATAAGGCTATTTATCACTTGCCCCTAATCAATTGGAGGCACACTTTGGCCTCTTTGTTCAGTAGCTCTTCAAAAAGGAAAATATTAGTTACCACCCGACATTCACTCAACAACAATAAAATGTATGTAAAATACTTTTCTTCATCAAGGTTCTACTAATAGCAATAATAATAAGAAGAATTGGAAGAATAATAAATGCTATATTTATTTATTTATAGGGCTGTCACAATAATGGTAACATTTGTTCTGGTGGCTATCTAACGGTGATTGTTTGCATTGCTGTTGGTTTGTTAGCAAAAAAGTCCTTGTAATTCGAACTAGAATCTGTACATTTACCAAAAAAGAATTTGTTTAAAACTGACGTTAAATGGTATGAATTACTGTTAATCAGAATTTCACAATGTTTTATTTATTATTAATTTTTACATTTCTCAATGTCTTTCCTGAATCAAAATCCCAATTTAATAAAGACGACATTTTGACTTTTACCTGCATTGGATGAGGATTTTTAGTCATTTTCATTGCCATTTCAGTTGTTATTTTTCTCTTGTTTAATTATATTTGTATCTACGATTCTCTTAAGTACTGACCAGGATATTGGAGAAATAGAAAACTCAGCCGTGGGAGTGCGGACCTTCTACGTGTTGTTCATTTTTCTGACTTGAACTCCATTGAACTTATGTATAGTGATTTAGATTCGGACGGGCATTAGACACCCAGAAAAAAGGAACGGGAAAAGCCAGGAGCAATGGGTTTTGCATAGTATGGTGATTTGCGTGGAATTGAACCATGAATCAACACAGTTGACCTGTTTAATGCTATCTGGTAATGTCCACGTGTACAGAGCTGGACAATATTTTCGAGAGTTAGATTTTTACAAGTAGGCAGGCAACGGCCGTCTTTAACCAGCTGGTTTTGTTCACACACTGCGCTAGAATACAGACAGAGCACACTATTTTGATGCTCAATGAACATTTGCTTACTAAATTAGTTTATCACCTTTACCACAAATACAACACGATCGGTAGCATACAAAAGTTGTAGCAATATTATATTGTTTGGTAATCAAACTTGATTCATTATATAAATAAACTATTGTGTGGACTGTCATCACCCCATATAAATATTATATATATTCGTAGATTTTTTTTAAATGTAGATGCCAGTGACTCATCTTATCAAACGTAATATTTATTCTGATTATCAAAAGAGTGTCACAGGTAAGTTGAGGGTCATATATCACACTGAGTGGGATGTAGAGAAGACACGGACTGGTTTTGAACTGATGTTGCAGGGGAAGAACACGAAAATAGACTGTAAATAGTTAGGAAATAGCTAAAATCAAGTAACTAGATGTAGGAAACTTACAAGTACACATTTTCTTGATGTCGGTGGTGTAATTTGGGCTTATCCCCTCATGGGTCAAACATAATATAACAAAGGTGGTACATTTATAGAGTAGTTGCAATATGGGTTGGCAATTAAATATGCTATGCTGGTATATTTCAGTGTAATAAAACCGGTAAAGTTGAAACAAACTATTATTGTTGCAACTTAATTACAGAAATAGTCGAGTGCACATCAAACTCCACAGATGTTAGAATAATTGTCATATGTACTGTAGTCCTCCCTAAACGGCATTGAACTTTCTTTTTCGACTTACTTTTTCTCTCTCTTTGCGGTTAAAAATACATCACTTTATTCGCATGGCTGTTGTATCTAATGTCGAGCTTGTGATTCATAATAGCAAACCACACACAGTCTGCAGTTCAAGCAATGTCTTTTTTGAGGCCATTCACAAAAATAATTTATTATGATAATTATTTTCCATGGCAGCCTGTATGTCTGTACATGTGTGCTTGCATGCCTGCTTTGGGCTATCATGCTGGCACCGAATGGTACCCAGGAGCCTTGTGGGATGGCATGTCTTTAAACGCCCAAGCTACGGAGGGCAAATTTGTCTGGGCATGCCTACCACTGCTGCCATCTTGAGTCACTATAGCAGAACAAGATATTAACAGTCAGTGGAGTTTTTGTTTTCGATGTGGTCAAGTATGAATGAAAAAATGTTTCCCTGCTGTACGTGTCAAAAAAAAATCTCATTTAGACAAAGTTTAGTACACGCTGTGCTTCCCCCTTACTTAATATCCTTGTCTTGTGACACTTCAGCTGTTTTTACGAGGGGTTCATGTTCGGACCCTTTCTAGAGGAGCTATTCAATTCAATAAAATACAATGAAAGATTCTACATTCTGTTATTTTTTTAAATATAATTGCTGTAAAAATACACATCATTAACCCAGATAACCCCAAAAAAATAACCATCTATGTAGTTATTGTACCTCACTGGTTGCCATTGCTTTTATTTCACTTCTCATGCTTGCTGTGAAAACCATGCATCACTTCTATTCGAAAAAAAGTTCACAAACTAATGGAGGGCTTAACTTATATTACATATTCAGATAACCTTCATGTTGGAGGACAAATATAGTTTTATATAGTTTGCATTTTGAGCAGCGCAACTTGTTTTCTAACACATCTTTAATGCTCACTCTCACACATTTCAGTTGAAGCAGCACCATTCACTTGTGACCTTTTGTCATGATATTTACATAATCCCCATGGTCCCATGGAGATGTCTCCCGCCGACACGGCCAGCTGCGGCAGCATTTATTTAACCTTACTTTAAGGTATTCTCGAGTCTCCCAGACACAGTGACTTTAATGTTTAAGGGAGTGCAATACTAAGGGGACAATAAAAAGACCAAATAGCCTAAATAGCCAGTTAAATCACGCACACTTAGTGGGCAGTCAAGCAAATGTAGAGGTGCCGACTGGTTTCCCTTTGGGTGTTTAATGACTCCAACAGCCCTGACACCGGTCCTTTTGGTAAAATAACTGGCCAATTGTGAAACAGAAGGTGTTGTTTGAGTTGTTTGGATAGAAACATACTCGGGATTTTTTAATACATGTTCATGTCTAAATGATATATCAGTGTTGCATATGTATGTGTGTGTGTGTGTGTGTGTATATATATATATATATATATATATATATATATATATATATATATATATATATATATATATATATATATATATATATATATATATATATATATATATATATATATATATATATATATATATATATATATATATATATATATATATATATATATATATATATATATATATATATATATATATATATATATATATATATATATATATATATATATATATATATATATATATATATATATATATATATATATATATATATATATATATATATATATATATATATATATATATATATATATATATATATATATATATATATATATATATATATATATATATATATATATATATATATATATATATATATATATATATATATATATATATATATATATATATATATATATATATATATATATATATATACATATATACATATATACATATATACATATATACATATATATATATATATATATATATATATATATATATATATATATATATATATATATATATATATATATATACATATACATATACATATACATATACATATACATATATATATATATATATATATATATATATATATATATATATATATATATATATATATATATATATATATATATATATATATATATATATATATATATATATATATATATATACTGAATAAATACAAAAATAAATTACTGCATTTTTAAAATTGTCATTTGCGTTTGTCATTTAATTTTTATTGTTTGTAAAGACATCAACCGCATATATCCTGAGTCGGAATTCTTAATTACTCACATCGTGTTAATAAAGCATACTTCAACTATTCTATATCCATGCTTGTGACATGGAGGTTGTTAGCACAGATTTTAACAAGGCTTGGACAATGAGTGCTGTGAAGCCTAATTGCAGTAGACCAGATAAAAGCGCTGCACAATACAGTCTGACCCCTGCCTCTGCGCCAAGTCAAGCCACAGACAGCTTCCTTTTCTCCTCTCACACCCCACCAAAATCCCTTATAACCTCTCATTTCCCTCTAACACACACATTTTCACAAAGCAAGAAGTGACAGTTGCCTAATAGGAAGGCCATCCACATGTGCACATTACCTCCACTCACTGCACACACAGCAACTACTCTCCAAATTCAGATTCGCTTGCTCTTGGGGTCACAGTCTGCATCTACCTCCACTCATTCTACCACTAATGAATCAATCAGCTGCTACCATTCGTTTCATTGCTGTCAGACTCCATCGATCAGTCTATTCCTCACAGTCTCAACAGAGCAGCAGGGGAGTGCCGAGATTGAGAGTGAGGAAGGAGCTTGAAATATGCAGACAGTTCAAAGACTCAGAGTTTCTTATCTGCTGTACTCCTCCTGAATTATGGCATTTGAGATGTTGGGTTGCTACGGATGTGTGAGTGTGCGCGTGTTTGAAATTGAAGAGTGAAAAGATTGAAGAAAAAAAAAGATCAAGAAGTCAACTTGCCTCCACCTAGAGTTTTTTTTTCATGATGTCTGACCTTGCATTTTTAGCTTAAGAAGAGTAGTATGTTCACACTTTCAACTCAATGGGCTAAAAGAAAAAGTGGAAGGAAAATAACAGTTTTTGGAGTGAACCTTCTTTTTACAAAATACATTCATTCATGGTTTTTCATTTCATTTTTTTTTTGCATTACGCTTAAATAACTTTTTTTTTTAACATTGACTGCCCGTTGTTCAAAATTTTTGAAAGTGACAATAATTTGATGTTAAATAGACCCTTAGAGCTCATCTAAAAATATTTTGAATAACATAGAAAACCCAATTTGTTTGGTAGTTCTATAAAAAAAAAATACAGTAATCCAAATAGAGTGTAATTTTGGACAAAAGCATTACCAAACAGCTTTCAATTAGATGTACATATTTACTATAGAAAGATGAATTAATGAAAGATCTCCACAATTTTACCATTGCAGAGATGCACCACTGTAGAATTATATATTTTTCACTCATTAACTGACCGTCTCTTCCTTATATCCTTTTCCTGGAATGAATTCTTGCATCAACCCCAGAGGGAAATTTTCTGATTTTGATAGAATTTAGGAAAATTAGTCTTTGTATGTATGACAGTTTGAAAACATGAACTGTGATACTATTAAAATGTGGCAGAATTTGGGAGGTAAATAATTCAAGTTGAACAAGTGGTTAGAAGGGAGAGTGCAAACATGAATCTCATTTGAGGTGTGATTGCGTGTCTAGCATTATTGTAGGTTCTATTCAATATGCAAATACTCAATTTTCCAAATATCAAAGCTGTGTTAAACAAAGGTGAAAAACATGGTTTTCTTTAATGTGGGATTATGTTAAATTGGGAGGCGGTGTTGTCCTTTGGTTGATGTGCAGCATTCAGAATATTAATAGCATATCAAGAATAAAACTTTAATTTGCTTTACCTTTCCATTCCATGAATTATATATTTCTTCTATTTCTCCCAGATTTTCACCAAGCTTAAAGGTCTTCTTATTATGTGTTGATTTGCACACACATCTCAGTCATTTTCTCACAAATAACATAAGTGTAGTATTATTGTACTTTCCCTGTTATCATTTGTCTGTTTAATATAAAACACTATTGAACAGGTGCTGTTTAGTGTATAGAGAGGCTTACCCTGATAAGATAATGGTTATCATTTCCCATTTTATTGGCTGAGAAGCCTATCATGAAACATTGAATCCAAGTGCAATCTGCAAAACTCCTATTAAATTTTTTTCTAGCATCTTAGCATGTGCAGGTTTTCTTACTCTGGTTTCCCACTGTTTACAAAAACGTCCATTATGGGTCGGTCAGACATTCAAAAATGTCAATAAGTGTGACTGTGAGGGTGAAATACATGTTTGATGTCTCTCAGCATGAGCAAAGAAAATTTTGACTAAGTGGGGTGTAATGCAAAAAGAATGCACTTCAACACAGCAGGATGCAGAGTGAGTGGTATAATGCGTCAAAGTTTTAAATTCCTCCAAGATAAAGTGTGAAAACAGGCAGAAGAAAAACAGAAGAAAGTGTAAAGGGGAACTCACACCCACAGGTGTCCAATAACCCCTAGCCAGATGAAGGGAGAGTGTGGGGGTCAAGTGAGGGGAGTTTGGGGTGTGGTCAGGGAGAGTTGTAGGGAATTATAAAGTTTAAGCCTCCGGTGTCAGGAAAAGGATACAAAAGCATTACCTCCATTGGCACTTTTGGCCTCTCTCAATCCCCAGTGGTGGCGGGGACTAAAAGGCTGGTGATGATTAGCGATTCAATTTGGTTTACCATCAATCAATGCCTCGAAGATAGACAGCATTGCTGCCGATATCCCATCCCCGCAAGCAGATTGGGTCAGCCCCTCTTGAGATTCATAAACTTTTTTTTCAACACGTTGTTAATTAGGCAGCCACACTGCCCTTGCATTTACTTATTTATGAATCAAGGCTTCGACCGGGACTTCAGAATCTTTTGGTCTTTCCCCTAATTAGACCATTACTAATGGTGTTGCTTTCAGCTAATCTATACAATCTGAGAAACGATGTGGAAAAGACCACTCTGTGACCTTGAAGTTGCATTAAACAACGTCTGGCATGCGTTACGAAAATGTATATAAGAAGTGCCTTTCATGAGGAAACACTTAAAACATAAATAAATCCAAACGATTGCTCACCTATTCATTAATCTATTAATAGAGCAGCTCAAGTTAGACTTCACAGTCATTAAAAATGGATGTAAACCTGGAGGTACAGGATAGCAGACTTGGTGTTTGTAAAATATTAACACTTTCCCATAGCAACTCTAGCGCTGAAAAAGTAACTCGCTGGACTGGTTGGTTATTTGCAACTCTGCAGTTTTTTGTTTTCTTTTAGAAACATATTGAAATGCCACTCCAATCCAACAGTCATAGCATTCTCTATAAAGAAAATTCACAAATTAGCTGCAAGATTTAAAACAACAATTACTTTTATAGCACAGTGATCAACACTTTGAAATGTGTTGAAACACTTTCAATGCCATTATAAATAAATAATATTTATTCATGACTGTAGTGTAATGGTATTTTCATATACCTAATGTCTCTCAATACTATCTTAAAGAATGTTTGTTTTCCCAAAAGGGTATTGCAGACACAAGACAAAATTGATTGCTAACACCTCTTATCAATCGTTTGCTGTACAAATTGAACATTTGACAAGTAGTGTGGGGTACAAATAACAGATAAGGTAAATAATCGATCTGATGACGAGGCTGAGTTGGTTACTGGTTTACATTGGAGCTTGATGGTGATGGTCTCTGCTCCACCTTTCTACCCTTGGAACCATTCAACATTGACACACAACCATTCACACATCCAGCCCCAAAGTTCGCCTCAGTGAGGCCACAAACTCAGAGTTTTGCAGAGCGGTTGTGCTATTTTGGTTGTAAAAGTGAACTCAACATCAAAATGTTTCAAATGCACTCATTTGATTGCAGTTCCCTTGACGACCTAAATGATTTTAATACAATTTAGAATAAAAACAGTCTGCCTCAAATGCTTTTTTCCTGTCTTTAAATGGTGATTTTACTGCCCCGGGCCAGTTGGTCCAATCTGTTGTATCCTTGGTCTAGTGAAAGGAGAATCCCATTAACACTAGTCCCAAGTCAGATTTACTGACAAGCATCCCTGGGGAGCCATTTTTAAGATCCCTACTTTGATTGGTTCAGTGTCAGGGCCAATGACTAATCGGGTCACTGCTGATCCAAAAACAGGAGTGGGGCCTTGCAGACTCCACCGAACTTACCTAGACCTCCACGAGGTCAGGATTATGCTGCGTCTTTGTCATCCATGATGTATTGAATATTCACTGAGAAGAATTATTGAGAAATCTTATTTTTATTTATTTCAGTTTGAGAGAAAGTAAAGGTAATTTTTGGTTCATCCTCGTTGGCTTGTCCCATTGAACACTAACACTAATGACCTGGTTTAGGCATAAACAGATAGATGGTTAATTTTTAACTTACTTTTTGTGTGTTTTACGGACTAGCACTGGCAGGAGGTGACAAAAACATATTAGTGACTAATTAAGTTAGGAAAGTAAATCATTATCTTTTAAAACATTTTCTCTTATGTGAGAATTTGAACTTGCAACACAATCAAATCAACTGAAATTCATAACTTTTGGTCGTTCAAATTACCTACTTGTTTTGATTGAAACATTTAACAATAATTTAAATTTAAATCTTAAACATATTTCAAAATTTGTTTTGCATGTAATATTGTATAAAATAAACAAGACACTCTTTTTAAAAGTATAACTGATAAAATTATGTTTATAAGCAAATATTGATGTGTGTTTAAACGATACATAAAAATGTGTGGAAATGACATGTATGTGCAATAACATCCATTGTATGCTCTGTAAATCAATCAGTCAAAGCCTGTTGGCCTTGTGTGCATGTGTGCGTGTGGAGATAGATGAAGTGTGTGGGTGATGGGTGACATCCGTCTGCTTGTGAGTTGCCAGCTGTAGTAACACGTCATTGGATGGTGAATAATGCATTGGCCCGCACGCAGTCTAGCCCACATAGTGTTCTTGCCTTATCCCAAAAGAATGGTCAGATAGATGGCTGACTACTTGAAAAAAAAAACATGGCGTATTTTTAGGGCAAAGAGGTTCATCCCAAAGGCCCTTTAAGGATACAGGAACTGACAGATTTTTAAAGTTTCACAGCTTGTAATTTTTCTGCTAAGGTGTGAAATTTCAACACACGTCACTTCCTATTCACTCCATGCTGTCCTGCATAGTTTCACATTGCTGTGTAAACAGCTTCCCTGGCTGAGATTTATGCTTCCACAAGAGGCGTTTGAGGACAACAGGACACCTCCAGGTAAAGGGCCATAAGGCAGACAAACTTATGGTCGGTTGGCTGGTTTGAGTCTAATCGGGTCGCTATACACTTATCGGATTCTTGTGCATGGTTCAATGGTGCAAGGGGTTCTGTATTCATGATGTGGTTAGTTAGATATCCATCTTTCGAGGAAAAAGACATGGGTTTGTCTCTGGGCACAGTTATGAATGATGTGTGCGTGTGTGCAGTATGCAAAGTCTGGCTACGTTTGAAAATATACACATTTTAAATGTGTGCAGTTGTGTGTAAACCGATGGATTTTTCTTCTGTTGCTGGGCCTTGCGTGTGTCATGCCATTGCACTGAGGTCTTTACGTAATTGAAGCGGGCCTCTGAAAGCCCCCTTGCCATATGGACCCCAGAAGAGTTAGATGTCTGTCCATCCATCAATTTCTTTTAATTGCCCAGAGCGAGTGCCCGGGCTATCTATCCAGTGGCTTCTCCAAGGCTTAAATACATTAATATCTAATAAGCATTGGGACCACACCACTCCCTGACCAAAAGACTGACCAGATAATGTGGTCTAACTCAAAATGTTACATGTTGCGCTCTCCTTCATTAGTTTCATAGGTTCCTTCACATCATCCAATTTAATAGTACTATTGAGTATTAACATTTTCTCATGTACCAAGCAACATGAAATGATGTAACTGGGTCACTTTAGTTTCCAATTGTTTGCTACATTAAGTCAGTCAGGATCAGGATGAACTTATTGTCCCCTCTGGCAACTTGTCTAGAACAACAGTGAATCAACGACAGTCACTATCACTATACATACACTCTTCTGCACAAAATCCTAGAAATAGAAAATGTGCACGTACATATCTATAACATGAGGAAAGTTTACACATGCTCAAATTGTCCTCATACAATGAGACGTTAATGGGCTTCTTATAATCTTGGCCATCTGCCCTCTTCTCTTTAAAGCCATGTGTGTTGTTTACCCACATCGCACCCCATGGAATACATGTATAAAACAATAAATGTGTTTGTAATTGTCTATATTTAAGTTCTTGTGTTAGCACAAACAATACCTTATAAATTCAGTTCACAATTAAAATAAATAAATTCACAAGCGCTGACCTCACGTGGACTACTTATTTATTGATTTATTGGTCCGTCTACTGTTATTTATGCACCATGTGGTGAAAGATTTGAAATGTCATTATACTTGTATAATCAAAATTTAAAAGAATTCAATTCAATGTTGGAAGTGTACACCTAGCCTGCGTCTATAGTGAAATTATAGTTGCCAATCAATTGGTTCAGTTAAAACTGAAATAAGATCACAATATTGCAGTGTGAAATACCATCCAACTAGATAATTTCCCTTTTTCTTTTCATAAACTGCACACATTTCCTGCACTAGGAATTAAAACGGCAAAATGTTCTATAAATGGATTTAAAAATCTATCATATGAGTGACCTTTTTTTATTACTGCTCTTTTTGCTCTCACTCTCTCCAGCTATGCCGCTTCATTAGCGTTCCCTTTAACTGTCCAAGAGGTGATATTCATTCATATAGTAGAGGTCTAACAAGTCAAGTTATTATAGCATCTAAGTGTTGGATTAATTAAGTTGGTGGCGATCTTGCAGTAGAAAGAGAAATGAGAGAAAGAGAGAGCCTCAATGTGCCAGCATTTTTTTTTTTTTACTCAAACATTTATGGTAATCGAAAAACAAATTATCCATTAATGATGATTATTTTTTTGTTTACATATGTTAAACAAAGGATATTTATGTGCCACAAAATACTGCAAGCAAGCGACTTCAATCCTGACATAATTACACGATCCCCTTTTATATCCTGCTTCTTTGTCATAATGGGCCATAAACCAATGCTTAAGTGTAATCAACAAACACAAGCAGACTGAAATCAGGCTTTATCCGTCTTTTAACAGTGGATCATGCTGCCGGCAGGGTTTTGTTGCATAGACACTCCTTTACCCCAAAGCTTGGAAGCAGAAGCATCTTTACAATGTGAAAACAAAAGAAAGGATTTATGGGGCAAAAATAAAGGACTAACGCAGAATGTGTTTCCTATAAATAGCTGTTGTTAAGGTGTATGTTTTGAGTTTTTTCCAGATTGCATCTGAAGCATTTGACATGGAGGTGTCCACTGGTTTAAGCAACACTCTTTGGTTATTTAATATGATCTTGATGGTTGTGATTTTGCATGCCTTTACTAGAAAAGGCTTTTGTATGTTGCTCCTTGTCAGACATACACACCCTCAGAGCCTGGACTTGCCAGGTTGCATTCCACACTTAAACTACACCGACCATCCTTTTGTACTTGCAGTTTTTGACCTGCCTGCCTAATTACTGGGCATGCAGGTAAGAAGGAAACATTTTTTTAAATGAGCTTCTGTGAAATGCTGGACTTTACTTTAGACTTTGTTTCCCGCCCCTTAATTTTGTCTTCATATGAGTGATAGCAAAGAAGGTGCAGCATAATTAATCATTTGATAAATTCCCCTTTTGCAATTTATTCCTATTTTAATTTGCCTTACATTTCATAAGGGTATACCTGTAAAATTAAGATAATGGACATGATAATTACCGTACAACATCACACTAAATCACCACATGAATAGTTAAAAGACATAATTTTTTAATGTCCAGTTTGCACAAATTGGTGTATATTTAGTTCTGTTTTGTTAATGTTATCCATACAATCAGAAGGAAAAAAGACATAAGCAAACCTCAAAGACTTTTGGTTTTTACCACCGCAATGTTTTTTAAACTGTGTTAAAGTCATTGGAAGCCACTGGTATGTGGAACATGCCAACCGCACCGGGGTTTTACCCCTTATTTCAGACTCACAGGCAGCTGTTCCGGGTGTAACAGGAAGTGGACATCTTTAATTAGATTCAACATGATCATTACTTGATGCTATGGGAGTGTATTGTATAGTGATCTGATACCATGTCCGATGACTGACGGTATATTAGGAAAAACGGCATGAAGGCAAAATGTCGAAAGAGAAAAAACTATTGACACAAAGAGACATGATGCTCAGCCTTTTTCTTGTCGTGTTAAGCCATTCAAAAAGCTGATGCTTTCGTTCAATAGCTTGGTTCCAGCTCTTTCTAGAATTCAGCTCAATGAATAAACAGAATTTCTCTATGTCCATGTGCTAAAGAGAAGGTGAGAGAGAAAAAGAGGGAGATGACCCACAGCTTTTCTAAAATTGGCTTTTGGAACTGTATGGTGAGAACTAGCACATGACTACTTTATCAGGCATCTCAGTAGCCAAACCTCCTATTATTAAAAGTGTTTCCGAGAACCTTCATATACTTAAGGCGAGCTAGACTTGGACAAAGGAGCAAACAATATTACATTCACATCCATTCTAGTGATTGGATTTACACAAATACAGAAGCGACAAATTGTTTATACAGAAATTCCAGCTAAGCTCTCCTCAGAACATTTTCCTTCTTTTGTTCCATTTTCTAATGCACTGTGGGTTGCTGGATCTATAAAGTGTTATGATTGTAAATTCTAATACAGCCACATAAACTGAGAGCAAACAAAAAATACCATAGGGATGAGGCTGGTAGCGGCGTCAATGATGGCTCCCTTGGCTACAGTAATGCAAAGAAAAAAAATCAGGCACCGTCAGGCTACATGTGAGAGACAGACACTTGAGGGAACACACAACACATTGTAGATGTCTGAGCACAAACACTGCAACTCTCTGAAGGCCAGTCTATGTCAGTATGCCAAAAACACTGTAGCAATGAAAGCAGAGCTGGTGCTTTAGGGAATAGGAAAGAGTTGAACACCTTTTTCCTTTTCTTCTCATATGTCTCCTTTGTTACCTGTACACCTACCTTTGCCTTCCATGTCTATTATCTGCATTCCATCACTCTCCTTCTTTGTTCCGCCTTGGAACATCTCATTTCTCCCACTCTTCAAAAATAAATGTTATGGGTTTGAAATGCAGCCTCTCTTTGCAGTTATAGCCTTTAAATATTTTATCAGTTCTGTATGGCAGGATGTTAAAACTGCATGTTGTGGTTGAGCAGAATCCTTAGTTGTTTTTTAAACCCGAGGCAAAATAAATGCAAGATATAATTTCCACTATTGATCAATAATGTTCAGTGGTAACAGGACAACTGTAGCAGGTGACTTTTCTCCTTCCTAAAAGACATGCAGAAAATATCTTGATAGCTTTACAGTATGTTTTATGAATAGGAAGAGTTGAATGTTGGTAATGATTATGTTGGGAGTTTGGATGAATGTATCCTGCTTGTTATTTTGGTTTGTTTCAAGTCTTTTTATAGAAGTCCAAGATGTGCTCTGCCTGTGCGTGTGTGTTTGCCTCTCATCTCTATGACAATCTCATAAATCAATCAGAGCTTGCTGAGGTTGCACTCACTCCATATTGGGGTTCAAATGTGAGTCGTATTGCAGGTAATACAGCCTCCCTAGGGGCCTTTGGTGAAATGGAATTAAATTACCAGCTGTAGATTTACAAAAAAACAAATATGCACACAAAGTCTAGATTACCCAGTCTCGCTTCCCCTCTCACGCTGACTAATACAAGCTCTCGCACGCGAACACCCACGGAATTTGACAATCAAGATTGCTATTTCCATATGCAGTTCTGCAGGGTGAAGGCAAACATGCTCCCTGCTCGCTTGTTTGCATTTTTCAATCGCAGCTGACTGAGTCATTCACCAGAAAATCAGGTGATGACATCAAGGCAGCTCACACATTGATGGAAATCTGTTCAAGTCTGTGTGTGTTTGGTCTTAAGAATCCAATTTCAGAGTGAAACTGTATTTACAGTTAGCTCTTTGTGTCACTAGAGCTTGGAGCGGAAAACGGATAAGTAAATATAGAAAATGAAAAATACAAGTGTAGAAATTACCCCAAGGATAAAAACTGGTTGATTTTGGCAGAGGTCGGATTGTATCTCATGTAAAAACTGCATCTCCACTGAGAAATCTGGGCTCGTGCCAAATCCTGCATGTGGTTAAAAACATACTTGTTGCCGGTAACATTTTCAAATGAGTTAGGCAGCTTTCCAAAGCACGTAGAAATTTTCATTCTTGGAAGCAAAACATTGGATAACATTATGGGATCTAATTTATTGTCCAACATTTGTTGACATTAATGTCTAGAGAAATCCAAATAGGTGAATAATGAGTTTGAACTCAGTTTAAATATGACATTAGCATCAGACATGTGACAGCATGATTTGTATCTTACCAGAAATCGTAAGTCTAGGCAATGACCTGACTAAATGTCAGACAGCCTTGGATGAATCAGCAGCGGTCTGATGACTACTACCGAGACCATTTTACAGTAAAGCCTGGCTGCCTTACTAGGCAGAATAAAAAAAAATATCAATGAAATCAGCACATGACAACTGTTAAGTCACAAATGAACATTCTTGTGAGTGTAACACATGCATGAAGATAACAAAACGCACGTTCAATGACGAGGCACTTCAAGACAGAAAGATAAATGGGTAATGTTCAGGCTGGAAAACAAAACTTATCAGATCTGAAATGATTTTGTCGTGTTCTTAACAGGAACTAAAAAGTTAAAGGTTCCAAGATATCAAACACATAAGTGGGCTGTAACCGCAGTTTCATTAGTACTTGGAAAATACCAAAACATTCCTAAATGGGACAACACAGAAATAAATCACATGATCCCTTTCTGGAATTTGAATTTGAAGGCATTCTATCAATAGCTCAATGAATGAAGGCGGGTGTGGCAAACCCTTAAAACAAGAAAATTTGTCTACCATTGTGTGCATCAGTTGCTGTTACACTACATTTTATGAGTGGAACTGGTTAACCAGCCTATTTCCACATAATTTATTACAAGACACAATTAATACTTATTATAATGACTTTTGCATTTTGATATGAGCCCTGTTTCATCTTGTAACTGGCATGAGTCAATTGGAAACATTTTGTTAGTTTCATCAGAGGTGTCCCATTTTGGTCTGCTTCTGTTTGTATTGAGCAAAAACTTCTAATGAGTAAACACATTGTGAGTTCCCAGCCTTGCATATGATACATGCCCAAGTTGTACTCACAAATTCAAGGAGAGGCACACCTGGTTTACAGACATCTGGCCCTGGGGCTACCTGTTTCGTCAGATCCTCTTTGCTTTGTAATTAGGGAGTTAGTGAGAGAAGACGGCGGAGAAGGCAACTAACAGCGGGCTTAGGGGGAAAGAGATGAAGGATGGGGGAGGAGACAAAGACAAAGAGGCCCATTCCATCAGCTTTACAGGATCTAGGCTTTTCCTTCATTAGTCTCACAAAAAGGCAATCGAAGGAGCGGTTGTAATAGAATACAAATACTACGTAAGAATGTAATGTGCAATGTCCAGTTTGTTACGAATTATCTCTGTTAACTCGCACATTTCAATTCAAAAGTGAGACCGATACTGTTGGGACTCAAGCAGAGCTGAGCTTGACAAGGAAGAAAATAATTGAGGACAAAAACCTTGTGACAAATGTAGAGGGCAAAGACAGTTCATCAGACTTCTGAGAGTAATGATGCGCAAGGAAGACAGAGACAGCAAGGTAAGCAGAAGGCTTATTTGCTTGGCTTCAGGAGTGTAACCCTATTAGACACAAACAGACCGCAAACGTCTTGTATGACAGCCATTGTGGCCTGACTGACACAGAGTGCTAGTGGGTTGAGGTATGGGGGTGTGGGTGTGCATGTGTGTGAAGGAGGGTGGACAGAACACAGGAGAAGGAGGGCATTTGTCATGGGAGGCAAGTCCGTTCAGGAATTCCACGGAGGAATCATCTCTTTGCCCCGTATATCTCACAGCAACCAATTACCGTCCTTCCGTGTGTGTGTGTTTGTCTTAAAGGGGAGGTTGTGCAGAGAACTATTTAAAAAAAAGTGGGGGATGGACTTCTTCTAATCATGGCTCTCTGGCCCCGTACAAAGGCAAAATGAACAATTTGAATTTCAATAGAGCCTCTCCTCCTGGTCTCTTTTTGTCCCTCCTCTTCCTCTTTCTATGCCACAGCTTCTCTGTGGACGACAAAAGCCGAGCCAACAAAGATAGTAAGCAAAGCAATCATGCTAATAGCACTAATAAGTTGAGCTTGGGGTCCTCACACTTCATGTTGACACATTTCACTGTTTCTGTGGCTAAACAGAGGCTTAAGTGTTTGCCAACCAGACGCCTTCGTATTTTAATGGAGTGGCCACCCCATCCTTAGTTGCCATGTGCTCGCCGTGTTTGACTGTGGAACAACGAAACAAAAGCAATTCGGAGAAAAAGGTCAGGGGAAGATAATTAAGCTATGAAGGAGGAGGCCTAAAGGTAAAGATTTCAGGGAGTCATTATTGGCGTAAATGACCTTCATATGACATTTTTACTTATCTTGCAACTTTCATGTTTGACTAAATATATCAGGCTAAATGAGGGAAGTCATATTGTTGGGCCCTGCAAAAGTAGTCATTAAAATTATTTATTTCTAAAAGGGCACTTTGGAGATCATAAGCCTCCTCAAAGGCAGAAAATGTGTGTTTTTTAAATGTACTAATATATTTTTTAAACATTTTTGTTAGTCCACATGCTACTTTTAAAAACATATTTGTGTGCTTTTCTGATCAAAAGACAGACAGTGTTTCATGACTTGAATAATTGTTGTGTCTGCAACTTTAAACCGGATACAGAGGTATTCAAGATAGCACATTCACCTGTCCACAGAGACAACACAACATTCCTTTCCCACAATTATGGTCTTTCGATTCTTTACGTCGGTAGTCTCCTGTTAAAGAAATATTTTAAAAGGCTTTGTAATCTCAAGGGCTTTCTCTAAATTTGTGTCTGTGTGAGTGTGGATGGGGCCATAGCGATGAATGCTTCAGTGCCCTCCCACATTATTATCCCAGCCCTGTCATTACAAGATGAAAGAAAGGATGATGGGGTGATTTGCATGTACCTTTACCTTTTGTGTGTGTGTGCCACTTTTATGGGATATTTCCAATTATTTTTCCTGCATTTTTTCCTTTAAATAATTTGTAGCAAGGAAAATGCTACTGAAATTGTATGGCAATCTCAGGTACCTTTGACCTAAATCATTAATCATGCTTTACTAAAGCATTCCAAGGTTGCGCAAGCAGTGACGTGCTAATTGAATAGACTCTGCAAGCAGATGGAGCTTGAAAAACATTTCTATGTACTGTATGCAGCAAGTCACATCTGTCACACAAGAACACGCATTGATGCCGCTCGTCTTAGAAGAACCAGTAAAAAAGGTTGTGTCAGACAAAATAATCAACGGATGACAAGATAAGAAGCTCCCGTGTGTTTGATCTTTCACATCCAACATTATGCATGTTCATTCGCCTGATTTACTTTGTTTGGTTTTCCATTTTACGCTAAGCTTCAATCACTCCACATCTGAATGCACATGCATCCTGGAATGGAACAAGTTTAATGAAATGATGTTATTGTGGAAACATACATTGCAGTATGTCCTGTGTACTAGTAGGGTCTTCATTTTGAGTTTGGTCTATTTTTCATCTCAACCTTTCCTTCTCATCAAATCATTCACCAAACAAAGAAATTAACAAATAACAAATATTTTTCTGTATTTTATTTATGGATCTTAAAATTGAATTATATATATGAGTCTCATCAGTCTGCATGGATATCATTCAAACCAACACAGTATAATTATATACAGACCTGACGAATAGGGACAGAGCAGGTGAGAGAGGGGTCATCCAGGGTTTTTGCTTTGGCCTATTGACTCAGAATGCATGCTCCACTTTGGGCACAATACAGGGCTTTGCACCAAACACACACTCACACACACAAAACACCCGCACATACACTTTGGGATGGATGCAAGCACAGGCTTGGTGAGATTCAACAATGCAGATGCTTCAGGAAAGGCTTCGTGTTGTATGCATGTTGTTTCTGCATTCTTGAATGGTCAAAACTCCAAAGTCAAATTGGCCAGGTGTATGCTTTGCATGTCTCCTTTTCATTTTCCAACCACTCATTCTTCCTCCCTCATTGTTACGTCCTTTTCATTTCGAACTGTACTGCAGTGGGCGTCTTTCTCAGCAAGGTCAGCTTTAATGATAAGTCCGGTCAATGTACTTACAGCTCATGCGTAATAACGACAATAATAATAATGATAATAATATAACACAACAGTTCGGGTAGGTGTATCATTTCTAAAAGACAACACACTTACTTCCTACATAGTTATCAAAAGCAGACCTCAAATCATTCATTGTTATGACATGAGTCATTCTGCAACTTCATTGGCATGCTTTGTGAGATGAAAACCAAAGCCTGCGCTTGCTTGGGGGAAAATGGTGGGGTCATACAAAAAAGGGCGCAACAACAAAAGTACAAGCCTTTGTTATTTGTCTTTTCTAAAGTTTTTTCAGCATCAGCACAGAGGCACTGAATGGTTGACAAAGTAAGCCGGCTTTGACTTTGTACAGCTGCGTGTACATTCTATTTGCTTCAGCTCTCAGAGCCACTCCCATAGGCACAGTTATGACTGGCTTCAACGTTCTAGGCCATTATGCCGGCGGTGAGAAAGCTAAAGTTACTTGTAACATAGACACTCAGATTCGATGTTTCGTTTTGTCATGAACTTTGTTCACTTTTGTGTCGGCAGGGCTACAGTCATACATCCATGTACAAAACATTAACTCACAATTCATGTAATAAACCACAAATATCCTAAGTAGTGAGTGCATAATCCTGCTGACCAAGAAAATCTGCAGGCCTCCATAGATCATGGATATTAACCCTATTAAACAAATCTGGGTTTAACTCAAACATGCCGAAAATCAGTGACCTCTGACCAGTGCATAGGTTTATCCATATCGTGTAATTTATTGGCAACCAATGTCACTCTGGGAGGAGACATACAATGGGGAGGCAAGATAAGTAATTCCATTCTTCTACTGATGACCAGAAGGAATACAAGCCTTCTAACCAGCCCTGCCCTTTCATCATTTTAGGCTATCTTGTCTCATGGCACAGTGGTAGAAATAATAACATTGGCTTCATGTTGTGCCTCAAGCTCCAGGTAATAAAAGACTCCACATTTATTTTCCTCTTTCCCTGCTAGCACTAAGTTGGCAGCATAGAAGAAGAAAAGCAGGTTCCTAGTAGAAAAGACGATTTGCAGCAGTCTGCATTGTCCACTATATTGTGTATGAAGCGCAAACCTTAAGCCTTTATTTGCAAGTTAAGAGCTAAGTGTGTCATTTTGATTAAAGTGAAACCAATTGAAGTGTGTTAACCTTTGTTGAAGACTAGAACTATTCCTTTATCACTTATTCTTTAGGACTTCTGTCGGCTTATATATCATGTCAGATTTTACTGCCTGTTACTGTGTGTGTGTGTGTGTTTGTTTGTGTGACAGCTCTGTGTGAAGCAAAGCCTTAGTTATAGATAGGTGCTACCCATACAGTGGTTTGTTTTTCTCCCCCCTTCTTCCTGTGTACAGCCAGGTTTAATTAAAGCTAATTAGTTTAACAAGCAGATGCCATAAAATGGTCCATATCACTTCACTTTTATGCCATTGGGATTCCTGTCTGGATATGTTCCGCTTATACTCAAACAAGGATTCTTTGTCTAATCTGCAATACTGCAGATCTAAAAATGACATCATTATATTTTAAATGTTTGCTCTTACCATTTACAACACTATAATATTCTTTGTTTTATGACAATGATTGTGAGGCTAGTGAATGTTTTCTATCTAGATGACTGATTGTAAATTTTGAAATTGCTTGATTCTTTGCTTTTTCTCTGACCTGGATCTTTTGCTCATCTTTCCAGAAACACTGATGGACACAAAGTGGGCCACTACAGAATTAGCCTGGACTGCACAACCTGAGACTGGGGTGAGTTTTTATGCAGCCTGTTTGAAGTGACATCACACACTTTTGCTATCACTGTGCATGAAATTAGATACATATCAAGGTGACCCTATATATTTTAGGGTGATTATGATCACAGCACCAAGCTATTCACTGAGCTTTGTGAAGTACTAAACTACTAGTGCTCCGAGTGTAAATTGCAGTCAGCCAATGTACTAGAAATCCGATATGGACATTCAAAGCAAAAACAATTTTAAATGTGGTGTTGATTTGAAAATGTTTCATTTGTTACATGCAATGAACCATCACTAATGCAATACATTCCCAGAGGTAATGATTACTATGCTATTTTATTTATTATTTAAAGGGGACGGTGGAATATTAATTTTTGATAGGTTTGTAAAGTCATCAAATTAGCCCAGGTTACCTACCTGGTAGATGAATAAGTCAAAATGTAATTTTAATGAACCTATGTCCTGACTTTAGGGTACATTTGCCTTTTGTGACATAAATTTAATGTGTATGTACATGGCCCTTTCCTCAAGAGTATGCTCATGTATTCAAATAGATAGACAATACAATATATGTATCATGTTTACCTCCATCTTTCCTCATGGGTTAGCCCATCTTTCGACATTGACCTTTTGCACCCACTGGAATCTACCACACACAAACTACCAGTGACACTTTCATTTTGTTTTCCCATGAGGTTTTCACATTTTGTGAAGTAGGAGGCCAGAAAAGAGTCTTGACCTCCTCAACTACACTTTAAAGCCCACCAGCACTCCTCCCAGTGCTTTGTCCAGAGGGACCTCTCACTGTGGCCCTTTTGCCCTGAAAGGTGGCACCCCCATCTTTATACTTTGTTTACACCCCCAGCGCACTGACAAGGAAATTCCACCCCAACTGTTCTAAGTCACCCACTCTTCTTAGTCAAATTGTTCCTATTATTTTGCTATAAGTAACTCATCCTTAATGGAGCCAGAGCTCCTCGCTGCAACAATCGAAGGAACAAACCATCAACATAGCCTATGTCTCATCAATGATGTCTATCTTCTTTTCCCGCTCTGTGACCCCTTCCCAATCATAATTATATGTGGATTCAAATTCTTAATTCAATACAGCATGTAACTTAAAAATGCCCTCCTCTTCAATTGATGGACAGTCTAAAGCAGGGGTCACCAACTCCAGTCCTCAAGGGCACCTGTCCTGTCTGTCTTCCATGTCTCGCTCCTCCAACACACCAGAATCAAATAATCAGGATCATTATCGGGCTTCTGGACAGCTTGCTGATGAGTTGATCATTTGATTCAGGTGTGGTGGAGGAGGGAGATATGGAAAACAGACTGGAGTTGAACCTTGGTATGAAGTGAGCCTCCATATTTAAAAAAAAAAGGCTTAGCTAGTGTCAGTCATACCTGAAAGCCTATTATGAAATACTGAGATCAAGTAGAGAGATAGAGAAAACCAGTAGAGAAAACCAGCCTTCACAACTCTAACAAAAAAAAAATAAGAAAATAAAGTATACCCACTTACAGACAGGCAACCAGTCAGACACTCTATACTGAGACCAATCTTCGTTTGATACTGAGACCATTTAATTGTGGTGTCTGCATTCATGACGGAAAATTGCCTTACTATAATACAATTTTCTTATAGCAGGGTTGCGTTCACTCACCAAAAGTTAAGAAAATTTAACCTAGTTCAATCCTTTGTAATTGATGCTTTGATCACTTTAATTAAAGTATCATTGGCAAAGAAGCTATATGTATGTCTCCACTATTCAGGTAACTGGATTTGCTTAATCTGCACTGGAGTCTGTCTTAAAATGTGTCAGGCTGCCTGCCGTCAGTGTGATGAATTTGCAGTGCTCGCTTTTTTTTACAATAACTAAGGACACACAATCAGTCACTGTCAATTTCATTAGATACACTCCTACAAACAAATTACACTCCATATAAAAAAGATGGATGGATGCTGTCTTTGTGATTAGCTTTGATAGGCAATACATAGTAATAACCCGCAATAGTTTCTGCAATATTTATCCCCTTTCAATTTGCTGTTTAGATAAATCTAAATATCTTTGTATCTGTTTCTTTCTAGTGGGAAGAAGTGAGTGGCTATGATGATGCAATGAATCCCATCCGGACTTATCAAGTTTGTAATGTAAGGGAGCTCAACCAGAATAATTGGCTACGCAGTGACTTCATCGCAAGAAAGGATGTGCTGCGTGTATATGTGGAGATGAAATTCACAGTCCGTGATTGCAACAGCATCCCAAACATCCCAGGCTCTTGCAAAGAGACGTTCAACCTCTTCTACTACGAGTCTGACTCTGATTCAGCCACAGCAACCAGTCCATTCTGGATGGAAAATCCATATGTCAAAGTGGACACCATTGCCCCCGATACTAGCTTTTCCAAACTAGATGCTGGACTGGTTAATACTAAAGTCAGAAGCTTTGGGCCTTTGTCTAAAGCTGGGTTCTACTTGGCCTTCCAGGACCTTGGGGCTTGCATGTCACTGATCTCAGTGAGAGTTTTTTATAAGAAGTGCTCGACCACCATTGCAAACTTTGCAGTTTTTCCAGAGACAGCAACTGGAGCTGAGGCAACGTCTTTGGTGATTGCACCTGGAACCTGTGTCCCAAATGCCTTGGAAGTGTCTGTGCCACTTAAACTTTACTGCAATGGAGATGGAGAATGGATGGTTCCTGTGGGTGCTTGTACTTGCTCGGCTGGTTTTGAACCAGCCATGAAGGATACACAATGCCAAGGTGAGTAATGAGGAGAACTGTATTGTGTAATAATGTTCTAAAAGAAAAAGGCATGTTAAACAGCAGATGGAAAAAAAGAAGGATAAAAAAATCAAAGTCTCACTTTCTGTCCCAAAGACCATGTATTGTTATTATGTTAGTGCATGTTATTCAGCTGCTTAGGCTTTTTGGGCACCAGAAACTGTGTGCTGAGGTGTTTGCAACATCAATCTAATGTATGATGATGTCAGCAAGAGTTACCCTTTTGAACTTAATTTTGGGGAGGCACCTGGTTCAGAAAAAAGTTTAAATACATGAGGTATTTATGAAAGCAGGGAAGTCCCCAATCGTTGTTTCAATGCAGATGGAGAACACAGGGAGTTCACAGAGGTTGAGAGCAAGGTCAATATAGTCATGCAAGGTCTTGTCTGAAATAGAGTGCAGGCGACAGCAGGAAACAAAAGGATGAATATAGATTGTATGCTGAATGATATGGCGGAGTAAAATTAGGATCAGGTTCTTTAAGACAAATAATTACAGTAGAATGAGATATAAGAGGAGGTAGGAAAGTCACTGATGAGCAGATGCGATAAGAAGTGACAAAGTGAATGCATATTTTGTGCATGTCCAAAGACTTCCGCTTGCCATTACGGTTCAAGAAGACTCCTTTAAACATGCAAGTCTAATGTTAAGACTTTTTAACTTTCTTATTGGATCTCATGTAAAGAAAAAAAAAGGATGTACCTTTTTGTGCGGATTTATTTTATGCAAATTTTTAAAACCTCGTTATTTTGCCAATGTGTCAAGGCCGTGATGAGGAGAAATTTACTATTTCCATCTGGTCTAAAGAGACAGTGTCTACTTGATCTTCTCAAATTGACAAAATTGACTTCCATCTAACTGTTATTATCCTTGTTGCTTGTTCTATTCTAATCTAAAGGCCATTTCATTAATACACCATTCGATTGAAAGTAAGGACAAGTGCATTGCTATTAATCGATTTCTTTCTGCTCATTTGCCTTGCTATTTTTTTTTCTCTTCATTGCCACACTTTCCAATTTCACCATTCATTTTAATCATCTTCCTAAGCTCTATGTTCTGCATGAGAGGATAAAACACAGGAGAGTGAGAGGAAAGGAAGAAAGCTAGTGGATTAACATTTTCACTGCCTCCACATCTTTTCCCTCTCCCTCCCTTCTTTCTGCCCCCTTGTCTCTTTCTTTCTCATTCTTTGGTTGATTCCTTGGGGGTAAAATGGATGAAAGGGGGAGGACGACCTCTTTACTCGCAAGAAGTGATTGATCAGCACTTTTATTACGCGGAGAAAAAGCTTAATATAATAGGAACACTTCCTCAATTCTTTCATTTGGCTAACATGGTTAAAATTATATTTTTTAACTCCCGGGAGTTGGGCAATTGCCTTTCGTTTTCTTTGTATTGAGTTGAACTAAATGAAACTGTATGAACCTGGTGGCAATGCAAGAAGCCGCCTGCTATATGTCAAGGTCAGTTTTATGTGTTTATCTAGTGCTACTTCCTTTTAGCCAGCGGTGTGGATAACTCTGATTAATGGTTCAAGAACAAACACACCCAGTGCTAATGTACACGACTCAGCCAACTGGCGGCCATGTGCTAATATTGGGTTTTGGTGAATAAGAACACAGCAGCAGAGCAATAAGTGGTCTGCTGTAGTGACCTCCCACCTTTTAAACAGGAAGTCTAAACCAAAGTAAATCAAACTAGGAGGCCATGGTGAGAGACGTTTTTATATAGCTGGATTCATTGCCATTATGAGTAACACTGAGCCAACTTTTCTTCTTTCTTTATTACTTATAATTCTGATAAAGATCATCTTATCTTAATGACACATTTCTTCAAAGATCCAGAGCCGCCAGTTCTCACGTCAAGTTTACCTGCATGTCTTCAATACCTCAATTGATTAAAAAAATATATAACAACATACGCAAAACACAATCATGAAACATAGGAAAAAAAACAATCACCTGTTTAATTAAAGTTTTTCTCAAGTTTTTCAAAACTCAGTCAGGTCTTATCTACAAAAAAAAATGGGAGGGTGGCGAAAGAGAAGCAGTCAGGCTGAAGGAAAGCTTTGTTAGAATATATCTTATTTGTATTTATTTATATTATATTTATATGTATGTCAAATTAATGCATGTGAATTGGTGCAAATAGCTTATATTCTAGGTTGTTCTGGCTCGAAACACTACTACCTCTCTACATTATAATTCCTTGCTTGGGTGTGACTTCTTGTGCGAAAAGTTGTGTGAATTTTCTCCACTGGAGATTAACAAACATTAGCATAGTCAATTAGAAAAGTAATTCAACATAGGACAGTATTTCCTACAAACGCCTGATGACTTTGTTATGCAGTTGAGTGTCACAAATAATTTTAAAATCTTATTTGGTCTTGGAAAAAAAAACATGAACCACAAATGTCATGTTATACTGTAATGAAAATTCAAATGAATTCAATCTTGTCGAATTCTAATTCCTTGCTGAATGATTGAATCCTCTTTCGTTCCATATTAGCTTGCAGTCCTGGTACTTTTAAGTACAAGCAAGGAGAAGGTTTCTGCTTGCCTTGTCCCGCAAACAGTCGTGCTACTGCAGGAGCAGCAAGCGTTTGTTCCTGTCGAAATGGATACTACCGCTCAGACACAGACCCACCTGACTCCCAATGCACAAGTAAGTAAATATTTAGTTATTTATTTTATATTCATCACTTTTCTTCTTGTCCTACTAAACAGACTTGTCACATTTGGCTTTGTGGTTAGAATTGACCTGACAGATCAATTATTGTTTAAATTATGTTTGTAAGTCCCAAACTTCCCTTCAGGGATTTGGGCCCATCAATAAGTGTTATCACCACTTGGAACAGGAGTTTGTTCCCATCCGTGCCCACAGAAGGCAAACACTTCTGCTTGCTTTCCCAAAGTTATCACTAACGTTATCATACTGGCCCAGCTGCCATCAAAGACAAGTCTCTCTTCTCTTTATTTTTTTATAGAGTAACCGTCGTGGTTTTATTAAATGCAAACATGTGGACACAGGAGTCGACATGTTCATTGACGAATGGTAGAGACTTTATATTTCCTGCCTGTTGCTGAGGTGGATTGGTTATTCAGATGGTGAATGTGGCTAAGTGTCCCCCGGTGTAATGAGCGATAAGGTTCCAGTAATTGGATAAGAATTGTCTCTGCCAATAAATATTATCACCTGCCCTCCTACCCAAATCATTTGCTCACAACACTCACAGGTAGTAGATGCACGAAAACAACCATGCACTGAATTTAGCATGGAATTTAAATTTGAAACTTTTTCTTCTTCGAGCCAAGGCAAAACAAACGCATTAAGAGGAAAAGACAACCTATTCTAATCAATGCTATAAAACAAGAAGATATGGCTAAAAAATGTGTAAATATGATTGAATGCATATTAAATCAAAGTATGATAATCCAAATTTGACTTTTATAGTATTGTACATGACTGCACAGTCGAAAAGATAAATTTTGATACACCTATTATAGACAGATGTAATTCCGACTCATTCGCAATCTAAATTCCTCATCCCATCATGTCGTTTGCAGCTGTTCCCTCTGCACCACGTAATGTCATCTCCATTGTGAATGAAACCTCACTTGTCCTGGAGTGGAGTGAACCGCGGGATCTGGGGGGACGTGATGACACCTTCTACAGCGTCATCTGTAAGAAGTGCCTGCCTGAAAGAGGAATGTGTTCCCGCTGTGATGACAACGTGGATATCTCGCCGCGCCACCTGGGTTTGACCCAGCGCAGAGTGACAGTGCGCAACCTTCAAGCCCATACACAATACAGCTTTGAAATCCAGGCAGTCAATGGAGTTTCCAACAAGAGCCCCTACACACCTCAGTTTTCTGCTGTAAACATCACCACTAATCAGGCTGGTATGTCCAACTACGCAGTAATGATATTATTTGCTTCATATACATAACTATATATAAATTACATTAACATTTACAGGATCGTATCACGGCCTAAGTATTTATTCCCCACCCTGAGCTTGCTTTGTTTTACCATCAATACTAGCAAGATGGTGTGTTTTCAAAATGATGAACCCTCAATATTCTAGCATCTAACTGTTCCAAACCAAGTGTTCCACCAGCCTTCGGCAACACCAGCAACTAGGTCAATGTAATCAGTTGTTCATTTTTAGATTTTTTTTTGTAAATAGAAGATTACCAGATTATATTTTACTGTGATATTTTATTTTGATAACTTTTTTGAAGTGTTTTTTTGATTGAGAAATCTAACTTGGTAGCCATAAAGGTGACAGGTCTATGAAAATATTTTTTCCGTTTTTTTATGTCTTTGCTTTGGTTTTCTTTGACCTCTTAAATTCAATTTTGTATATATTAGGTCTTTTTGTTAAATGGGCTCTTTTGGTAGGCTCAGACAACTCAGAGGATTATTTGTTGGCCACCACATACACACACCCATCATCTTCTCTATGGCCTTGTTCTTTACACTTGAGGCTTTACTCTTCGTAAAGATGCTGTAGGAGAGCCTCTTCTTTTTGGATCTTGGACCAAAAGACTCCTTTGTCTCTTATGATAGGCGTTCAGTGTTTTATGATGGGCACTGCACTAGAAGGACAGAACCCATTGTCTATTCATGGGAAGCCTAGGTCAGATCAGAGGAGGGGGAGAGGAAAAAGGGGGCAAGGGTGCATCAGATGGGATTAGATTTTTGCTGGTGTAGTCTCTAGACCTTCTCCAACTTTAAGAACCAAAATAAATACACGGCTAGTGATAAGCCCTGGAGGCCACCTCCATGGTTACTACATCTGCCCCTCCAGGACAGAGCCTAATCCCTCGGCAGGAGTTAGCATGGGATCTACTCTGGAAGCATTGTCTTTTGAGAAAGAAAGATGTGTGTGTGTGGTAGAGGTCTGGGATAAGGTGGGCTTGCATGGGAGTGAGGTAGAAAAAAAGGCTTTAGAGAGCAATAGAGGGGGGAGAGGAAACAAATAGATGCCCAGCCCAAGACACAAAATGGATTTGCAGTAAAAAAAATGGGAGGGGTGTGGGATTTAGAAAAAAAAAAACTGTTTTCATTCTTAGTAAATGGGAAGCCTTGTATGTTGCGGAAGAAAAGGAGAAAGCTTAAGAAAAAACAGTCTATATATATGGTCCTACGGTAATGCAATTTGCATTTCGAACAATACAACTGTAAACTAATATATCAAAACAAATGGAACAGAACTATAACTATTACTTTACCAAGTCATGGCCCATATTGTGTCTACTATTAGGTTTTGTTATAATACACCTGACATTTCACCCATAATAATAGTAATTAGTTTTACAAAATATAACACTGCTTCTGAAGAACCACACAGCCCGGAACCCTAATTTTTACCAAAAATATGCTCCTTGCACCCCGTCTAGCTCCGTCTGCAGTACCCACAGTTCACCTGATGGCGGCCACAGCGAGCACGATGAGTTTGTCCTGGCTGCCTCCAGAAAAACCCAACGGAATCATCTTGGATTATGAGATTAAGTACCATGAGAAGGTAAACATAAATGTAAATCCTCTAATTCAATCCAATTTCACTGACACTCGTGGTCACCATGTCATCTGTGCATTTGTAAATAAACAAAACAATGCCACTCCTGATAAACACATGGTTGCAGGAAAATGAGTCACCAATCTTTGTTTGAGTAATCCTCCCCAAATTATATCCCTCTTTTATTCTCTCCCCATTTGTGTAGTCACTATTATCACCATTCTGCTCTGGCTTTCTGCAAACTTCCGAAACTTCTTCTCCATCCACATCATCCCTAGTCTTCTTTCCATCCTTCCATTAGAAAATATTTTTTCAGGCGTGAACAGAACTGTGACTGGAAGTGCCTCTGGGAGTAAACAAAGGCATTCAGTGTATATCTGCTGTTTGTTGTCTTGCACTCTTCCCAATGGATTAGCAAGACAGCTATAACATGTCTCACTATATCCGCCTCTTATGCTTCCAATCCCTTTTCACCAGTTAACAAAGTGAAATTGGTCAGCCGTGTTAGGAACAGCAACAAGAGTGAGATGAGGATTAATTAAACAACCCAGGGATTTTGTATGACACGTTTTTTTGTTGTTGTAACTTTCATCATTCGATATGTTTCTCTGTAGGATCAGGGGGAAGCCATCGCTCATACAATGACGGCCCAACGGAGCAACGCCCGCATTGAAGGTCTCAAGGCTGGCACACCTTATGTGGTGCAGGTCCGTGCACGAACAGTGGCTGGCTATGGTCGTTATAGCAGCCCAGCTGACTTCAGCACCAACCTTCAAAGTATGTCACTATCATATCCATTTCATTATTCATGGTTATATGTATGGGGCATATCAGTGAAACCTCTATGGTAGTTACAGTAGCTCTATAGCAGAAATGGGTCACTTGAGTCACTTGTCTTGAATCAAATCCAATTTGAGTCATATGTCACTGATTTCAGGATTTGCTAGGCTAAAATATATGCAAGACTTCACAGTGACCTTACTTTCATGAGACTCCACTTCACTTGAACTATGTATGACTTGATAGGTCATGCTATGAATATTTGAAAATATGAAATTTCAATATTATGTTCCTTTTGTTTGAAGTGTTATTCATGAGTCAGTGTGACATAAACCTGGCAATATGAATTGAAATGAGGGGTGAAGGGCATGACACCATGTCTCAGACGCTGTAGGCGTGTTTGGTTTACTGCTTAAACTAAGCACCACTCAAGTGCTTCAAGTCTATTTTCTACCATAGCTTGCTTGTTACAGTGTGGATACTATTTTGTTTAGAAATTTCTCATATACACTGAACTCATTTTCTATGCCACTAAGGCTTTTTGAGCGTGGGGAGAAACATCTCTCTTTTCAACGGAGCTTTTCGAGAGTGAAGCAGCCGCAGTAAACAGCAACTCAGGACGCCCGCAGGGCCAGAGTTGCCTTCAGCTTAATGCCGAAGTAAATCACAAAGATGCACTTGTACTTAGAGGTGTAAACATACCCTTGATTATTAAAAAGAAATATTTAAAAAATCACTCAATGACACCCTTATACTTAGGCTGAGTATTCTCTGACATGTCTTATGTCTGGTTGAAATCAGGCTTAGATGATACTCAAAGTTTACAATTTTGGACATACTGTTGAGATGAACAAATATGTGACTTACATTTCTTAGCCTTTCATATTGATGGTTGCTACGAGGCTTTTAAAAGTTCAGCATACTGCACACATTTTGTACTGACTATACAAAGCTTATATTGCTTATAAAAATCCCTAGTTGGAATCACAACTGTTCTTTCTCTTTAACCCTCAAGCTGACCCACCCAAATTATGGCAGGAGCAACTTCCACTCATTGTAGGATCAGCCACTGCAGTATTTGTTTTCATCATTGCTGTTGTGGTCATCGCCATTGTTTGCCTCAGGTAAGAATGTAATTCCTTTTTAATAATATAATTTTGATAAAAAATGATAAAACAGTGGATGAATTGATTACCAATTAAAACATAATTAGTTGTTGATCTTACAACAAACACACAAAACTTGGTCCCACTGTTACATCTCTTGCATTAAATTATTGGACTTCAATTTGAGGAAACCAAGGTAACTTCAAGTGTCAACTTTGTTTCCATGTCTTACAACTTAAACCAGAACTGTGTCAATGAATTGCAATGTGCCTCCTTTAATGTCACTGAAAACACAGACAGCCTTATGATGCTGTGTATTGTAAACATATTTAGATAAAACATCCATTTACACTTCGAACACCGCATGGTGGAGCAGCTGCAAGATGAGATGTGCAGTGTTCCGACCCTAAAAAAACCCTCCTGTGTCCTTTTCTCCAGGGTCATTTTAGTGGGGAGCATGTAAAGAAAATGCTGCCATTCACACCCTTTACAAAATGTGTTTATACTTACACAATTTATTTGTCAAGCAGACAGCAACGTGTGATTAAATAATCATATATGTGAAAAGATTGGCACCCATCACCGCTAGGCGCCCACTCTGTTTCCTTCTCAAGCCTGCTCAGGCAGTGCCTGACAAGCGTGGGTATCGGTCATGCTACAATGCATAATAATCTCCCTGGCTCCTCCTCCTCTTACCCCTCCTGCATCTCCATTCTCTTCTATTTTCACACCATTTCATTGTGTATTTCGGAGAGTCTCAGATTGACTACTTCTTCGACTGCCATAAAAGAAAGCAGAAAAAAATAATTATACAAAACGCTAGGCTTAAGCATATTCCGAAACCAACTTAGAAATTGAAATAAGATGCAAATCACATCTGGGTATTATAGCCCTGGTAACTGGTTATACAACAAAGGAAGTCCATAAACATGTAATTTAAAAAATAAAAAAAACCTGCTCCCTCGCTACACCATAATATTTACTGATTGGGGAAAAATAGTGGATAATACAAAGAAAGAGAATGGGCGGGGTAACACATTAAAATTAGGGAGCGAATTAAGAACACAGCATGAGAGCAAGAATTTGAGCAAACTAAATTCAGCCATTTGATGTAAGACATAAAAAACATTTGAGTCAGTTTTTCTCTCAGCTTCTCTAGTTATGCAGAAATGGAAGTTTTACTTACTGTTTTGACACCAGTCAGAAAGGATGAAATCTGTATTTCACCATACTTTCACTGTTACAGCTTTGTTATGTTGCTCTAGACACCAATAGTGATCTGTAGCTGCACTGTTGCCACATTTTTACCATGTGTTTGACCAGATTCTTTTTTTTCTAAACAGAAAACAAAGAAATGGCTCAGAGTCAGAATACACAGAGAAACTTCAGCAGTATAGTAAGTATCTTAGTTGGCATGTTTGTATTACCTACTAAAAAGATCAGGTTTTCCCAAAATGTTTTCAGTTTTTTACCTCAGCATTCTCGCATTTGTTTTCAGTTGTGGTCAAATATTTTTATTTTAGTGAATCCCAAATTGTTATTGCTAAAAAGTACACCTTACTTTTGTGAAACACCAAAATTACTGATTGATGCACTGCCATTTTCTGTGGCACCTTACCTAAAGGCATGGATACACTGCAATGCTTATTTCAATTCCAGATAACTCCATTTTGCCTATGGATGTGATGTAATCCCAATATTGATCAGGTGTTCTGAGAATCCTACTAAGCTAAATTGACCAGTGATTCTAAATGTTGACATACTGTATAGTAAGTGATCTGGACCATAGCAACATAGATTCACTCTCCTGTTCTTGCCACTGAATCCCCTATAGTCACTCCGGGAATGAAAGTCTACATTGACCCCTTCACCTATGAGGATCCTAACGAAGCTGTGAGGGAGTTTGCCAAAGAGATTGACGTCTCCTGTGTGAAGATCGAGGAGGTCATCGGCGCAGGTAACCCACCAAAGCTCCTGAGCTACAGGGGGAAGACTGCTAGTCACCTCCAGGCCATACCGTTAGAGGACTTCACACCAAGCGGTACTTTCACTCAATTCATCGGTATGCCCTTCCCCCCTTTCCCTATCTGACTTGTCACCTCTTAGAAATTCCTCTCTGGTCTCACACATTTCTCCAGCCAAATCTGATTATTTTCAATTAGACGTGATTATCAGAGGCACCTGATCACCACCCTTTATTAGGGTTAGATGTGACACTCCTGTGTTAGATGATTGTTTTCCCCGTGTGAAATGTTGAGCCCTTCTTAGGACTGGTTTCACAAAGGACCTTCATATTCACACCCAACAGTTTATTAATCACTGTGAAATAATTCATGAAAGCTTTAAACTATGATACTGCAAGTGGGAATGAAGTAAAATTTAAAGCCCACAAAAACTGAAAACATTCAGTCACATTAACACTGAGCTCTGAATCAGAGTTCAAATACGTTCGCCATTGCAAAGCAACAAAAATAGATTAAAAGCTAAAGTACATTGCACCTATTTAGATTTGTGTATAGTTTCAAGTATATGTATATATAGGCAGCCAAGTGGTTATCTAGTTAGCTCTGGGGTCGAGGGTTCGATCCCAGATTTGTTGTTTTGATGTAATCCCCAGGCTTGCGTGGGTTTTCTCAGTCTACTTCGGTTTCCTCCCACATCCCACAATGCAGTGTAGGCTGGTTGAACACTACATCTCTCCTAGTTGTGATTGTGAATAGTTGTCCATCTCATTGTGCCCTGTGATTGGCTGGCCACTGATTTACCTACCTGTTACCCATAGTTAGCTGGGATAGGCTCCAGCACCCCTTGTGGACCTTGTGAGGATGCGCGGTTCAGAAAATGA
This sequence comes from Stigmatopora nigra, assembly GCF_051989575.1. Taxonomy (NCBI): domain Eukaryota; kingdom Metazoa; phylum Chordata; class Actinopteri; order Syngnathiformes; family Syngnathidae; genus Stigmatopora; species Stigmatopora nigra. Next base: position 9,640,533 of record NC_135512.1, read on the forward strand.
ATGACTCAATATACGTATGGTTGTATTTAGGTATTTAAAATGGCAGTAACTTTTGGATGAATGCTATTTTTTTGTCAGTTTATTTGGGCTTGATGCACTTGGAGTGCCTTCAGAAAAGGAACCGGTGAATAGGTGATCAGGTTTAAAAAGTGGAGGAGGGCAGAGAGTGGTTGAAGACATTTGAGCTTTGATGACTATTATCTTTGTGAAACCATTCCACATAACCAGAAATAAGTTATGCAAGGATAAAAATATTGTTTTTTTATTAAGGTTTAGAGTCTGCTTCTTCTGGTTTGGTAATCATGTCAGAAATTCTTTTAGGCATTTTCTGGGGCAAATTCTGTCTAGAAGCTTGTTACCTAAACTTCACACTTAAATTGTTAAATTGACTTAATATTTTTAACCAGATTAGCCTGCAGCAAGACACATTTTTTCCATTTTTAAAAACAATTACAGTGAGCCCTCTGCTAACATTGGTCAGCATTCACTGAAGCATTTTTTTTAAATATTTTCACCCAAACTAGATTTTGCAAACAATCCTTGCACAAAATATTGCTTCTGGTTAGTTCTTCCCTTTAAAAATAATCCCTGATATTTTTTTATTTTTGGAAATATTTTCAAAGTAGTCTTTATATTCTGTCTTTTCTATATATATATGACATTATTATATTTTATATTTTATTTCCTATATAGTTGGTAAAATATGCCATCAAGACAGTAATTATTCTTGTTATTGTACCTGAGACAAAATATAGAAGGCGTTGTGATGGCAGAGAAGGAAGTCCCTACTACTACTTCTGCTTCTACCATTACTTCTGCTTCTACTACTACTACTTCGGCAGCCCGTCTGCTCCTGAGGCTACTACTTGAAACCTGTTGCTTCCCAGCATTTGCAGTGACAACCCCATGTCCTCTTCCTCCCCTTTATTCCCTTCCTCCATCCATACATTCCTGCCTCCGTTCCCCACACCTCACACTTTGCCACTTGTTGACGCCTGTTAATACACATTACTATGGCCATCCCGCTTGGTGTAGATTCAAAATATACACCGTCCACCACCCCCAGAACCCACAAACTTCTATCTCCACCTATCTCCTCCTCCTGTGCCTACTTCTCCGACCCATCCAAAACTTAGCTCAACAACCCCAGTAATTTTTACCCCCTCCCTAATCACTCCGTCATCCACTCCTGTCGCCATCACATGCCATCATTTATGTTTCTGCATTGGCTTAAATTTGCATAAATGCTTATAGTTTATTGGTACATCATCGTTTTGTATTCTCCTCCATCATCACCGTCCTTTGACTATGGCCTAGAGTCCTGGCTTTCTCATGGAGTTGCCCCTGTCCCGCACTTGTTGCCCTTCCCTGGCTCCTTTGTTCTAACCAGTTGATTGTCCTTCTCCCTTCTTCTCCCCCACTTTCCTCCACTTTTCCATCATACATCTCTCCCCAACCCTTTGTATTTCTCTCTTTCCATCGCCCCTTTCCTTCTTTGCTGTTTTCTATCTGGCTGTCACCACCTGGGCTCTCACAGGAGAGTTTGGTGAAGTTTGCCGCGGTCGTCTCAAGCTGCCCGGCCGCCGTGAGATCATTGTTGCCATCAAGACCCTCAAAGTGGGCTACACTGACCGACAAAGGAGAGACTTCCTCTCAGAGGCATCCATCATGGGCCAGTTTGACCATCCCAATATTATCCGCTTGGAAGGGGTGGTCACCAAGAGTCGACCAGTGATGATTGTCACTGAATTCATGGAAAATGGAGCTCTGGATTCATTCCTAAGGGTGAGAACAAACTTAACGTGCTCAGTTTTTGTATCAAATTTGTGAAATACTCCGCTAAGGCAATGATTTTAGACTTTCGCGCAAAGACACCAAACTAAGATTATTTTGGGGGAGTTACGTTTTTGTTTTGATTTCTGTAATTATTTCTACATTCCTTAATATTGTTCATTGTGCTTTCTGGTAACTGGTGACAATAACAAGAGAAATTAGTAGTAGTATGAAATATCCAAAGAATTAGGATGTCAAACAGACTCTGCAGAAGACTGTTGTGGGTGCAGATTGTCATAGCAGACCCCTAAGTGTAGATTGCATTTTTTAATAGTGTACAATAAATCATTTTTTAAATATTTTCTTCTTTTTGCAGCTCAATGATGGACAATTCACAGTTATTCAGCTCGTTGGCATGTTGCGTGGTATTGCAGCAGGCATGAAGTACTTGTCAGATATGAATTACGTACACAGAGACCTGGCTGCCCGCAACATTCTGGTCAACAGCAACCTGGTATGCAAAGTGTCTGATTTTGGGCTATCTCGCTTCCTTGAGGATGACCCTACAGACCCTACCTACACAAGCTCATTGGTAAGCTGCTAACAATCTTTGTGTGTGTGTGCCTGCATGCATTTTTTTGTGTGTGAGTTGCATCTAACATTTTTACATAATAAATAAAGCATGTATTCTTAAATGAATGATACATCTAAGATGAATTCTCGAAAGGAGCCTATGAGACAGTAGTAGGTCTGTCTATTTCCCATTTCACAACTCCAACATGTCTTTCTTCGGTGATGTAGGGACGGGTTTTCTATCCCAATTTGGAATCAAAAGAGGCTATGTATTTGTGTTATATTACTTTGCATTTTAACATAACACTTTAGCATATGCCAATGTCCTTTGCAATAAATTCTACACAATTGGGTAACATATTTTTTTCTGGTTGTATGTGACCCTAAAAAAATAAAATATGAATCAAAACTCTGATCCTTTGGACTTGTCAGTATAAACATTTTCAAACATGGATACATTTTATATGAATTGTTTAAATCAAAACGTCATATGTTTCTACATCATTGTTTTGTAATCATGCTACTAACCTTGTGTCTTGTACGTCCTGCACCCACTCTTGTGCATAAATGTTTCCTGAGAATGCATTTATCTCACCTTCTTTTTCCCCTTGTATGTGTGTGATTCTGTGTTTGTGCTCCATCCCTCCAGTATTTCATGCTCACCTACTCATTCGCATATCCACAGGGAGGGAAAATCCCTATTCGATGGACAGCACCAGAGGCAATTGCCTACAGGAAGTTCACCTCAGCAAGCGACGTGTGGAGCTACGGCATTGTCATGTGGGAAGTAATGTCATATGGAGAGCGGCCGTATTGGGACATGAGCAATCAAGATGTAAGTCCGATAAACATTACTTAACACTTGTCAATTGTTTTCAGTTTAAATGTTTAGTTTGCTTTCTGTTTCTCCATTTTGGCGTGTTTACCTTTTTCTCTGCAACTTAACCGACAACGGCCATTCTGCATCTACTACAAATTAATTTTCATTAATTGGTTTACTTTTCATACATCTAAAAAGTGTTAAAGTGACATAACTGTTACTTTTTTTTAATCATTGTACAGGTAATAAATGCAGTGGAGCAGGACTATCGACTGCCCCCACCAATGGACTGCCCCACAGCACTGCACCAGCTCATGTTAGACTGTTGGGTGAAAGAGCGCAACTTGCGACCCAAATTCACCCAAATTGTTGCTACCCTGGATAAACTAATTCGTAATGCCGCCAGTCTCAAAGTTGTCACCAACAGCACACAGTCAACTGGGTGAGTAGCAGGATTAATAAAGAGAGCGAAAATGAATGTTTGCTTTGAAAGTTTCCTTAGAGCATTGATGTCCAAATCGGTCGTTAAAGGGCCGCTTTGGGTGCATGCTTTCATTCCAACTGATGAAGAGGATACATTTTCACCGATTTGTTGTCTTAAGTCTGTAATTAGTTAATAGCCTTCGGCTGCTGCTGGTTTCAGAAGAACCCTCATTGTATGGTAAACTGTCGGTCATGGATCAGTTGGAAGAAAACCCTTCACCCACTGTGGCCCTTTGTCAAATCATTCAGACACCCCTGCCTCACAGTCTTAGCTTTTTCCTCATCATTCTGACATGCAACTCATTCATATATTCATTTTCTGAACTGCTTTTTCCTCATTTGGGTTGTACTACCGTTTAGACATTATTCATAAGATGTTTCTTGGAAAGGGTTTGAAAGATAGAAGGCGGAAAAGTTTGAGTGATTGGGATCGAGGAGAGAATGACCTACCTATGTGTCCCTGCATCAGGGCCCTTTTGTCCTGTGGGAGGTCTGCAGACAATACAGGGTTGTGCTCATGGGGAAAACTAAGGTCTCGGTTGGCCACTGTAGTGCCGTTCTTAGAAGATTAAGCTTGTGGCTAATTAGCTCGATTAAGGCGATGCAAAAAAAAAAAGTAGGCAGCGTCTTTTAATTAGCCACTAACAAGATTTAAAAAGGGCCAGCAGAGAGATGGTGTCCTGGCGACAAATCTGCGATAGGGAGAGATGGTCGTCCTGTTTGGCATTGAAGGCTAGCTGGGGGCTTTCATTTTGGCATAAAGTTATATTAAAAATGTAAGTTTAACATATTTGACATCATTATAGACGACACCATGCAAGGTCAGTGTGAATGAGCAATAAGATTTTCTAATACTAGTCTTGTGGCATCCACCGTATTTGGTGAATAATGACTTTTTCTTTAATAGTTGCTTTTTTCTTTTGATTTATAAACAGAATTGCCTTGCACCCACTCATTGTCAGTTTTAAAAAAAATAATGACCAAAATTCAAAAGATATTTTAGTTGTGGCTCGTGTCATTGCCATTGGAGAGACTCAGACATTAGCTACAGTGGTCCTACTGGTTGCTTACATGTGGGCAGCAGGATTCTGTATCTTTTTGAAGCTTAACCTTAAAGAAGGCACACCAACAATATCCCATTAAAAAGAGCCCTGGTCTGACTTTAATGACAGCCTGGGGCCTTGAGCGCTGAAGCATAGCTCATATTAAAAATCACTCAATCTACACTAGTCAATGGAGCCTCTGTATCACAGTTATTAGCCCAAGTTCTTTGCCTGTTCTCTTTTTTCAACCGTTCTTCATTCCTTTTTTAATTGTTAATGAATTTAATGCCATCAAAAAGGATGACAGGGATCAACAGAGCAGAAAGGAGGGGAGACAGTAGCATTCATTCTCTCTGGCTGCTCAGGTCTTTCTCCGTCCAAACTCTTTCCCTCAACACTGCTGCCTCTAACTCATCTCCTCCCTCGTTTTCATCTGCTCCACTTTCCTCTGAGCTGTTACAGTTTTATTAAACTTCCAAGGTGGGCTCTATCTTGGGCACAGATCAGCAAAATGGCCCTAGAGTTGGTCTCTAAAAAGGAGATCTTTGTCACCTGGTGGAGTGTTTGTAAAGCATTATGCAAAAGACTACATTTATAAAACACTTGTGTAGAAAATATTCAGTTACCACTTCCTTGTTGCTTACAAAGTCCCACGGTACTTTTACAGTAAAGATTAGTGTTGTAACACAAACCACATCACACCACAAGGAGATGATTACCTATGAAAATACAATTGCTATGGATTCGGCTCAAATTTTATGGCAATGGTTAATTCGGGCAAAGATTGGAGCCTATCCCAGCTTTCTATGGGCACTAAGCAAGGTACACCCTGATTTGATTGCCACCCAGTCGCAGGGGACAAAGTAACATTCACACATTCATGACTCAGGACAGTTTAGAATTTTATTCAGCCCAATGTGCATGTTTTTTGTGATGCAAACTGGAGAACCTGGACAAATCTCACTCAGGCACAGGTAGAACACTTAAACTTCCTGCAGGAAGGCCCAAAATTTATCATAATTGAGACCCCACATAAACATACAAGATATAATTTGTGAACATACACCTCCACTTATCAGTTACAGCCCCAGCGACCACCAGCCAAACCTCCAGCTAGTCTCTCCACTTAATATAGTGATACCACCATCCCCCACACACATGCATACCTTCATACATGTGGCGGAGAGGAGAGAGCAGGAGAGTTGGTGAGGTGGCGCTCAGTGGGGAGACATTATAGGGTTGCTTGGTTGGCTGATAGAGGCAATGGTGTAACCACCTTAACCCTCTCTCTCTTTCTCTCTCCTCCTTACCTGCCTTCCACAACACAGGGTATCCCAACCCTTGCTTGACCGCTGCGTGCCAGACTATACAACTTTTACCACTGTGGGAGACTGGCTGGATGCCATCAAGATGAGCCGCTACCATGAAAATTTCATCAATGCCGGATTTGCATCCTTTGACCTGGTTGCCCAGATGACAGCAGAGTGAGTGGAGTCACCCTAGCTAATCAGGCCCAAAGCAACTGATTTGTGGTTGAGAGATTTGATTTGCCAGAATTAAAAAAGTTTATATTAATCATTATGGGGTGGTGGTGACAGTAAAGAAGGCGCAATGTATAACACGGACAAATGGTGAGGATTCAAAAGAAAATAGATTCAACAACACAATAGGAATTATTTCATTATCTTCCATCTAAAAATGTTGTTTTTAAGACTTACTAATTTGTTGAATTTAGATTCATATTGTATTTAAGTCTTTTCCCAAAGCATCACATTGCTGACCTTGACTATTTACCAACAAAAAAAAACTATGTAATGGAAACCAAGAAAAAAAAAACAGGCCAATGATGATCAAGTAAAAGAATTAGGATTGTAATGATATATAAATCCTCATCATTAGCTGCGTAATAGGCTTAAAAGGTGGGGGTAATTTATTTCAATTTGGTCAGGCTGACAGGTGTGGTGTAATGTGCCTTTCTGTTGCCCCAAATGGCCAGTAATTCCTCTAATGGTGCCCATTTATTATAATTTAATTGTCTGTCACTGGGCTGATGGGCATGAAAATATATGAAAAAACACAAACCTTAATTTATTTAGGCAGAATTGTAGTGATATGCCCACACTGAGATGATGAGCAGTTCTGTGCTCAGAGAAACAATCCATTTGCATGTTTGGGTTCTGGATGTGTCTCACAGAGTAGAGTGCTTAGTGTTAGGTATCTAAGTGTAATATTAGATTATCCACTATTTGTGTTTGATTGAACAGAGAAGACGTAGACTAAGACAGAGCCCCAACAATAAACTAATCGTTTCTCCAGACGGTTTGGATTAGATTTAGACCCTATTAAGTAATGAAGACGATGCACTCTCCTAGGTATTTTAAATGAGAGAATTTACCTGCATGGAAACATCTATCTGTCAATTTAAACCAAGTAATTGATCAGAAAACCATACAAAATCTATCATGGTTTAAAGTGGAGTTCGCTTGATATAGATTTAGCTAAACATAACATTGTTTCCTTTACAGAAACAGAGTCGACGACCAAAAAAATGCAATATAATTGATGGTTTTCTTTTCCCCCCCTTATTTTTTGGCCCGATCGTTCTATAGAATAGTTCAACAAATTATGTATTATATTACCCTTTATGACTTTTAACAAAGAGGGCATTCTTTTGTATTCTTCAGTAACTGTAATCCTTAGAAACAGAAGCTTTCAGCTATGTCAACTGCCATCAGTAGCCACGAATGCTATTTAATCATTACCTCTCACCCTTTTTGCAGTTTAACTTGCCACCTGCCGAGCTACAGAAACATGTTTCCTTGTTGTCTGTTTTGTTGACTTTAACTGGGGGTGGCATTTTATGGTTGATGATTTTACAGCCTGGATGAGGGAGATAAAAATGAATACTCAGACCATGAAGTTTCACTTCCGATGGCTCAAGTTTTTCCAAATGTACAGAAATTTTTCTAAAGCACATATACAAGAACAAAAAAACTAGTAAATCATAATGAATACGTACCTTTCTAAAGTTGTTTTCTTTGGGAAACAAAAAAATCCTCATATACTGTTATAACTATAACTGTTTACCATTTGAATACAATTTTTAACCTATTTTTATAAAACTCGTTTTTAATATTTAACAGAGGTTTTTAATTGATATTTTTAACTTTCAAAGTTATCAATTTTACCAATCATAGGGCATGTTCACAGTATCTCAATGTCCAGTGGATCATCATTGTTCATTCTTCTGTTTACTTGAGCCTGAAATAAGTAACGTCTGTCATGTGTAGTTTGTCTGGTTTGATTTTTTATGACCTTCTGCCTCTTTTATTCTTTTCACCATTCAGGGACTTGCTGCGGATAGGTGTTACATTGGCTGGCCACCAGAAGAAAATTCTAGGTAGCATTCAGGACATGAGACTACAGATGAACCAAACACTTCCTGTCCAGGTGTGAAGAAAGAGACATCTATAGTGATGCAGTTGCAAGACAACAAATTTGAAGAAAAGGGGGAGAAATTGTACCCTGACACGCCATTGGAAATATCCAAGCTGCCTAAGCCAGCTTCCTTCAATTAGACACAACAAACTGATTTGCAGTGCCTCAAACTTTGTTTACTTTCTGTTTTTCACCACTATGACTATCCGTTTTATGTTATTCATCATGTACGCGTATAAATTCAACCATTTGTGTGTGCCTGAAAGCGTATACCCATCAGTATACCCATCCCATTTGAGCCTTACCAGCTCTGCTGAAGGCTGACTTTGCATGATCGTGTGTTCAAGGAACCTCAGCTCTGGTAGATGAAATGTCACAGTAATCCTGATGGAGAGAGTCCACTTCCTTCAACCCCACAACCCAGGCTATGTTGCACATAGCAAAGAGCAAATAATGAGCATTCTGCAAGACAAGAAAAACTAAAAGAAAATAGAGGACAATTCTTTCCCTAGAGTTCATTCACTGTGCAAATGTTCTCCATCTTCATATTGAAGGTGCGTTATCTAAAAGGCACTTGCTGGAGAAGGGTGAGGTCTTATGGTGGACTAAAGTACAAAATCTGGAACATTTAGACTCTTTCTTACCCGAAGGAAGCTTTTTATTAGATCGGGATTATCAACCGCTTCATTTTTAATGTTATTTTTGTGAGTCAAACATGTTCTTTCTTTTTGACCTCTTACAATTTAGAGAGATTTTTTGGTTTTCAAGATGGCTGGTCAAACTGAAACATCCCAAGTGGACACTTGCTGAGCGATGGGGACACAAGGACTGTGGCAACAGAACAGACCACTAGGCCTTTTTAGTGTGCCTGCGCGTGTGTGGGGGTGTACATGTGTGTGCAGGCGTGTGTGTGTGTGTGTAATTAAGCGTGTGTGGATGTGTAGGTGTGTCACATTGGACACAACTATACTGTACAATACAGCTTCCGCTATTTGCCACTGTGGAGAATTAAAGCATGAACTGAACCGTGACAAAGAGCAAGTATATCTGGAACAATTATGCTAGATTCTGTGGACAATTTAAAAAAAAAAATCCTTTTTTTATGGAATCACAAAGTCAACTTTGGAGAAACCTATATATGCATATAAGGTATGCAGAGAAGCCAATTGTGGTCAAGTTTCTACTTACTAGTACTTGGATTCAGAAATAATCAAAATTATTGTTTTAATTTGTCGACATCCTTCCCTATGTATTTATTTGTGCCCTTTCCCCTCTTCCACACTTCCCTACCACCACTTCTCAGATGTATGATTAAAACATTTGGGAGAGTGAACTTGAAACAATCAGATGGAAACATTAAAAGGATTCAACTGATGAATTGATGATTAAACAAAATAAATGACATATACAGTACATTGAATATTGTATTTTGTTGACTAATGCCAAAACAGATCATGCATGGGTGACAATATCATTTTAATCATGTTCAATATTTACAAAATTTCAATGTGCATGGGAGTGCTGACTACTACCAAACTACGACTGATTTGAGTATACTAAAATATGTGTTACCTGATGTCATAATTTCTGTGAATGGTCTCTCTAGATCAGACGTTTTTTCCAAAGTGGGCTTGGATAACACATTTCCACTTTTTGTCCTTTCTGAAACTATCGGGAACCTTTGGGTGAGTGTATCATTCATCTTCATTTGCTCATCACATGGATTTCTGCTTCTATTTTGGTGGTGGAAAATCATCTGGAGAAAGAAAAGTAAAGTGCAGTGTTGGTCTGATTGTTGTTGAAGAACACTGTAAACAGTACAGGCCAAATTGTCAAATGTCGGATTATCTATCAAATACATATTATATTTTCAGATTTGAAAACCTTTTGGGGGTACAAGGTCTGGCCTTTTGAATCTATGCCATTAAACTAAATTGATTGTTCGAATGCAAGAAGTGGTTGAAAAACAGTTGGTTTACTTTTGAATTAAATTATTTTTTTCCCAAATAATATTAAGCAATTTATTTGATTTAACCTTTTAGCAGGTAGGTTGAACTAATGTACATTTTATCAACTACCCTGAAATAGAGTTCCAAGCAAGAAGCAGTAAACTTACTTACATGATGATCTTCATCAAAGAATTTAGCCCTGTCAGAAGAGAAACCAATTGGTCTTGTCTGTCAGGTCCATTAATGCTTCTAACCGGTCTGGCTTTGCTGGAACACAGTAAACACAGACATATGGCAGGCTGACCTATCATTATCTCTCTTCATTTCCTGTCTGGACTGCAATCATCCTGTCTCAGCTCGCTCTTCTGCAAATCAAAATCCCTGGGATGCACACGACCAAACCTACAGGTTCCATCTTACTAAATAATTGCATTACTTTCTTACAGGCTGTTTGGGGTGTCATATTTGGCAACTTCCTGACTGTTCTAGTATGTACAATGTGTCTATTGATTTGACATCGTGATGTTTTTGGTTAAACATACAGTACACGAAATCCACCTAGACTGTATTTTGAAAGCCAATACCATCCAACAGGCAAACATCAACCTTTTTTTTAATCCACACACTTCTACTTGAGCACTTTAGTAATGTTATTTCCATGATATAAGCAAAATCACATTTCTATACATGTTTCAAATGAACTTTCATCCTAAAGAGCAGTTGTTTAAGAAGGCTGAGGTCTAATTATGGACTAGAGTAACACATCAAGAAAGCCATGGACCTCCATTTGTAAAATGACGAAGAGTAAGTTAAAGATTAACTCGTGCTACTATTAATGGCGATACACGTTTACTCCATTTGAACAGTTAAAAATATATTGGATGTTTACTATTGACAATTTCATTTAAAAAGATGAAGAGGAAATAATATGAAATTATACAAGCCATCCTGGCTGCTGAATTAAACGTATTCAGTCTGTATGTTTTCTACATATTGTGTACCGAGAAGTTATCCAACATTATCAGTATACCATTGGTTCATACTCTGACTACGGCAACATACCATTGTTTCTTCACTGTATAATGAATTTAATACACACTGTTAGTGTCCCAGACATTTCTGCTTTCCATTTTTCTCTTGGTTTCATTTTTTTGTTCTAAAAACACGGTATATCTTGTTACTCTTTTGTTCTTCATTGACGTCATTTCACACATCTTTTTTTTAGATGGAAATAAAAATTTGCTAAAAAGCATGTGAAGATGGGATATATAATGGAATTAATGCAGCATCGATGAAACAATGGAGGGGATGAAGTTTCTCTCTGAAAAGTTTTAAAATTAGTTTGATGTTGCAGACAAAAGAAAAATTAATACATATGCAATATAGTATCTTAAGAAACATGACCCACATTTTTGTCTGCTGTTTGTTTAAAAATAAGATACTAGGGTTTATTTTTTTAAGATTTGATTTGAAATAAAAGACTGCATGTGCAACACTATAGGCTCCTTGTGAGGGGGTATTGATCATTAGCAGAACAGATTTAACAGCACATTGATAGATTCCTAGCTGGGTGGCTGAATGGATGGATGAATGTGCCAGTAAAAATTTAAAAATACTCTTAGAAGATGGCACAATAATGGCATGCCTTCTAGATATTTTGCGATGAATTTGAAAAAAAATGTTTAAATCTACTGTGTGCCAGTAATGTGCAGCACAGTTTTTTGTCTGTATCCTACCCACCAATTAATAAGAGTTAGTCTCTGAGGGCATTGAGCCAACGGTTTTGTTTCTCAGCTAATAAGGGAAGATTCTCAGATCATAGATTCTACCTCATCCAAACATTGCCATGTCCCTAGGCTCCTGTCTTTCTCCTCCCCCAGTCCAATTACAGAAAATCAAGAGGCTTGCATTTGTGGTCTCTGTCTGGATATCTGCTGCTATTTGGAACATACTCCACTCCTTGATGTACAGTATAATGTAAATTTGCATTATATATGACTTTTTATTGTATGTGTGTGTGTGTCCATTGGTAGATGGAAAAATCTCGTATTTAGGAATTTCATTCTATTTAAATCTAAACATGTTGAATTCTACTCAACTTAAGAAGGGATGAAACTAGCAGTTATAAGTGAACATAATATTACAGAGAGAATAATTTTGCTAACTACCATATTGCATCATGACAGACAGGCCATATCATCCACATTGAGTTATTTGGTAAGTACTCCATCCGTGGTTTCTAATATACCACTCTGGAGTAAATGTATTGCAAGACAAACTAGTGCACTGTAAACATTCCTTCATCTATTGATATACTGTCACAAGCCTCAATACACAGTAAGATGAAAATTATTGATTTTTTGCAGACCTGTTTTTAGCAAAATATGTCACATACTTTAATGCTGGGTTAATTGATTAGCATGTCAATAAAGATTAATGTTAATTTCCAAACTCACTGGGTCAGCGGTACAGTATTAAAATAAATATCAGCGTGTATTAAAAATGCCTAAACCACATGTCGGTCAGGATGATGATCGATGCAAAGCCCAGGCTGACAGTATAAATAAATACAAACCACTACACACTTCTAATCATTTCTCAACTGACTATCACACACCTCACTCCCCTCTTTCAAGCTTCCCACAACACCCTACTTTGTCTTCCCTTCTTTGCGCTTCTGCTGTAATCCTTCGCTTTCATTCAAGCTGGGCACAGCTAATTGGTCACGTCTGTACGGTGACACAGAGACCCGACATAATTGCCAGACAAATAGCAAGGTGTTTAGTGGCCGGACCTCTCGCAGCTGAGCTGTGCACAGACGCCAGTCAACCGGAAAACCCAATTACTGCTCGAACTACACAATTTGCTAATTGGTATGAAGTCCCCACAAAGATTTACTCAGAGTGTTTCTTTGATTTTATCCATTATTAACCCACTGCAACACACAAAAAAGAAAAAGAGCAATGCAATGAATAACAATTCATAAAAATCACACGCGCACATTGCAATGTAAAGTTGGAAACACACACTGCATTCATTAAAGTAATATTAAATGCCAAGAAAGCAAAATGTTTTCAGCTATCCTGGCCTTATTGTTATTGTAAACAAGGCTTACATAACGCTTACTTGGGTGCTCTCTAATTACTCTTTTTAATTTTGGATGCTCCCTCTTTGGGGTTCAAAGCCTTTGAATTTATTTTTCAATAACTTAATTTAAGTTTGTTGAGGTTTTTTTTTATATGGGAGTAAAAAAAACAAAACAAAAGATCAATCTCCTCCCCAAAAAAATTAATACTCTGTCATTCGTCACTCAATTTTGTTGGCTGAAGCACTTCAACTATTTGTTTAATGGACTCTTTGTTAGTTTACTGCATATATTTGTTACACACAATATCTTTTATAATTTTTAAAATAAAGATGTAGTTCTGTTTATTAAAATAGGCCTCATAATAATACACCATGTAGGTATCGCTTACGTGTGCCTCTATCTAATAATTATTCCCATACCTCCACCTTCAATAAGGGTACCCGGCTTTTGTTGGATTACATAAGCTTCCTGTAGACACTTAGTGTGCAGCTGCATGTTCTTCTGTAAGATAGTTGATAGTGGCTGCCAAGGCAAGGGGAAAAACGTCAAAATGTAATAAAGCACATACCAAGCAGTTGACTGACCTGATGTTTATGGTTGAAGCTCGACAGGTGGTGAGAATGTGTTACGATATCAGTGTATGGATTGGATGTCTATCACCTCTTGGTAGAGTGGGACAGATCAACAAACACTCAAGTGATGCTGTTGGTAGTAGATGAGACATCCTTCGAGAGTAGTGTCCTGTTCAATGTAAACAAGGTGTAAAAGAAATTATGTGCATGACTAATAAATAATTTGGCCTAACATGGAAACTAACTGACAAACAGCACATAAGTGATGTAGTAAACAAATACTTTGTTGTAATTTCAAAAGATTGGACACATCATTATGTAATTGTTATGTAAAATATCTTAAATAAATGTTTGAATTTTATATGTCAAGATTGTTGCCTCAAAATCGGGGGAAGGGAGCCATTACCATCAGTTTAATTTGTCTTACATTTATCAAAGAAAAGCTGAATTACAAACATATTTTTTTTATTTATTCACAGAGGTCGAGGGGGAGCTGGAGCCTCTCCCAGCCAATAACCGGCAGTAGGCACAGTACACCTTGCTTTGGTTGCCAGCCAATCTCAAGGTACAAGGAGACAAACGACCATGCACACACACACATGCATACCTTGGGAAAATTTGAAGTGCTCAATCAGCATCAATTTTTTGTAAACTGAACCACCTGACAAAAACCCATCCAAATAAATTATTTATGCATATATATGAGGTGAACAAAGAATATAACTTCAAAATTGACCTAAAAAGAGTATGATCCCTAAATAAATGTTACCCAAAAAAAATTCAAACACTTATGCTATAGTCTGTTCATTTATCCTTTCTTTTTTTTTAATAATCCATTTTAATGAAAACAAATTGCTTTGACTACGGACACTTTGGAAGGACAATGGGGACACTACCATCTCAAGGTCAGTTTTCCTCTCCATTGGTGCCTTTGGTAGGCATGAAGGTAAGGGCCTTGTTCCTGCCTGACATCTCATTAACTGCTCGTCGATATTTATCAGTCTTAATCAGAGCTGTGGCAGCTCTGCTGTGATTACTTCCTGGGTGGGAAAGCAATCATACCTCGTCCTCCCTGCTGTCCTTGATTTATGGTGGGTAAAACAGTCTAACATGGTTGGAATATGTTGTGGGCACCATGCAAAATGAGTGTAGCTTCGACAGGGGGGTTTCTACAGGACTTTCGGATGAACAGACAGATGGGCACACAAACAGACAGATCTCAGTGCTCAAATTGATGTTCACACATAACCTGGCAGTGCATAGCTTTCTTTAGGTGCCCTATTTTACCCCTTGACCTTACTAAAGAGCTCTAACAAGGCCAAGGAAGAGCAGCCTAATGTCAAGTGGCAGCCAAACAAAGGTGCATCCATGGGGGGCATTGTCTAATGTGTTAACATTCTTCTGGGCCTCACAGCTAGTATGTGGATTCGGAAGATGGGGTCATTTTTTCACCAGGTGTCAGCTCATTATAGTCTCAACCTCACTTTCGAGCCAGCACTGAGGTGGAACTACTATTTGATTGAACTTGTTATAAGACAAAAGCAGTGGATAAAAATAAGTGAGGAAAACAAAGCAACAAACATGCATTCCAAAAACTAGGGCATATTTCATTTTCACGATGTATATATATTTATATAGATGTATAGTTTTGATTTTATCTTATTTACAATCAGCAGAGCGCATGCATCTAGCACCCTGTCCAATCCGATCATTGGGGGTCAGACCATCAACCACTCACAGCCATTTGGACACAGAAGAGACTTTTGATTGGAGAAAACCAAGACCCCGCCCGCCGTCAGATGTTGACATCGTGGTGGATGGGGTCATACTCAGGCCATATCGTGAAGCATCTTGGGTAACATGTACTCTTTTTCCAGGGAGGATGAGTATAGTTCTGAAAAAGAATGGGGCTGCTGGTAAACAGATAAGTCATCATTCTAACAAACTGAGGGTCATATTTAAATAATCTAATCAGATGTTTACAGGAAAATGATGCTCTTGGCCTCATACTACAGTAGTGAGTTGTGTACTTAAAGAGTATAGTGGGATGAGCCTATTTACAGAAGCTCACATAGCGTAGATTTACAAAGAATTGCACCAAGCCTAATTTAGCAGAGTGCACTATCATATCGATACTGTATTGTTTATCATTGTGTTAAAGTGCTCTGTTATCACACTTATGGGTCAGACCTCATACTAACTTGAGGGCAGATGAAGACTATCGACATGGCGAGTTATATAAAGAGTAACAGCCATCTCGCATGCCCTTTTGTCTGAACCTTCTAAACTGGTTTGAACTGCCGACCCTCTGTTGAACAGCTCAATTCCATCATTCTTAACTTGCCACTGTGTAGATGCCATCATGTGGTTGTGTTTACTGGCAGGGGTTCTTTTCTTTCCTCGGGCATACATCCTCTTGATGGCCTGGTGATTATCTTCAGACTTTATTGACTTTGCCTAGGAACATCATTGTCACACACAGACACACATAAGTAAACACACACTTACACAAGCAAACACAAGATTTGCAGTTAAAATAGTGAATGCCTAAGAACATGATACCCATCGATCCTTTTTAGAGACTTTGAGAAACATGCAAGGCATTTAGAATTTTTTTGTGGATGTAGAGATAAACTGATTATGATCATTATTCTGTACGCTAATGAATGAAACATTTATGATTGATCACTCAAAGAGGTGGTAAACTCTTTGGTTTGCCTTCGTGCTTGACACACTGCATGTTTCCTCCCCCAGAACCAATTAGTGAATGTAACTCCATTTACCTATCGTCTTTCCTGTGAGGGTCAAAGAGAGGTCATGTTCTATAGGCATGACCACATTTATTCATTCATTCAATTTTGTGAACCACTTATCATCAATTGGTTTACCGAGGGTGCCTATCCCACCTAACTATGGGCACCAGATAGGGGACACTAAAGCCAATCGCAGGGTATATTCACGTTCACACTCATACCTAAGGGCAATTTAGAGTGTTCAACCAGGTTAGCCTGCATGTTTCAGGGATGTTGGAGGAAACCAAAGTATTAAAACATGGGGAAAACATACAAATGTCACAAACCCACTGAGGTTTGAAACCTCCAACTCTGGACTGTGAGTTATGCCAACTATAATTTCAATTATTTTTTGTCAATAAAATGTAGATAAATAAATAAAAGTAGAGTGGCTCATTATTATTGTTCTCTGGCTATCCAAATATATCGTATAAATTGTACACTAAGCAATTTAAATAAGGCTATCAAATCACGAATGATTCAAACAAAAAATATACAGCAGCATTATTGCCATTAGTATTCATCACTATTATTTCAAATGTGTTAAGTGCATTAAAAATTCACTCTGGGCTTTAAGGCTCTTTACACATCCTCTGAGGTATAGCACAGAAGGGAGGATAGGTCTGACTCTGATAAATACTTTCAATCAAGCTGCAAAATGGGTTCAGACACCTTTGGGATAAAGTTTAGTCAGGTAATTGCCATTAGCAAGAAAGGGTACTTAGGTTTCTTTGTGAAGAAATAATTTAAATTTAATAAGATCCAGCGTTCCTATACATAAAAAACCTTAACCTTGTAAAAGATTAAATGTCTCTTTGAACATACTTATAAATGATTTATTCACAAGAACAACTTTGGAGGAAGCAAAGCTTAATTTGTGTGAGATCCCCAAATTGTTGGGGTTAAGGAGAATTGCTGACAAAAAAATTTGGCAACAAGAACGTTTAACATAAATCTATAGAATTTAATCAAAGTAAAATGATGTTACAGCACCATTAATTTTATTACAACATTGTATCAAGAATCAATAACATTTATGAGACAATGGTGTCACTTTGAACA